>NC_059505.1:10316250-10627500 GCF_914767665.1 Harmonia axyridis
CATTTGTCTATCCAAACGTTGAATCCATAATTCACCAACGTGTAGAAAAAAACACCACAAAAGATCATCAAAAGTTCATTTGACAAAAGTGGCCGAGCGTACAGTTTCCCTATTCGTGGCCCAATGGCATATATTTATATCAAGAACTATCGCTTTATCTCGCACTTCATTTTCGCCCTCTTTTTTGTTCCCTAGACCTTCTCCGAGAAGTCCCGGAGTTTATGGATTTGCGATTCTCCGAGGTGGAAAATACGACTCCGTTGAAAATACATGGGGGACGAAGATGCTGGCCGCCTGCAGATGTAGAAAGTAGGTTAATAGTGATTTATTTCGACTTGTGGAGTAATGAAAAAATAAGAATATGAGCTGACTGAGCATTAATGTTTTATCACCGAAGTTTCTTTATGAGAAAAGCTCTTAATGAAAGATCAGGAGGGTGGAAATGAATATGTGGTTGAATGGTTTATTTCGAAACTTGAATTTCATTTGTCTGCTTCAACGATCACAAAAAATTGGAAAGTTGGGAAGGTTATGATGTACATAACTGAGGTATTATTTTGATGAGATTGGTTATTACTCTTTTATCACATTCAAGATGGCACAGTTCATTATGAATCATTCTTATGTAATCTAGAAATTTTCATTCTTGAAAATTATTATTCATTGGGAGTATTAAATTGAAAAAATACCCATGATCTTAATCAATCGATATTGGATGGAGCGTTTCTCGAGAGCGGATCACGTGTTGTAAAAAAAATTGTAATTCGTCACTTGAATCATGCGCCATGCATTCCTCTCTCTCGGAAATGGGCAAAAAATTTTGAGGAAACCGATTCAAAACTGGATAAACCAAAACCCAGGAGCCTAAGGTTATAGGAGAACATGGAATGAGTTAATCGGTTCGTGAGGATCCCTTCCTCTCCATTTGGAAACGTGCAAGTGCTTAAAATGCGCATGGATAATTACTGCATTGTGCAATTTGCACAAAAATCTAAAGCTCTTATAAGATCCAATTTGTGCAAGAATTCAAACCCTAAGATGCCATACAGAGGTTAGAATTCAATGGCCTGGCCATTGAGCGCTTACAAACGTTTACCAACATATTGTATTTGGTAGGAATTTCTGTACGGAATTGTGCGTAGTAAGTATTTTGTTCATTATTATTGTTCTCAATATTCTTAAAGTGAAATGTCTTCACATTTTCGAAGCAGGGAAATGTGGATATGGCATGCCACTGTTGAATTAGAGAGATATCATCTCAGGGGTTTCAAATATTAGGTCGAAAATTGTGAAAAAAAATTCATAATTTTTTGTTGAAATATGATTTGATGAGAGAATTATTATGAGTGAGAGTGTATCATTCCGGAAGAGGTCTATGTAGTTTGAATGTAGTCTTTGACAATATTATAAACAATTCTTTCATTTTTAATCTCATTCAGCATTCACCATTCAGGTGAGTGTTTTTTCCTTATCTCTATATAAAATTCAAACTTATTCAACAATTCTCCTCATCACACTTATACAGGCTGTTTAAAAAAGTTGCGGCATTATTGAAGGAGGTGATTGCCCAGGTCATTTCATACAAAAAAGTTTCTATAAACATAAGTCCGCAAACGCTTCGTTACCGATCTACAGCGTGTTTAAGTTTAATTAAAAAAAAACAGTAAAGATTAGATTTTTCCAAAACAGCTTGAGATGTCATAATTAAATTTTGTTTATAGCTGTGGGAGACACATACTTTGCAATACAACACGATGCTTCAGTCGTACCAGTGGCGCGCGTATTGGCACGTCATAGGCTATTTTTCAAGAAAAAAAACGGGACGCCGCTGATTTCTCTAAAAATGAAAATATGTTTTTATTCTTTGTTGAATTTTGAAGAAGAAAGCTCTTCTTAACTTTTTGTCTTACGACGTACCGTTGTTTATTTGAAAAAAACATTTTAGTGCGTGTCCAGAGAAATCAGCGGTGTCCTGTTTTTTCGTGGAAAATAACCTGTGACGTGCCAATACGCGAGCCACTGGCACGACTGGAGCTGTTGTATTGCAAAGTATGTGTCTCCCACAGCAATTAACACCCTAAAATTTCATTATGATATCTCAAGCCGTTTTGGAAAAATCTAATTTTTTAATTAAACTTAAACTTCCATTTTCATAGAAACTTTTTTGTATAGAATAACCTGGGCAATCACCTCCTTTAATATTGCCGCATCTCTTTTCAACACTCTGTATAATCTTCTGATGGCTGAATGATTATGATTTCATTCAACCAGGGTTGTATCCCTATGAGAGGGATTACACCCACGTGGCTCCTTAGTTCAAGTATAGATTTGTTTCCCTTACAACCACCGTTTTTTTTATGGGGTTTTCACATAATTTCTTTGATCAATAATTTACATTGTAAAACGACAATATTTTTAATTTGCGAATGAAAAAAAGTTGGTAAGCTTTCGATTTTCGCAAAAGAATACATCATATGTTCAATGAACAAATTTGTACAATATTTTTAAAATATTCGTGAATAAAAACCTACCAAAAATCATTACAAAAGAGGTAAAACTATAATTTTGTAAAACAAATAATCGACGTCGTACAATGATGTTCTATACTTATATGCTTCGTAAAGAGAAAGAAGACAAAGTGAATGTACAACTTCGTACACCGTACAAAAATTGTTCATCGCAGGAGCGCCAGAAGCGAAATGAATGACAACCTATAATTTTGACTGATACGTAGAGAGCCACTTGGTGTAATCCCTCTTAAGTGTAGAGCTCTTCCCTCATATTATATTAAAGAAGCGAACAACATGTTGAATGAACTGACTACGAAATGCAGTATATATTCAAGCAATAGATACAATGCATTTTTTTTTGCTACGTTCCTATAGTCATGTAGAAATGCCACAAAAGGAAATGCACGGGACAATACTCACAACAACGACAGAAAAGAGTATTTTTGACTTCAATTGCGTGGCATGCATCAAATCTGGAAGGGAATCCAAAGCTTCCAGAGCTCTGGGCCGGCTTTGGTAGTAGAGGGCTGCATACCTTTCGACTGCATCTCTCCTGAAATCAAATGAAAATTTAGATTCATTTTCAATAATCCATATAATAAAGTCTTGAAGAGGTAGGTAATTGTTTTACGTCATTACCGAATTGATGAAGACGATGAACGTTTGGGAATATCAATCGATATTCTCTTTGCAATCAGTTGTCTCAATACGATTCATGTTGATTTCTATACCTAGCGTTAAAACGATGAGATTTCGTACTACAAAAACTTTTTCGACAGTTTTGTGATTTTTTGAATCAGTTTAGTAATTGTGCGCGTCGAAGATGGACACTTGCAAAGAGAAAATGCGCTATATTTTACATTTTTCTTCGATAAAGGCGAAAATGCAAGCTAGGCTGCTGAAAATGCTTATAGTGTTTATGGTCCTTATACTGTAACAGCTAATCATGCGCAATTCTGGTTTTGTCTATTCCGTTTCGGTAATTTCGATGTCAAAGATGCACCACTCCACGCACTGTAAGGCCAATTGTCGAAAATCTCGATAAGATCATGGATATTGTTGAGTCCGACTGTCATGTGAGCACTGTTTCGATTGGCCAAGAGCTAAGATTGCACAAAAAAAAAAACGGTTGGAAGGGTGGTCTCAAGAAGAAGCTCGATATATGGGTACCACACGAGCTAACGCAGAAACCTCATGGATCGAATTTCCATCTACGAATCGCTGCTGAATCTCAATAAAATCAACCCATTTTTGAAGCGGTTGCTGACTGGTGACGGAAAGTGGATTTATCCCGACAACGTCAAGCGAAAACGGTCGTGATCTAAAAGCTGTGAGCCGGCGGAAAAGTGGCCAACCTAGGATTGACGGCCATGAAGGTTTTGCTGTGTGTTTGGTGGGATTGGCAGGGAATTACCTACTAGCTACTCCAGTACGGCACAACTGTTAGCTCAGAACTGTACTGTCAACAATTGGACCATCTGAACGAAACAATCGCCTAGAAGCGGCCTACTTTGGCTAATATGGGAGAGGAATTGTGTTCCATCAGAATAACGCCAGGCCACACATCAATAGTGATTTGCCAGAAGCTCCGGATGCTTGGTTGGAAGGTGGGAGGCTCTTATGCATCTACCTAAATATCCAGACCTAGCATCGAGTGATCTGTTCTTGTCCATGGCGAAAAATTTTGCTGCTGAAAAATTCGCTTCAACAGAGGCTTATGAGAATCGACTGTCTCAATTTTTGTCAATATGCACGATGGCTTTTATGAGAGAAGAAAATCGGGAACAACGGCAATCTCATTATGGGACCATTCGACGAATCTACGCCTTACTTGATCGTTTGGCCTCAATTCTTGCACGAGTTGGATTTTATAAGCACGCAAACCAAGATCCTTCCGCAAAATCTTCCATAAAGTGGATGGATACAGATCCAATTCCTGTGCTCGATGGCGGATAGACTCATTCGGGTTTTCCTCAATGCTACGCTCTACAGCAGCAATAGCTTCTTCTGTACGCACCGTACGGCGTCTCTGGGGATGCGAGTTATCAATAAGAGTAAACGTGGTGCGAAAACGTTCCATGGTTAATCGAATTAACTGCTCTGATGGACGATTTTGTCGACGATAAAATAGACGTAGTGCGCGATAACTATTCCGCACAGAACCATTATTTTCGAAATAAAATTGCACTATTTGCAAGCGTTGTTCAGGCGTGAGTCTATTCATGATGAATTGCCAAACCAAACTGAGAATAAATCACTTGACAGCTGTTTAATCAGTCACCATCTTGAACATCTTAAAGTTATATACCTCGAAAAAAAAAAACACCCTTTACATTACCTACAACAACGTATGGAGATTATTGACTTATTTTGCCAAAATGGTCGTTCTGTGAGAAATGTATTTAGCAAATTACGCGATGTTTACGGTCGACAGAATCGCCCAAATGAGCAACTGATTGGTAATACTGCGGGGAAATTTCAAGAAACCGGTGCAGTATACGATAAAGAAAGACGTCAGTCCTCAGTCGTTCAGTTCATCAAAATTACGTTGTAAAGAGGCTTCCAAGATCTTTCAAATGAAGTATCACTCAACCCCTCTTCCCTTTTCAATTTTGAGGGGTTGAAGCGCCCCCTCTTAGGGGGTTGCTCGTTCAGGCCTCAAATATACGTCAAAAGATGTCTTCCAAACAAAATCATTCGACGTGTTTCGGGAAATTTTTCCATTAACTATGGAATAAGAAATATACAGGGTGGCTAGTCTGAGATGAAACAGCCTGTACTTCTTCGAATAATGAAAGATTCAACTTTTCAAAATCCTTCTATCGATCCTTTCAGCTTCGAGAATGTTTTTTCCCCTCCGATAACAAATATCCTTATATCAGGAATATCCTTCCATCAAATTCAGTAACACCATTTATTATCTGAAAATGGAACCTCTTTCACGACGTGATATCGACTGTTCGAAAACTCGCTTCTAAAGTTATAGGAAGGCCTGAGAGAAATATGATACTTTAGCGAGCTCTTGGAAATACAAGGAAGATCTGCTTATTTTTTTCAATAATTCATGGATTTCATGCATATCAATTCTGTTTCCATACCCACTTTAAATTTTAGTCAAGCAACAAATGAGATATTTTCGATATTGGATATGGACTTTTGCTTTTAGATGAAAGTAGGTAGAGAAAGACATGAGATGGAAAAAAAATGAGAAAAGCACTGAAGTGAAGCTTTTGGACGCTCGTTCATTCATTGTCCATTTGCATCCTTGAAGAACACAACTGTAGGTATATAGGTATGTGTGATCTCCAAAAAGACGCTATTGGCACTTGAAAGCTCCTGATCCAAGGCATTCCTTTTCTCATTTTTTCGATATTCTGCTTGAATATTCTATAGTTTTGATGACGCTATTTACAGCGAAAAAAAAAAGTTACAGGATAATTTTGTTGACATTTGTTCAAAAATCGAAAACCTTATAGTTAACATAGAGTTAATATAGGTAAAAATGACAAATTTTGAAAGATCCATTGAAATAACTCCTTAGTAAGAGGCTGGATCAAAAAATGTTTCAAAGTCTCCTAGTCTCCAGGGGGGTCATCGAATGCAGACATCCGATGTGACCTTGGAGTTTGATTCAAGTAGATTTTTGAATACGGAATATACATACTTCCCTATCTAAAATGAATCTTTTTGATAAACTAAAAACGATTTGCCTCGTTCGTTATTTTTATAAAATGAATTTCTCTGGATATTATAAAGTATTCCATGATCAAGATGGTCATGATAAAGTACTTCAGAGTTATTTCTCATAGAATCATTCATTTTGGTTTCTCAATGAACATATAAAAAAAC
Source organism: Harmonia axyridis (assembly GCF_914767665.1). Lineage (NCBI taxonomy): Eukaryota > Metazoa > Arthropoda > Insecta > Coleoptera > Coccinellidae > Harmonia > Harmonia axyridis. The sequence goes on from NC_059505.1 coordinate 10,322,610, forward strand.
TAGTTTGTTTTTAATTTTTTTTTTCAAACCGCACTGACTCTGCGATAATATAATCTCAGTGCATGCCGAATTTTGAAATTGTTGTATCTTCTTATCCAAGGACTCATTTCATGGTGAAAACAAAAAAGCACAAAACCTGCCCTATTTTTCTCGAAGAATAACAGGTCAATTGAAAAGTCCCCGGTCTACTATAGCAAAACACATTTTTTCTTGGCAAAATTCGATTTTATTATTCAACATAGTTGCCTTTGAGAGCGATACAGCGATTATAGCGATCTTCCAACTTTTCGATACCATTTTTGTATAGTACGATTTGTCTTTCGCTTCAAAATAGGCCTCAGTTTCGGCGATTACTTCTTCATTGGCGATAAATTTCTTTCCAGCGAGCATTTTTTTGAGGTCTGAGAACAGGAAAAAGTCGCTGGGGGCCAGATGTAGCGAATACGGTGGATGCAGAAATGCAGAAATGGGGCCGTTTTTTAACGATTTCATCCTTTAAACGATCCAATAACGCTATATAATAATCACTGTTGATGGTCTGGCCCTTTTGGAGGTAATCAATGAATATTTTATCTTGCGCATCCCAGAATATTGATGCCATAACCTTGCCAGCTGACTATTGTGTTTTCCTCGCTTTGGATTCGGTTATTCGTGTTCAGTCCACTCAGATGACTGTCGATTGGACTCCGGAGTGAAATGAAGGAGTCATGTGTCATCCATTATCACATATCGACGCAAAAATTCAGGTTTATTGCACTTAAACAGCTTCAAACACTGTAGCTACTCTCACCACGCAATATCTCACAAACTAATGGTCAGACTGCTGTCAAATTTTTACACGTATCGTTTGATGGTTGGTATCAACTGAAAATTATATGAATTTTCGAACTAGCACCGACATCTGTCCATCAAACCGGGGATTTTTCAATTGGCCTAATGATTTGATAATAATTCAGCCCTATTCAAAAAATCTATTTGATTTTGAAAAGACCTTCAAATCAAACTCTAAGGTCTCGTTGAATGTCCAGGCTCTTTCCAAGGAGATATTTCAGAAGATCTTTTAAAATGGGACAGGAAACAGAAGGTTTTCATTGTGCCCAAACTGAAAATATGTATTGGTAAGATAATATGGTATTATTCGACACTGTAAAATCAAAGTCTCGATATTTTGAGAGTTATGTTTTTTGAAAAATTCTTCTGCATTTCGGAACCCACCACTCTGGGGTCAACCTTATAGCGTCATATTCGCTAAATTTATCTTGTAGGACTGAAGGACCTTGGTCGAGTTCCGTTTCATAACTAGTTATCAATAAAGATCAGTTATTATTATTATTATTATTATATCCTGTGGTACATGCTATACGCAGATTATGTCTACGACAAAAGTAAGCAATATCCAGGTTGCAATTATTAGGTACAATTTTTTATACCAATGAATGCTCTTTCAAAGTATTGATATGGAAGAGTTTGATAAAGCAGTAAGAATAAAGAGAGATATTCTTGTTTGTATGAGATAGAATAAGGTTTTCTATTAAATAAGAAAAGACTAAATTTAGATTGAGTTTTGAATGAATAAACTTGAAATGAATTTATGTAACAGTGAATGAAGTTGAATCAAATTTCATATATGAATATACCCATAGTATCATCCTATAATCCTGAATTCAAGATTCTGATTTGAATATTTCGATTATAGTTCCAACTACAGATGGTTTAACCCAATTTCCAAATATTGATTAAATGGAATATTGCTATCCTCTAGTTCGATGTATTCTGATCCTACGACAATCAGGTTACATCTCTAGTCACATCGAATCAGGCGCGGATCCAGGCCAGACTTTGAGAAGCTTTTAGATATCTTTGTTTCAGAAATTGAGTAAAATTAAATTTTTGCCCTTCTTGTGATTATTTAAGGTCATACTCAGAGGCAGGGCCGGCTCGAGTAATTCTGAAGCAAAGAATTTTTCGGCGCCCCTGCTGAAAAAGCATCAATAACAAAATGACCTCCCTCATAACCAATAGCACACCGCTCCTCCCTACAAAAAATCCTGCTCCTACTTCTTCCAACGTAGAATCTTGCAATCGTGCATAAAAAAGCTTAAATTCTATAGTGTATGAACAATATTGAAAAATGTTTTGATATGTGAAAAGTGTTTTCAAGGTTTTTGAATGAGAACCGAACCAAAACATATACATGTAGGCTTGGTTAATCGATCGTCTAGAGTCTAGAGGTATGATTCGATTACCTGGCCTTTCGTCTTTTTCTCCGTGACTTTGTTGGATTTGTAATAATTAAACTCTTTTCAATTATTTACATCTATTTACAAAGCCACACTTATACAGTACAAACTCATTATTGAGAAGATCCTAATTACGTCTTAATTACAAGTTTCTCACTACGGTACTGAATTTCGTCTTTAACTCTAGTTTAATTACTCGAAACGTCTTCGTTTATCACGTCTTCGTCGTACTTCAAGTTTTCGGTCGTCTCGTCTTTGATTTGTTCGCGACTCATCTTAATCTAGTCCGCGAACCGTCTTTACGTCGTACGTCTTAAGTTGACCGACCGAAATTGTTCTGTCTCCCGTCTTAGACTTAACTTCCACTTTACCCGTCTTCGGCTTAATTTGAACTCTGCTCTCTGCCGATTGGAACTACCCTGCCTCGAATATCGACCTCCCTTCTTTCGATTTGACCACACCCTTAGGGAAAGTACCTTCCCCTAGTCTAATAAGAGCTTTGCCGTACCGCCCACAAAGATCGTCGCGGATTCCTGGAAATCGAATATTCTACAAGGACTAGAACCTGATACACAGATGTAACACATCTGGTACAACCGTCTTGTTCTCGAACTTTCCCAACCCCAGTAAGTCTCTTAAGATTTACAACCGACATGACACATCTTCGACACCCCCAAGAATTACACATCCTTTTTACATTATGTACAATAACAATTCGTTCCCTGTAAATTCATTGAAAATGTCATGCTCTTGACACTTGAAGAAACTAATAGTTCTCCAAGCATCCTGTTGGCCATCTCAATTACTTATAAGGAACAATAACTGGATCTTACATACATGAGTCAAAAACAGCATGCAAAGTTTCCTAATCGGGATTACAAACATGTGTTCCGCTAGAACATTTGGTATTTAATAGTAACTAGTTCCGAATGCAAAATCGTAAATTTTCATATATGTTGTAAACATTCAACCGCCTGTATAATATATAACATCTTTGTGAAATACACAATGATTTTATCCTTCTTTCAGCAGGGGTAATAGGGAATTCTGTTTATATTGGTTGGACTGCCATGTGTTATTCATTAAACAGGCGGCTAGTAAAAGCATTTTGGAGATTTTCATTGGATGTAATGTTGTCCAACGGTTCCTTATGTTGTTTTGAAGAATAAAAGACGAAATATGAAAAGCTGGACAGCAAACTGGGCCGAATCACCGCCCCTCAAATACTGTTACACCCCTATCGCCAACCCTGCTTGGAGGACTACGGAGTTTTATCCCGGAATCACTGATAGAATCAAGGCCACTCTGTGATCCATGCTAAATACACCAATAACCAATCTCCATAAAGGAGCAAAGCGGTGACTTTGGCGTAGAACGGTCGGGTTTATTTCCCAAGTGTCTCCGACCTTCCGATTCATATATCGGCCAAGTAAAGAGCCACTATGGATGATTAGTCCGATTTTAGACTAGCTTAGCCCGGGTTCAAAACCCGCAATGTGATATTCGTTATTATTTTTGTAGTTTAGATATGGTTATCCTAAATTCAAAACACAGAAAATTCGATTTTTGAGCTGGAAAGATAAAAATGAATTTTGAGATTAATAAGAATTTCAATAAAATAGAAGTCAAGGATACTGCAATCAGCCTTTCTATCTGAAACACTAATCAGAGCGAATTGTATGTTTTGTAAGTTCAAGCCATGGGATGCGTTATTTAGACAACGCCCAAATCGATCCGATGACTCAGTTAAAAAGAAGTTCTTCTTAAACGATCATTGTCGTTGTGAGAGTTATGAAAACGTCATCAATGACGTCATTATATTCATCATGTTTACTCAAGATTTTAGTTGGGTCGAAGTGAACGTTATATTTTGTTGACACTTTTATTCAATATAGACTCCATGATATGTTAGATTTGGTATATTTTGTTGATCTTTCGTTATTTCCCTCTTCTTGAGGGAAAAATCAGGTTCTTGGAGATATATGTTATACTTATCCGTTACGTCATATGCGGGCGTTACAAGACCTTGAGCATTTTCGCGCTTGATTCATATTAGATAAAAAAGTGCCATTATTTTCCCCAATACTTGGGTTTATTGGGATGTACATGTTTTACAGTATTTATGATTCATATTATTCAATGTTTTAGAGTGATTATCATTTGACTCTATATCCAATCTATAGTCCGGTCAGATACATACATTTTAAAAATCATTTATTTGAATTGGGTAATTTTCTATCACTTCCTCGAGATTTCTTCATTGAATAAAGTGTTGTATTATTATCTTATATCTCTGTTGATCTTCGCAAAAGCTTTAAATCAGCCGCAACGTCGCTTCTAAAATAATGTGTTTTGCTGTTCTTTATCAGTACTTGCGGAGACATCTTTTTTCATTTTATTTCGTGAATTTTTACCTTGAAAATTCTTGTGTTGTATTATCGAGCTAGCCGTTGATTTTGTACCAGAATTTAATGTAAAAAGCTCTTATAGTTATTGAGAAAAGCTCTAGATGGCGAAATTTTGTATTCAATACGTAAATTTCAGGTGATATTAAAATATTGAAATTGTTCTTCCTTGATCAATTCTAAAAAAAACAATATCAACTCACCCACTGTCACAATCGCTCTCTGGCTCTGAATGGTAGCCCTCGCTATTACATGGACTCTCCGGTGCTTGCATCAGCTCAAGAAGTGCTCCACAACCCTTAGAAAACGACATCAACAATTTTGCGACTGGTATCTGTTCATCCACTGGATGCAATCTGAAATTGAAAATTGTTGGAACATTTGAAGATTCCTTTCTAACGTCCAGGTTTTCTCTGATAAATTCCACAGGAAAAGGAGATTGGAAATCAGCCAAGAGGCAGACATTTGACCTCATTTTCCCGGAAGAAATCTTTATGGCGTATGTATATCAGCGAAATTACCCTTTTGATTATGGCTGAAAATACTTAGGTATGTATGCTTTACGGACTTTTTATTTCTCATTGCTCATATTTCTGGGTCATCTAGAACTTTTCAATTTTATCTGATATGCGGGAAATGCCTTTTCGAATGCTCATTTTGCATCACTCAGTTTTTACGAGGATAAAACGTTTGGTAAATGGACAAAATCTTTCATGTTATATGTTTCTTCATTTTGAAAAATGAATTTTTGAGGATTCGAATATTATGCAGGATTTTTCAGTTGAACCTTCACATTTGATGATGAAAATAATTCGGAACAATGAAGACAATGATATAAAAATCATTTACGTTTCATGAAGAAAATGAATAGTGAACATATCGATTATCAAAATTCAAAATTGATGTATTTTTGATAAAAGTAAGTGTAGAATTTTATTCATATTCTTCAATATTTCAGAGAAGATACGTATTCGATGTTCCTTCTAAATTCCTGGATAGTCTTGGTTTTATATATACATATGTTACATAAGGTTAGATTTCCTTCAGATTCTGTTCCCATAATCTTATGTTAGGCTATCATATATGTATCTAATCAATCGAATGAATATAAAATATTAAATAAGAACCTTCAAGCATAGTTCGAATGTCTAGTGATTTTTGGTATACCTGTTACTCTGGTGAGTTCAGTGATGATAGTGAGAGTAATAACAAAAAAAAATTAAATCAGTCCGATGCATTCGTGAAGTGAAAAATATATAATATAATTAAAATGTATGTTTTGTAACCTGAACTGGATGATGTCAGTGAAATATTAATTAGTGAGGTTTTATATTACAAAAGAATTATATTAGGAAGAAGATAGGTAAATATACATTAGGGATGAAATGGTTTATCTCTAAAATCATCAATTTGGAAAACAAGATTACAAAATGTATTGCAGATACTTATCTTCTTCATTATTCGGTACCATGAGTCAAAAAGTGTATTTGTCACGTCGCTTTACTCTCAAAAAAGCGTCAGAAGCTATTTACACTTACTTTTTGATTTGTGATATACAAAATAAAGCTTCCTTGTCATTCTGTACCCTTGTAGCTAAAGTTTCTATGAGTGGTCTTAATTGTTGAAGTGCTTGTTTGTCCAGAATTGTCAAAATTGTCTTATTGTCGATCAGTCTCTGCTGTACGTCGTGGTGGTGTAAGTTTAACAGTCTTTGGTGTGAAGCGTCCACGGGTTTTTTAGAGTCAGAAGAAACCAGATGCAATTCGTCCAAACGGTGTAAAGCTGTTTTGTAAGCGTCTATGTGTCGCAACAGCTCATTTTTTAGAGCCGAGTGGAGGTGAGTCAAGCCACTAGCATCTTGCATGAGTCCATGGCTTCCCAAACCTGAAAAACATCGAATTTGAATCTTATTCGAGGCTCACATTGTATATGAACAAAATCGAAAAAAACTATCAGCAAGGAGCAACTCAAAAACTGGCTCTTAATGAGCTAGTGTTCTATTTCTCCTTAGCGATTCTAGTAACAAAAGTTTTCGCTAGCTCAAGGCTTGATTTTTTTCTCAATTCTAAACAAAATAAAATTCCAATTTAGGCTTTTCTACGATATGACAGTGTAAAGATAATTTTTCTTGTATCAGGTGTTCAAAATTCGTTGTCTAACGAGAGGATCTCCGAACCCCTTTCAGCTAGAAAAAATAATGAATGGCACATTTTCGGGCTCGATTTTTGAGAAAATTAATTTGGTGAGAACCGCAACCCCCTAAATTAATGTTTTCAAGCTATAAGAGAAAATTGGAAAATGGTGTGAAATGAAAAGTTCTCATAACTTTATTGGTGCTAATAACATGAAACAGAAACTTCCTACAGGCAATTTTTGCAGTAGAATCCATTGGTATGATTATTTATTTTTTATTGCCGTTAGTTTCAAAGTTACAATCCAACTTGTGTTTTTTTTTAAATGTAAATTATAACAATTGCTTCAACAAATAAAATCGCTTTGCCAAAACTTAAAGCGGGTCTTCTGAATAAATAAAAGTTCTGAGGCCTGCCCTTGCAAAGTTATACGCTTCAAAAATGAGAAAAAAATCTTTACTTTTTTCTTGAAATTGCTGAAGAGTGGAGGGAATAGCATTTTGTGATAAAGTGCTAGATTTCGATGAATTGTTATTTTCAATATGTATTATTAAATTGAGAATTTTTGTTTCATTGAAAAGTTACAAAGATTCACTCCCTAAAAACTTTCTCTTTGAAATTTATGCCACTAAAATGGATTTTCAGTGACGTCATTTAGGAGGCCGTACCTCCGTAGGGAGTGCCGCTAGGAAAGAAATAATGGGAACTTGTCATCTTATTTTTTTATGTTTTATCTGAATCCGAGAGATTTCCCACATTTTCCCGGACACTCTGTATATAAAACAGTACATTTGAATATTTTCCTGTTTTTAGTTTTTCTGGAAAACAAATTCGTTTAAAATCATTTCTTTAGCGCGGTGGCAACCTCCTCAAGAGTCTTAGAGGGCAAAAGGGCTCGAGGGACACATAATTCTGAAGTTTTGCAATTCTATTCATGAATATGCTAAGAAATTTCTGTTTGATGTTCGTTTCGGTGTGAAAAAACTCGTTGGAAGTGACGAGCGAAGAAGATTATGTGGTTCCAGTTTTTGAACGAATTTTCTCTTATTCATATTCGATAAAAGTTTATCTTGCAATATACCGAGGAATTATTTCATTAAAAATTAGCTACCCGCATCTATGCCTAATCTGAAGAAATGGTAAAGAAAAAAAGGTTCTTTTTGACCTCAAGAATCTCCTGTTCAAAAATATGCAAGTCAAGGACTCACCCTGTAAGTAAAATGAAAGTAAATACAGAATCAATCAAATATTTGTTGAAAGTTGGATCCAGCTTATCGGTCATTGCTATTTTGAAGAGTACTATTTCTACAGAAGAATATTCTCTAATTAAGTGTTAAGAAGCGTGTGAATGAACTTGAACGCACCGAAGAGAGTAATCTTTCCAATGTATCAATCTGCTGCATTCCATTATTTAATCTCTGATTATCGAATTATTCTGAACACTTCTATATCTCATTTTCTACTGAAGAATGTTTGAAAACTAATAATCGCGAAACCCACAACATGGCATTGATGTTTATTTGCGATTTATTAGTTTCACTTTCACATTTTTAGGTCTAAAGAATTCACAGTATTTATACAGATTTCAACGCTAGCAATTTCTCGATAAATAGAAACACTCAGATCTTATCATGCTTCCTTCCCTTGGTGTCTGAATATCACTGAGTATACTTCGGATAACTTTCTCTCCACCTATAGTAGAGATAAATTATGTTATTTCAAAAATGAACAGTTTTTCTTCGAATCAAGAAAAGTCACTCGTAGGGGATTGGTTCAATTTTTGTTGATATTACTCGTTTTATTTTTGAATTATACAGTGTGTGGATAAAGTGAGTAGGTACCAACAAAACTCCGTTTTAAAATGTTTTCAAGCAAAACGCTCGAACTGGTCAATTTTAGTTTTCAATCAACCTACTCATGCCAAAAATGACGTCTTCCAAAGTTACCCATAATACAAATGAAAATTGGCTGAAATTTGAAACTACCAGTGTAAACACTTTGTAGATTTCGCTCAAAGACTTCAGGAGTGATCTTCACTTCAGCGCGAATTCTTTGCCCTACTCTTCTGAATTTGGCCTATTCAAATAACCCTTTGATTTTAAATGACCCCAAAAAAAGTATAAGGGAATCAAGTCTGGGGAACTCGGTGGACTCTCAATAGGTGCTTTACGTCCTATCTACTATCTACCTGCCAGGAAATCTGTCGTCAAGATATTGGTGGATGTTGAAGTGGGACAGATCACTCCTGAAGACCTTGACCTGTGAGCATTTTGCCTGAATACATTCAATAATGGAGTTATGAATGTTGTTCCATACTTAATCCAAACACTGTATATTTTTTCTTGGACTCAAATACCTACGAGACCTCATCAAAGAACAAACAGTAGACGCTTGTTTTTGTTTAATTTCTATCGATTGAAATAGTAATTTACATAACAAGTCCGGAAAATAGGGTTTTTTTGGACGAATAGACAAAATTCCAGGACGAGCGTAAGCGAGTCCTGGAAGTCTGTGAGTCCAAAAAAACCATTTTCGGGCGTGTTGCGTACAATATTTTTTTGGCAACCATGTAAAATAACACTATCGCTGCTGCTTTCCATATTTTATTGCGATTGCGATAAAAAAACATGCAAATTTTTGACAACTAATTTCATATGAACTGTCAGCCGTTATCTCGGTTGCTATAGATTCTATGATGCTTTTCCGGCCTAGTCCGGGAAGTACGTACTTTCCAGACTAGGCCGGGAAATGCTACTTTCTCAGAGAAAAAGCGTCCGGGAAGTGAGCACTTCCCGGACGGTTGCCGAAAAAAATAATTTTTGATTGTACTGTTGAATTCATATCATGATGTACTATCATGATAATGAATATGGTACGTTTCATTCTGACCTTGTATAGCTTGATCCAGAGATTTTCTTCTTTGTGTGAGAAGTCTGTGAAAATCCGGCTGATACTCCAAGATGGCTTTGGATAGCCTGAAAACCTTGGTCTTGAGTGTTGGGTCGTCCAAAGAGGAAAACAGTTTAACCAATTGCCATACCACTTGCTCTGCGTTGATATTTGGTCTTTGGCCTGAAGCAATCAATCTGGAAAGAATTAAAAAAAAATCAAAAAATGAAAATATATGCGATGTTATTCATTAAAGTATCAAAGATCGTGTAAAATACATTATTCAGTTGATAGTATACCTAAGCCTTATTATTATTTTTTTGAACTGGGGTCATTTTGGTTCGGTAAGCCTTCCAAGAACTGCGACCATGTAGATCCTTTGTTCTCTACCCTACTCTTTCATGAAAACCCAAGGAGGTCGTCAATGACGTTAATAAAACTGACAACCTTAGGGGCCTTGGCCGTTACCTCTCTGGTATCCAGGACAGGCTTACCCATGTGAATGGTTCTTAAGCCAGCCAGCTCCGGACACTTGCATACCATGTGTTCGGCTGTTTCTGCTTCTGATCCACAGAGCCTGCAAATCTCGTCTGCTGACTTTCCCATACGGTACAAATGGTGTTTGTACCGACAGTGCCCCGTCAGCAGTCCCACTATCACCCGAAGCTCGGGTCGTGACAGCTTCAAGAGCCTTTTGGCGTAGGTAGGTGAAATCGTCACGAATTTGTTTGCCTGAACAAGTCTAGGAGTGTTAGTCCAGTGGATTATCCTGTCGTTCAACTTCCATAGCTGGACCGCAGCTTTATATTAGTCTTTTCCTAGCCCACAGAAAGGCTCAGGTCCAGCAGGTGTTAACCTTGATGCACTTTTTGCAAGTTCATTAGCTCTTTCATTCCCTTCAACCCCACAGTACCCATAGTAGAGTCACCTTATTGCCTATGGCCAGTTGCTTTATGATGTTACGGCACTCCCAAGTCAGCAGAGATCCCTGGCAACACGATTCCAGGGATCTCAGCGTGGTTTGGCTGTCCGTGGTGATGTAGATACGCGCCCCCTTGAGGTTCATTTTGAGACACTCCTGAGCGCATACATAAACAGAGTCTGTAGAATCGAGAATCGAGGGCTCACCTCCCAGGGCTTTAGAGATCCTCAGTTTAGGTCCATATATCCCAATGCCAGTGCCCTTCTCTGATTTTGATCTATCGGTGAACCATTCCTAAGCCTCAGTTGAATATACAGGGAAGACTTGACATTATTTTTTTTTATTTCAAAAAATATCCACGAATACCAATTGAACTCAGTAGTCCGTTGAAAAAATCTCACAAGTCAGTTGAGAAAACTTGAAAATTTATCAATCTATGGGATAGTTAAAAACTCATGTTTTGTCTGAAACCACTAGATTGTTTCAGTTACTCAATTGACTTCTTGTATGAAATTTTCAGAAAAAATTTACTAGTATATTCAGGACTCAAGAAATGAATTCTCATTACATATACTGGGTGTTCCACACAGTATCATTAGTCTCCATTACTGCTACTTTTTCAAAAGGTTTGGAAGTAAACAGGGTATACCAAAAAAGTGGAAATGACTCAACACATGTTTTTTTCTTATGAAACGCCTTGGAAAAAAAGAAATGGATGAATTTGTTCAATGGGATTATGAAAGTGGATACTAGAAGAACGGAGGAAGGCAAGTACTGCCTTATTGATAATCATTGATAATTCTACAAGGTGTTCAAAATGAAACGATATATTAATGTCTTATTCAAACGTTAATATTGAGCTCATTTCAATTGGCACACTCGATATTTCATTTTCTATTCAAGTAGAGAATTTTAAGAAGATAATCAAATTTGCTACCTATTGAAAAAATAAACTGGAGCGGTATGCCATTTGAAAAAAGCCCGATCAATGAGTTATCGATGAATTGTCCCACCCAGTAGAGTTCTCAATGATTATCAAAAAGTCAATACTTTCCTCTATTCTTCTAGTATTCACCTCCAAAATCTCATTCAAATAAATTCATTAATTTCGAAGTTATTAGATTATTAGGTCATTAGACTTTTTTGGTACACCCTGTGTATTTCCAAACAATCTGAGAATGAAGTTTTGGTGGAGCCTTCTGATAATAATCGAAAAAAAAAATTAATTTCAGCATTTAACTCTAATAGAGCGTCGCGTCAATGGTGAAACACCCTGTACAGAGAAAAGTTTTCCTTTCCCATGTACTTCAATGAATCGATTGAATATCGGCGTAAATTGAGAAGCAAATATATTCATAACGTTATGGATCAATTCAAATCCAATCAACCGAACCAATGAAAGTTTCACTTATCTTGTAATCTGTTCTTAGACATTCAAATGAGAGTTAATGATTAACATTGAACTTGAAAGCCGATGATGTACCTACTCTTGCAAATTGCGTTTCGAAATGTTCGTAATATTATCATTCAAAACGTAAAGAGAATTTCCATTACTCCCAGTGCTTATTTCTTGAGAGAAATCTCTAGTTAAATAATGTCATAATATCACCGCAAATCTGTTGAGTGTTTGTTTTTATTTAAATTAGTTTCTGGGTTAACTCCGAGTCCCAAGAGGTCGAAGGCCTAGAGCTGAAGATGGTCTTAATCCAATTAGGTCTTTAGTCTCGGACGGTATCATTCGAATTGTAAATTTCTTGTTAGCATACGAATTTCGGATGTTGTGAAACTTTTCGAGATTTATGGTGAGAATTTCCCCATATTTATTGTACTACCTGGTGAGGAACTAGTGAGAATTTATGAATAAAAACGTGTCATATGTCGCTTCAATATTTATAGATACTATGAACTGGGGACATATAATATTCAATAAATATGTTGCTAATATGTTTATGATAATGCATTCAAAAAGATCAAATGTTCTTTAATTTTTTGATATGCAGAATATTCTGAAAACGTTATTTCCTGGAATAATGGAATGAATCTCTCTGTATCACTCCTTTGAAATTATTAAAAAACGGTATTTTAGAAATGTGAGAATCAATTACATCTTGGAGGGATTCATCAAATAAAATTTGAACTCATTATATTTATAATGAAATTTTTAGATTAACATAAAATTTATTATACAGGATCTCTAAAAATGATTGTAACATCGGAGTTGCCTTTGAATTATTTTTATTTTATCGCTTCATATTAGTAATGATAATAATTATTATTATGATGTTTCTTCTTTTATTCAAGCCACAGAAATGATAAAGGATGAGATTGAGTTGTATTTTTTTTTATAAATAATGATTTTGCTTTGTGCAATTTGGTTCATTTGGCTAGTTCTTCCTATAAGTGGGTAAATTCTACTTATGGCTGAGATTGTTTCATCAATTACGTATTTCATGAGGTTTTTTCATGTAAGTCTATTATCTAGTGTTACACCTACATCCCTGACTTCATTTCCCTATTTTATCACCTTCCCTGTAGTCCTTATATTTATGTTGATCTCTAGTTCCTTTTCTGTGGGGAATTCCTAGCTCTTTCTGCCATTTATTCAAATTTTTCTGCAGTATTCTGTTTATGTCGACTGTTCTTCGAAGTCTGACTGCTATTTCCATAGCATCTGCTATAATGCTAACAGATTCTAGAGGTTTGGACTGTCATATATGTATATGTTGTAGACTAGAGGTCCTAGAACTGAACCTTGCTGCTTCTCTTTGTAAATTGGTAGAAACTGCATCATATAGGGTCTTTCAAATTGAATGTTTAAAAGTTTTCGCCTCTGTAACACAATTCAAACCTCGAAAACACCCATACTATTAATTATTCGTTAGTTGAAGGTTTGCAATTTCTAAAAATAGAATCGTACACATAACAACGTCTATCTATTGATATTATTGAATTATTTTAAGGAAATGGTTGTTCTGGGAGAAATGTATTTTGCGAATTTAGCGATTTTGCGATACACAATCTTCGAATTCAGCGACAAATTGGTAATAATTCTGCGGAAAGTTCATGAAATTGGTGCAGTACAAGATCGAGAAGGCGTCAGTATTTAAAGTTTTTTTTAGTTTAGTTTAATTTTGGGGGTTCCGCTCCACTGCGATCTAATGGTTTATTGTGCGTTCCATCAGAGATATTCTCGGGATAGCATGATCTATAGCTTGCCTACCAGTTGCAGAGTTCTAATGAACTCCAGTATGTGGGATGGCTTCAAGGAGGCTACTTCATCACTTCTACAATTTTCTTGTCCAAAGCAGATTTTGCTTAGGCTAGTGATGGCGAGGCATTCCGTCACCAGGTGGTCAGGAGATTCTTCCTTCTCTCCACAGAATCTGCACTCGTCATTTTCTGCTAGACCATTCTCATGTGGTGTTTCCTAAGGCGACAATGTCCTATGAGGTATCCAGTGAGGAGATGTAGTATATTCTTGCTAAGATCCAGATACTACTTGGATCTCGCAGTTTCAAAATTTCGAAGAAACTTTATGGATGATTAAACCTAGAAAGACTTCTCCAGAGTGTTTCTCTTTCGTTTTTTCCTTCTCCTGACACTCCTTCTTGTATGTGCCACATAAAGGTTTCCGGGCAATGAAAGGAGTTTGTGCTTCTTTTCTAGAAAGTATGTTGACTTCGTCATTCCTTCAAATTCCCGAGTGGCCGGGAACCCAGACTAAGAATACCTTGTAAGACTCCAGTATACTCGTGCCGGCCCTTCAGAAGAAAATATTGGTGCTTTGAGTGATAATGTTGCAGCATACCTTAACACGTCAATTTCTTGATGTTCACAACATTTGAAAACTAAGCATATTGCGAGATCGTTGGATACATTAATGAACAAAACTACTACATTGGGGCGAGGAAGACACTCGCGTTATCCAAGAGATACCAAAGCATCGACAAAGAGTCACTGTTTGGTGCACATTGTGGTCTTGTGGTCGGTGGTGGGATTGGTTCGTACTTTTTTCAAAATGATCCTTGAAGAGACATAACCATTGTTGGTATAAGATATTGCGACTTTTTTATGACCAAAACTGAAAAATATTGATACTGAGGACTGGTTCAATAAGATGGGACTACCTTGATAGAGCCAAAGAAACTCTGCATTTACTGTATACAAAGTTTCCAGACCGGGTTATTACCAGATCAGGTGACGTGAATTGGCCTTCAAGGTTCGTCACCATCACCAGCCAACGCAAAATCTGCTTTGGACACGAAACTTGTAAAAGTGAGAAATTAGCCTTCTTGAAGCCATCCCAGACAATGGATTTCATTAGAACTCTGGAACTGGAAGGCGAGCTGTAGATCACGTTATGGAGAGAATAGCTCTGATGGGGGCACATTAGACCATTAGGTCGCAGTGAAACGAAGCCTCTTCAATTACATCTTAAATTTTACCACAATAAGACTTCTTTCTCTAGGGATATGTGAAAGAAAAAGTGTGAAATGATAATCCTCGAAACGTTGAAGAATTGAAAGCAGAAATTATTAGTAAGATAGAGCCGCAACTATGCCATAATATGATTGAAAATTTTGCTGAAGAATTGGTTACTGTAGAGACGCAAGAGGTGGTTACATAAAAGATACATACATTTTTAGAGCATAAATTACAAACATTGTATTTCAAAAATAAATAAATAGTTTTTCATTTTCAATTTAAATTTGATGTCTTCATTAGTCTTTATTTCGAGGTGAAAAATCCTGTTTATGGTAGATCCTTATTATCTTGCAGGCTTAGGTAGTATAGCTTGCCATCCCCATCGTGTAGGCAGTCAGTCCTTCACGGTATTAAAGTAATTCGAAGAAGGCTTTCTGAACATCTAAAAGCATCAGTCCTGTGGCTTGCTTGTTCTACAATCCTTCAGTAACATAGCAAGGAAAAAGAATATTGGACATGCCCTCAGGAGAAGCGCTAACCGTAGACACGTGTTTCGGGCTTTCGGCCCTCATCAGTACGGTGAAAAAGTGTTAGATGAGCAACACTTGAAGGAAAACAACAAACAAACGGAGTCCACAACAGAAGCCAGCCGTCCATTTGTGGTTTCCGCAGGAAGTCCCAATGGGTTTTCGGGCAACAACAACATCACCACGTGGAAAGCTATAGCTACCTGCGTGAAAACCTTTTCACATATCTTTACCAGGACTTTACCAGCTATAGCTTCCCACGTGGTGATGTTCGGTGTTAACCGAAAACCCATTGGGTCTTCCTGCGGAAACCACAAATGAACGGCTGGCTTCTGTTGTGGACTCCGTTTGTTTGTTGTTTTTCTTCAAGTGTTGCTCATCTAACACTTTTTCACCGTACTGATGAGGGCCGAAAGCCCGAAACACGTGTCTACGGTTAGCGGTTCTCCTAAAGGCATGTCCAATATTCTTTTTCCTTGCTTTGTAATTTGACCCTCGATAACCTTTCCACACTTCAGTAACATATTCGATAAGCCTTAGTAGTTGCAGTTCTGTGGAATGTTCTCTTCTGAATCCGCTTTGCTTGTAGGGTATAAAATTCAGTGCTTCATTCAGGAATCGTAACCAATCAGAAGCTGACACTTTTCCATTGTACACACAATTCATAAAACTTCTTCGATTCACGATTGCAGAAATTCCGCAGAAACGTTCAATCGCATCCCGCTTTCTATGGAATTCCAAGCAGAATTCTCGAGATCCATTCAATGGATTTCCGTTTAATTGGCTCCGTTTCCAGCCAGAAGAAAAGTAATACGTACAAGATGGAAATTTGAATTCCTCGCCAGCTCCAGTTACGCGACGGCGGTTCCTTTCAAAAATCGATTCTACTGGATGGCGTGGGATCGCAGAATGAACCCCAAGGAAGACCCCCTCCTGACCTCATTTAAATAATCCTGAGTGTTATTGCTTCATTTCTCTAATGACGAGAATATACAGGGTGTTTCCTAAACATGCGGCAAAAATTCAGGGGGTTGTTCCTTGGACTATTCTAAGAATATTTTGTCCTTTGATGATTTTTGAAAAACCTATTTGTTTCGAAGATATAGGGGAAACAAAATTTCAGATAATAACATTTTATTATGAAAAATTACATGAAAATTCAACTCAACCTACAAAAACTGTTGAAAATGACCACCTCTAGCCAGCATACAAGCATCCAATCTTCTCCTCATTGACTGCCGAACCCTTTCAAAAACACCAGGATCATTTCTTATTAAGTTACACCCAGCAATGATCCGATTTCGCAAGTCTTCCACATTTTCTACTGGAGTGGTATAAACTAATGATTTTAGATGGCCCCATAGGAAATAATCTAAGGGGTTTAGTAATTGGAATGTTGTTAAACAAATTTAAAAATAAATTGTACCTACTTAGTAAACACAGTGCGGTACGCATTTTTATTTAAACTATTATTAATTTTAAAAATATGAAAAATGTTGTTCGCCCTGTATCTTCGAAACAAAGAGGTTTTTCAAAAATCATCCAAGGACAAAACATGCTTAAAATAGTCCAAGGAACAACCCCCTGAAATTTTGCCGCATGTTTAGGAAACACCCTGTATTCGCCTGTGCGTTCGGCAACGCGCCAGGGTGATACTTTGGGAGGCTGGGAAGGAAGGAAGGTACATGGGTTTCTTCACCCTGCTGGCGAGAGGAGTAATTGAAATCCGAACTGCCTAACGAAGTGGAGAGGTATCAAATATGTTTATTACTGGGTAACCTGAGTGTTGCTTCGAATCATTTCCTGTATTGTTATTCGATCATTCGCTTTAAGAGGGGTTTATACCACGTGGCTTTCTCGTGATCTGCCAAAGTTCTACTACTCCTCTCTCACCATTTTTCAAGATGAGTGAAACAATCTCGAACGTTCCTCTGATTCACCGTCTTTCTCTACCACATGCAAGAATTCAAAATTAGAGTTTACGTCTTAATTTTCAATTTTGGGAGAACCGAATTTTCAGCTTTTGACTAGACTTTTTGTATGATGATTTCATGTGAAAATTCATAACAAAATTAATGTTTGTTTGGAAAAGTTATATCATGCATATATTTGGTCTTCAATTGAAAAATTCATCTAAATCTGTTTTTTCCATTAAAAAATAAATAAATGAGGACTATGGATTATCGAATTCTCCGAAATGAATAATAGCGAAAATCTCATATAAATCGATTAAGATTTAATTGAGGAGGTTCCGTTTCACTGCAACCTATTGTGTCTATGGTCTATTGTGCCCCCCATTAGAGCTTTTCTCTCTATAAAGTGATCAAACATACAGCTCACCCTCCAGTTTCAGGGTTCTAATGAACTCCAGTATCTAGGATGGCTTCAAGGAGGCTAATTCCTCACTTCTACAAGTTTCTTGTCCAAAGCAGATTTTGCGTTGGCTAGTGATGGCGAAGCATTTCTTCACCAGGTGATCCGGAGTTTCTTCCTTCTCCCCACAGAATGTGCACTCGTCATTTTCAGCTAGACCCATTGTCATGTCGTTCCTAAGGCGAAAATGCCCTGTGAGGAATCCAGTGAGGAGGTGCAGCATATTCTTGCTAAGATCCAGATACTTATTGAATCTTGTAGAATCAAAGCTTCGAAGAAACTTTTTGGAATGATCCAAACCATAAAGATTAGGCCAGAATATTCTCTTTCGGTTTTTTCCTTCTGAAACTTTTACGAAAGGTTCCGGACTGATGAAATATTTGTACTACTTTCCTGCAAGTGTGTTGGCGTCTTCATTCCTTCTATTTCCAGAGTGATCGGGAACCCAGACTAAAAAAACCTCATTATTCTTGCCTATTTCATTGAGTTTTCTTCGGTACTCCAATACTATCTTAGATTCGCTGATATATGAGATCAGTGCTCAGTGATTGCAGTCTGACTATCAGAATGGATCACTTCATCTCATTTCTGATAATTTCTTGCTAAGTTAATATAAATCGATGGTCTTTAACAAAATAAAGCGTACTAATTTTTGAACTAATCGCTAAAACGGTATAGACAGCTCTTAATGGAATCATCTACACCACAGACTACATCTCATTGATTATGTTAATAAAAGATAATATTATTCTTTTATTGTCCTTTATAATAATGAACTACATACAAGCAATAATTTAACTACAGCTGCTAAGGAAGGATCGGTTTATACAACCTTTATATTTTTTGTTTTATTTTGTCTCGATTGTTTGATGCTGAAAGAATGTATATTTTTATGAAATGATAACTGTAGGTAAAACTGTAACTCAAACAAGAATTGTAATTTGGTTTGAATTTTGTATTTGTATACTGTGAGGTGAATTCTTTAGAATTTCTTCAACTTTTTTGTAAAGGGTTATCTATTTGTAGTTCCAAAAGTAAAAATAAAGGAATAGTATATTGTGCAAAGAGTGGGAAAGTTCAACTTTTCGCACGAGTTTGGAAGTTTGTGGCACGAGCCTGAAAGGCAAGTGCCACATACACTCAAGTGCGAAAAAGGACTTTTCCCACATGTTGCACATTATACTTTTCCTACAGCTGCACAAATTTAAATAATAAAAGTAATGTACCTGATTCATTTCAAAATGGCCTTCGTACATACTCATTTCATGCGTTTCCATAGAAACAATTTTTAAAAGCCCAATTTCATTGGTCTATCAAGCGTGTTGTAGTGAAAGTGCCCTGAGGAATAATAATTCTCACAGTATGAACGATACATATTTTTTAAATTCAGTAAGCTATGAGAATATAATCTACTTTTTATAGCAGTAGAATGGAAACACGTTTTAATTTAGAATATCGAACACATTTTTATTGCAATATGATCCTTGGACCTTGCCATTATGTGTGGGATACAACATCCTTCAAATGTCCTCCGTGTTACATCTTACAGGACTCGATCCTTGTGAGGTAATTTTCGATGACTCGCCTGCACGTTTTGGCCAATATCTCACCAATAACTTGACGGATGTTGGTTTTCAGTTAATAGTCTGAGAATTATCGGCATAAACAGGATCCTTCGCATAACCCCACAAAAATCCAAAGGCAATATATCACAAGAAATTACGCGTCCTGGAATTTTTCTTGGAATAGAGCCAAAAAGGGTCATGTTGTGTGGCTTGTTGCACCATATTGCTTTGGTTCTATCTCTTCCAAATTTTATATCGTTCATTTAATGCCCAAAAAACCCATTAATTATTTGGATATAGCAATGAGAATTGACGGTTTGGGTGACATCTTAATTTTCAAAGAAGTAAGGGTCAATCACTTCACCAGACCAAATTGTACATCGTACAGTGATATGGTCTCTTTACAGTCACATAAGGATTTTCATTTCCCCATCATATACGACAATTTTGCTTTTTTACGTAGCCAACGTAAGCGTAAAAAATATTCTTCGTCACTGAAGAAATATCGTTGCGAAAATTCGTCATCCAAAATTTGTTGTTCAAGCACCCAATCAGCATTTGTTCTTCGCATTCCATGGTCAGCGGGCCTTAATTCTTGTGTCAACTGAACCATGTAAGGACGGAGAGGCAAATCTGGAAGCAAAATACGGCATAGTGTGCCGTAAGGGAGGCCCAAATGTTGTGTGTGTCGAGGAATGGATATATTTGGATCTTCTACAACACTTCCACTTATAGCAACAATATTTCCGGTCCAGTCTGCATTTCGATGATGAATGAGCCTTGAAACATCAGTAACAGATCCAGTCTCTTGGACTTATTTCACTGCCCTACCAATTATATGCTCAGATGGATGATTATGTCGACAATAATTTTCAAGTACTGCATATGCATATGCATGAAACTAATGTTTTCACAATTTTTACAGGTTCAGCAGAAAATAACAGTTACTCATTGTTCGATGACTAACTTTCAACTAAATATATGACACTTGGAATGACACTTTTGTTTGACATATGTCATTGAAAATTCAGGCGATATGGATAACCCCGTACAATGCAAATTGAATCAGACTCGATGTCTAGGTATCTCACGAAAACAATGATTTTGGTTCAATAATTCCAAATATAATTATATGATGAAGCCCTTCATTTCATGAGATTGTTATTTCTTATCCTTATTTCCATTTTTATTTTTCGTTCGGATATAAGAAAAAGTCGAAGCATTTCATTCAATTAGGATGCTGTGTCCATTTATTATTTTCCTTTTGTAAACGGAAAAATTTAGACTTAATTCTCCTGTTATCTTTAACACTTCAACACCGGCCTAAGCAGCAAAGTGAGAAAAGCATCGATGTAGGTGAAGTTAGGAGCTTTCAAGCGCTCCTTCATTCATCTTTTAGTTGCACCTTTGGAGACCACATCACTGCATATAGATATATGTGGACTCCAAGGGCTCAATTGACAGATTAATGAAGGAGCTTTTGAAAGCTCCTCAAGTAACTACAGTGTTTTCCGCATTTTTTGAAGTTAACAATTTTGAGCCCTAATTTAAAGCCTTCAAAATTATCGGGATCTCTTCAATATCCAAAAAAAAAAAATTCCAAAGTTTCTACGAACATCAGGTATTGATTTGTTTCATGTAATTTGTGTATTTTGAATCATATATAAACTGAAAATTTCGAAATGAATTATTTTTCTACAAAATACATCAATGAATTAATTCCAACTATTAAAGGAACATTTTGAAGTTCGTCAGGTATGAAAAGTATGCATATAAAATTCTTATTTTTATTTTACCAACGTATATTACGTATCTCAAGTAATTCTCATTAAGTTGATCTATTAAGTTAAATTTTTTAACTATTCCTAAATTGGCGAATACCCTCTAGAGTTCACGATATTAGATTATTCCAGAGAAATTGAAGGTCGCATAACTTAATAACGGGAAATGAGGTTTTCATGGTGTTCATCAACGAACTCTGATATTCCATTATGATCTCTCGAGTTCAGTGAGAAACTCCGGAATTCTGAAGTTGTTGAAGACAAATGAAGCGTGGATTGTCACATAAAATCAGACTAGTGGTTTGAAAACCGCTAAATGAACATGATTGAAAACGAGAAGATAATGCTTCAGAAACTAGGTTACCGCACATAACCAAACCTATTATTATTAGTATGTTCACACTGTTTGTGCGTTTAATAAACGAATTTTATAACGTTTAATATGAGTATGTAAAAAACGACTGATTGATGGAATTTAAAAAAATCAAAATGTCGTAAATCTTGTTAGGTTAGTTATCAAACACAATAAAGGTACCTCTAATCATTGAACACAAATTGTAATAGATTTGTTTAACACATTGCAGACCTTTTAGGGTTTTTTGTGAAAATTCATTTTTCCTTGTGATTCAATACCTTCAGAATTTTTTTTTATGGCATGTGAAAGATAAGGCCTATTTCAATGCTCTGCAATTGATTCAAGACCTGAGACCTTAAAGAAGGAATTCGTGAAGTTAGTTATCGAGAATATACAGTAACAAATGTGCAAATTGGTAATGGGAATTTTTTTTACTTTTCCATCGTGAATGGCATACCTTCCTATTTCCAAGGAATTTCAAATTGTTTTTTGTTTATTATCATTATTGTTATTATTATTATGAATGTAACTCTCATTATTATATTGTTTTTGATTGATCTACTCATTCATTTTGCCAACGATCATATTATTAGATAGTATTCATTCGTATGTGTGAAGTTCAAAAAGTTCATTAAACAAAAATTGTATTTTCAAGAAATCGTGGGTTATTATCGGAAGTTCCATTCATAGTTTGCTTCCAACACTTGGACTTCTATATTCTACCCGGGTAGTACTATATTGTATCAAAAATGCAGACATTTTCACGGATTCGTTTGTCTGTGAGATGCTATCATCAATTTCGAGACATTCTGAGGAAAATGTCTTGGCACCCCATTGTCAGATTATAGAGATTTGTGAGAAACAAATCACATATCATGTGTAAATGAGATCAATAGTGATCACAATTGTTATCCCTGAGGATATATGATTATGATTTTCCCATTTTCCCCCATTACAGGTCACGGTGCCTGGTTATGAACATTTTGGCTAACATATTTGATATTATTGGACATCAGATATAAGAGGATTCAGTTTTATGGTCTCTCTTAAAAAAATCTCACAATATGTCGTTTCTCGGTCATGTGAATTATTCTGGCGTTATCTTGAAGAATGAAAAGATGTATGGAAGATCTTGGATTTTGTATCTCATTTCATAGCCAATGTGGAGCAGTGTATAAAAAATTATCGATGGCGGTGCCTAATATAACCAAGGAAGATCATTTCTCAGTCGGGTTCTGGTCGCCGAACATCCAAATTCCATCCCAACCAGAAATGAGAGCTCCCCGATTGATGAGCAAAAACCCGAAAATTGCAAAAAATCCATTTTCAAAGCTCCATATCTCGAAAACTGTCCATTTTTGAGCTTTGTGGCTATGGACACTTCTGATCAGTTTATCAAGAACTACAACATATCAAAAATTCAGCCAAATTCACGGAAAGCCATTTCCCATAAGAAACGTGCGGGGTCCTTTATAGTCACTGAAATGTTAGGTATTCTTTTCGAAATTCGGCTAAAATTTTTCATGGTTCTGACATGAAGTTTAAAATTGTTTGGTAATTATGTATATTTGTTTGGTTTTCAGGTGTTTACGTCCAAGATTGGATTCGTCATCCATGAGTCGAATCGTTTTAGACCATTTCCGGCTCAAAATTTGAGAATTACAGGCATTATAGATATAAGAGGCTACTGGTTGTAATAACTGTCCAAAATTTCAGAATTCTCTTCAAGACGATGAACAAAAATTGATGAGCATCTGGCAAAATTTTTTTTCTATATAAAATCATACTGTACACCTCATACTGTTTCTTTTTCATTATTGAATGAAGGATAAAAAAAAATCATCTGCATTTCTCGATTTTCTCCAAACATTCTGCGGCCTCCTTGAGTCACATTTCAACCAGATACCAGATTAACAAAAAAGTATCCAATACCCATTAAGATTCCTAGTTAATGACTACAACTTTCAATTTTTCATTGGCCCGCATTTTGGAGCTATCTCAATCAAAACGTGACGTGTGATGTTCATTTTCTGGATATTGTTCCACATCATTGTCGAATATTGGGAGCACAGGCTAGATCCGATAAGTAGAAAGTGATTTCTCCCAGCTTCAAACTGACGAATGCGTTTATACTCGATGGTTTCACCTTCAAGGTGAATCGAAAACCGTTATTCGGAGATTGAAAAACATTAGAGATGAATTTCGGAGTGTGCCTTTTAAATAGAGGTAGATTAGTATTAGGATTATACAAATTTATGTGCATATGGTATGAAATGCAGATTTTGTGTTGGACGCTCCATTCAGTTTCACTAATAATTATGAAGGAATTTCGTACCCTACTAATTTGAATAATTGTGTATTATTATTTTGGACAGATCATAACAACTATTTGGAAATGGGATGTTTATGTTTTGAGGATGTACAACAGGTTTTCGTATGAAACTTTAGCAGGGTTGGATCTTTAACAACTTATACGAAAGTGTGCAAACCATTATATTTTGTTATTTTCTCTTTTATTGCAAAATATCTCAATATGTATGAAAATAAATAATTTTCTGTATATAAAAAAAATACAAAATAGAATTTCATAAGATCCTAATTCGATCCTCGAATCGAGGATTTTGTGAGAAAAAAATATATATTATATTGAGTATTATATGTATTTTTTTCTGAATTTTTCATACCTGTTAAAAAATTTTGCGATTGAGGAAAATGCGTTTTATGATTTATCCCTCAAATATCATTCGAATTACATTTTTCTTTATTAGAAACTGTAGGGTCTGTAGGTATACGTATCTACTTCAATACTTTCTTAATCAATATAAGATGAAAAATAAGGCTGATTTCACGAAATGTTTTGAAATTTCTAATTTCGTCGCAAAAATTCAGGGATTTATCAAGCCAAGTAGCTTGACATTTCAATCAACAACTTGACTTGAAAATCAAGCTCGCGAAAAATTACATACTTCAGCTTTACTTGACTTGATTTTAGATATTTATTTACTTGATTGATATCAAGCTACTTGATAATATGTACTTGAGCTTGATATGCACGCGTCGCACGGCATATATTTCTGCAATCTCGTGCGTGCTTAGACTAAATAAGGGGATTCCTCGAGCGCCGAGAGACTGAAGCATTCGTCAGTGTAACTTTATTAGTAGTTCATTAGTCACATTTCTAAGAAATCTATTGGTAGATTTTGGTAGTTTCAGAAATATCTTTCCAAACAAGGATTTTTATGTTGAAAGACAATTTTCCAGAGCTGATTTTACAGTTACAAAAACCCACAATAGGTTAGGCGATAAATCTATAAGCCTCATGTGTCTTAGATCCTGGATGAAAAATTATGAAATCAAACTAAGCCTGGAGGTTTCTCAGTATTGAGAGAAACGTTATGTTTTTATTATTTTTTATTTTGTAATGATTTATAGTGATTTGATTCATGTTTCTATTTCAAAAAAGATATATTTTCGGTTCTTTTATACAAAAAGTTTAATAAATTAAAGTGTTTTTTGCAAGGTTACTTCTCATTTCATCATTTTTTTATCGATGTGACACTACATAATAAAACTGCTAAAAATCAAGTAGCTGGATATAATTCAAGTACTCAATAAATAAATATTTGACTTGATATTGAAAAACTACTACTTGACAAGCTGCATTACAGGAATAATGGTCGACATAATCGTCCATCTGAGCGTTTAATTGGTAAGATAGTGAAAAATTCGAAGAGACTGGATCAGTTACTAATATCTTGAATCTCATACATCATCGAAATGCACGCTAGACCGAAAAATATTGCTTCATTAAGCGGAAGTGTTGCATAAGATCCAAATTTATCAATTCCTCGGAGCGCACAACATTTGGGCCTCTCTTACGGCCCGTTATGCTACGGAGTATTTTGGTTGTGGATTCGCGTCTTCACCTTAAAAGGTTCAGTTGACACAATATCTGAAGCCACCTGACCATGAAAT
Organism: Harmonia axyridis; assembly: GCF_914767665.1. Classification (NCBI taxonomy): domain Eukaryota; kingdom Metazoa; phylum Arthropoda; class Insecta; order Coleoptera; family Coccinellidae; genus Harmonia; species Harmonia axyridis. The sequence goes on from NC_059505.1 coordinate 10,348,199, forward strand.
GCATAGAATAGATTGTGTGCTTCAACAACATTTGAATGACGGTTTTTCGCATTGAATTTTCTTCAGCGTTAACTGTCGATATCGTGTTAACGGACGGCTCACACCAGAAAATACTAAATGTCATCGTGATGAAAAAATAGAGGGATCTGCTTGGAAAACGACCGGTCAAAAAAAACTATAATTGAAATATTTAGTCAGGATTCTATCCCAAAGCTATTAATTTCATGATTTTGTGTCTTCATAAGTTTCCGAGAAATAATTTCTTCTGATTTATCCATATTTTGCTTGAAAAATTATTCGACTTTGTTTTTGGGCCAGAAGGCAGAATACTATTTATCAATCAATTTTTTTTCATCAAATTTCATGCATATAGCTCCTATGGAAATACAAGAAAATAGCTTTGGATTATTTCATTCGATTTCTTGATACTACTCAAAACGTGAAATGTGAAAATTTCGGGATGGTTATAAGAGAAACCTTGATTTCCATGTACCCATTGTATTCATTTAGAAACTACGAAAACAACTATTTGAAATAATTCAAGTACCTGGTTGCCCTATCGGATATTGGTACAGGCAGATATTACTTCCTGTACCATCCATAAGTATTCGACAAACTCCAAAATTTTTATGTAATAACAGAGTTAACATTGATGAGGTAACAATTAATTACCTAAATAATTCTGCCGTTCAACGAATCGTTAAATTATGTATAATTCAATTCGATGCGTTAAACATTTTTATTATTTGATAACCAACAATTAAAACGAATCATTAATTGATTACACAATATATTTTCTATAATTATATCAATTTCTAAGGCTATAAGGAACTCGGAACGAAAAAATGGTTGTATAAAACATTATAAAACAAGCGGAAGAATAACTTCCAAATTTCACTCTCCACATGAATATTCTATGCACGCCAAGCAAGCGGAAGATGCTTCCGATGTGAGCTCATCATAAATCATGTTAACAAGTTGCGAAACCAAAAGATAAATTTGTTCCACTAATCGACTAGCTGAATGACGTTCTGGTTTATGCTTCGAGATAAGTGGAACATACTGCTTATTGTTTTATGGGTTATGTATCAAGTTTGAGGTTCATAAATTACCGAATAATTCGAACAACCCCTGCTTGATGCTTTTTCATGAAAAGATAATGAAAATACGCGCCATTTTCAAATAAAGTTTATCGTTCGAGTCAATTTTTTGATTTACTTGTAGTTCCACAGTAAAATCTTGGCTTGATGAAGAGTTTCCGGGGTCTGCACCAGGAAAATCGACCATCGTTGATTGTTATGCTAATTTTAAACATGGTGAAATATGCAACGAAGACGGCGAACGCAGTGTACGCCCAAAACAGGCTATTACCGATGAAAAAATAAAAAAAGTTCACAAAATAATTTTGAATGACCGTAAAGTAAAGTTGATCGAGATAGCAGACATTGTGAAGATATCAACTGAACGTGTACATCATATCATTCACGAATATTTGTTCATGAAAAGCTGTGTGCAAAAAGGGTGTCGCGAGAGCTCACAATTGATCAGAAGCAACAACGTGTTAATTGATCTGAGCAGTGTTTGAAGCTGTTTAAGTCAATAAACCTGAATTTTTGCTTCGATATGTTACAATGGATGAAACATGGCTCCATCATTTCACTCCGGAGTCCAACCGACAGTCAGCTGAGTGAACTGCACACGATGAACCGAATCCAGAGCGATGAAAAACACAACAGTCAGCTGGCAAGGTTATGGCATCAGTATTCTAGGATGCGCAAGATATAATATTCATTGCTTACCTCCAAAAGGGCCAGACCATCAACAGCGATTATTATATAGGATTGGATCGTTTAAAGGATGAAATCCCCAAAAAACTGACCCATTTGAAAAAAAAGGTGCTGTTTCATCAAAACAATGCGACGTGTCACAAATCAATGAAAACAATGACAAAATTGCATGAATTGGGCTTCGAATTGCTTCTGCATCCCCCGTATTTGCCAGATCTGGCACCCAGCGACTTTTTCCTGTTCTCAGACCTCAAAAGAATGCTTCCTGGAGAGAAATTTAGCGCCAATGAAGAAGTAATCGCCGAAACTGAGGCCTATTTTGAATCGATAGACAAATCGAAAAGTTGGAAGATCGCTTTAATCGCTGTTTCGCCCTCGAAGGCGAATAATATAATCGAATATAATCGAATTTTGCCTAAAAAATGTGTTTTACTATGGGGACTTTTCAATTGGCCAGAGATTTCTTGGATTATTTTGAGAAAAAATTCTATGAACACGCTTTGTTTTCTAGGTACAGGGTGTATCTTGTATTTTTACTTGTTTGTTATGATTATAATTCATAACAGTAAAACAGTTTATCGGATCTTCATAAATCTTCGCTACATATTGGGTAAATGAGTATTATGATTAATTATTTCATCACAGCTTACTTACTGCCCTTACCTACTGGATATTTATAATAATTTGTATTTTCCTGAGGATAACTAGACAATTGTTTGACATTTTTTCTCGAAATCGGTAGCAGATACGATAAAACTACAAAAAACAAAAAGAGTACTCTGGACCAAAGTTTCTTTTTAAAAAGTTTTCTTAAAATTTAGAGAAAAGAAGCGGGCACTAGATTTGCATTTCAAATTATCATATCACATGATGAAAATTTAAAATTAGAATATCTATGCCAAATTTGAGATAATAAATAAAATCTCACTTCAGTTCTTTCCTCATTCTTTTCAATTTTTTGCATGAATTATCTGAGGTTCTGCTGATGAGTTTAACAGGAAACGATGGGATCTCAGAAATATAAGGACGTTTTTTTCAGTGCTCTTCTTGAATTTCATATAGTTCTGATGATGAAATAATCAGTTTGAAATTTTTCTCGAAGCTTGAAAGTGTTATTTGAAATCCAGGTTGAAAATTTCAACTAAAACGGTTTTGGAAATATTGGCTAAATTTGTTTCTATATTCAAACCTCATATTTTTACTACAATGAAAACAAAATTTTGGAGGAACAATTCAAGGAATCTCTAGTAGGGTTTGCACATCAACGAAGTTAATTTTTATGGATCTAATGATTTAATCAGCTTGAAACTTTGAAACGAAGCTTGAAATTGTGATTTCATAACACCCAACATCTCAACTCCGTCAGTTTTGTGGTCACGGAAATATTAAGTAACTTTTTTTTCGAATTTCTCTACAACATTCTCGTGGTGTCTTATTTTTAGCGAGAAACACTAATTAAATTACATTACAAAAAATTTTGGTACAATCAGTCATTTTCCTTATTTTTCAATTAAGTTTCACAAAATTAAGATCAGCTGAATTGTCAAATCTTCTTGAAATTTTTTAAAATTATAGTGATCTCTAACATGGCCAAAAAACCTACACACCTGCAGAATAAAGAAACTTCTTGATCTCAGATTGGATCTCTTAATGCAATCAGTGCACTGTGCAATTAAGAACTTTCATTTCACATTGATGGGAAATTTGTAAGACAAATTCATGCTCTTATTACACTTTTTCTGTTCGAACAATCCGAAGATTGGAAAATCTGATAAAATTCACATTTACACAACAAGCACATCGTGTACCACAACAATAAACCTATTAGAACTGTATTATACACAAAACTCTAGGCAGAGCAGCCAGGATCGTAATCAATTCTCATCATGTGGTACAGAAGATAATCATGTGAAACTTCCAACGAGTATCTTCGTGAAAGATATTGTGTTTGGTTCTCATATTCAATTATGAATTTGAATAATGCAGCCATCTCGTTTTGGTTCATATTGAAGCGAAGCTCATCTAGCTATTCTGTTGGTATGAGTCTGCCTCAATTGCAGTCTTTATTGTATGCGACGAAGTTAATTTAATATTTGGACGTTTGCAGAATGCAAATTTATTTATATTGGAGCACCTCAAGTGTTTTGGAGATAATAAAATTATGCAGGTATTTTGTTTGAATCGCTCTGCATCGTTGATTGAGCTAAACGTGAAGTTAAACGTTGTTTTATAATTCCAAAAACAACACCCGAGTATGTAAATGTACGAATTGGTAATAATAGGAATTGAATAGATTAAAGTTAACCGTTCAACGTGTAACAACAAAAACATATTCAACAATTCTGCACAGAGCATTGAACCCGTAAAAATGCAGATCGTTTAAATATCGAATAAAATGGTTTTTTTCTTGTTGTTCCCACGGAAATATTTCTCTTGCATACAAATGAAATAGAGCTTTCTTAATGAGTAACCTTATAATAAGAATTGATACTGATTGCGTATAGGCAATTTTCTGTAGACTATTAGTTCTCGAACTATAAGGTTGGCGGAAGAAAGTTCAAATTATGTATAATTATTATAAGAATAGATGCCCTTTATCCTCATTGTTTCTCATTCAAACCATAAATTAGTTCACTGTGGAAATGGAGGAACAAATAATATTTCAGATTTATTTCAGTAAGAAGTTTAAGTGTTTAAATATCATTCTAGAAAACTGGTTCTTAATTATCCCTAAACTTTCTTAACCATACGTTCGACTGTGAAGAATGAAAAAAAAATTGTAATAAAAACCGTCCGTTCTCAGAAGCTATGAAAGCTATTAGTCTGGAATAGTGTACAGGGTGTTTCACGTAAGCCGGTCACTGGGTTTTGTTGTGGCTTATCCTTTGAGCAATGAGCATTATTTAAAAGTGACCCATCACGATGATAGTATTTTCACGGGCTATCCAAATTTGTAATCGGAATAGCTTTCGAACCAAGGCATGGAAGGTTATCATAACATTTCTCCAAAAAAAAAAATGTTTTTACAAATTTTACTGGCTTTGAAAATGAGAACTCTCTCACCAAATGTTTCTTCATTTGAACTTTCCCTTTTCTGGAAAATGGAAATTTTTCCTTGCAAAATATACTTCATAATATTTTCCCATATTTTCTGAATGCTCAATCGCTTCTGAATCAACCTGAGTAAATTCAAATTTAATATTTGGAAAATATATCCATGTTGTCCGTGATTCAATAAATATTTAATTGTCAAATTTTTTGTTGGCGAAGATCTTGCTGTTATTGGGATCCCAAATTTTCCATTAAAATCGAAAATTTGTTATTTTACATAAGCGTACAGCTGTGCTTCCGCCGTTTTTTTCCTGAAATTCGAGGCTTTATTTTAAAAAACTGGTTATACATTTATGATTCATCTTTCTCCCATCTTTCGGGCTGTGTACGAATCCCGCGTGGAAAAACTGGTCATCTTTTGAGCCCACAAATCGATCCAATATTTTACTTCTTCATAAGACCGGAAGTGCTGGTCAGCCAGGCAAGGTGGCATTGATCGAAACAAGTGATAGTCCAATGGAACAACGTCTGGAGAATACGGCTGGTGGCTTCTTTCTTCAAGAGACTAGTTGAGCGTTTGAATGAAAATTCAGGCTTTATATTTTCGCTTGCATTATAATTGAGAATGAAAACTTCAAAATTTGACAATCGAATTTTTATAGAACCTTATACAACATGGAAATATTTTCCGAATATGAAATCTGAATTTGCTCAGGCTGATTTTGAATGGAATAGTTTGAAATAAATATGAAACTACAACAATATTTACGTATTCGGATTCGAATTCGAGCGTTCAGAAAATATGCGAAAAAGTATATTTTGCAAGGAAAAATTTTCTATTTTTTAGAATACAGGTTCAAATGAAGAAACAATTGGTGAGAAATCGTCTCCAGACCTTCTCATTTTTAAAACCAGTCAGATTTGCAAAAAAACATTATTTTGGAAAATAGTTTTTTCTCAATAACTTTCTATACCTTGGTTCGATAGTATTTCTCATTACATATTTGAACATCCCGTGATATCATTGTAATGGGTCACTTTTCAATATTGCTCCAAAGATAGGCCACAAAATCCAGTGACCCGCGCACTTGAAACACCCTGTACAATACCCTTCAGCATTTGTTTTCAAATGCTTTCGTGATCAAATACAATTCTAATCGCTCGGTCGGTAAGTCGTTTGATAGCTTTTTGATACAATTAGAAAATGCCAGGCTTTATAGCAGTGGATTTGTTTTTCAGTTTTTCACCTGAATTTCGCCTGAAACTTCAGTCAAAAAAGATATTTATTTTTAATTTTTATTGATAACCGATCCTTGAACAATAAATTTGTTCGTTGATATTAAAGTCTTTGATCAACAATTATAATTATATAATTTTGTTTAATTGTTTAATGTAATGCATATTCAGTGTTATCGTTTTTAATTTACCTTATGATTTAGAGACTTCGAATTAAGTTAATGAAAGTAAGCCCTATATTTTTTTCAAGCATATTTTTGACACTGGATAATTAATATTTACAATGTAAGTCACTTAGAATAGATGGAGTTTATAAACAGATTTGTAGATAAACCAAAGTTCTCCACAAATCATTTTGTGAATCAGGGAGCAGTTTTAAGGATTTGTTCATTTAGAAAAATCGTTCAGAATTGATTTTGAAAAAGGTATACTAAACGAACTAAAAAAAATATCTCTACCTCTCAAGAACATGAGATTACAGGGATTTAATAATGCCAGTATTATGAAGGGAAAAAACAAAAGTTCATTTTTACTCGCCAATTCTCAAATGAATTTGTTTTTCTATACAGGTTAGAAGTGGTTGGTTTTTTGTTAGTGAATATTTCCTGTATGTTATTATCAAAACTCTTCAGAAATGCCTTCAATTTTTTTGACTCTCGATTTTCCAATATTAATTTTTTGCATTCTGATAGATTGGTAAATTAGGTCTTTACTAAGGGCGGTATTTTTGGCTAGAAACGGCTCTGATCATTGAGCTCATTGGGAAATAATTTCGATATTTCAAAATCTATCCATCAGATTTCCCTGAAAATTAGTGTGTAGGTAGAATGGTAGATGCTAGACGATATAACAAGTGACCCGAGAGGCCGTTTCCTTCTATTTCATGTTTCCCTTTTTGTTCTTTTTTTTTTCTTAATTATTTTTTTTTTGTCTTACAGTATTCAATTTTTTCATATGATCATTCAATGTAAATCATGTTATTGTGTTTTACTCTACTCGGGGGAATAGCAATGCTAGACTTCGCCCCTAAGTAGAATGCATCTATCCAATAAAGGCGTTTATTATTATTATTATTATTATATAAGCAAGGGGATGGCCTATTGAATGATCTAGCCTCAATAGTTATAGATTTAGAAAAATTTGCCTAATGTCGTTCTTATATATCAATCAGAACCATGGAAAACTCGAGCAGAAATCGAAAAAACCTTATATTTCAGTTACAACAAACTATGCAGAATATGCAACTAGAATGGCGAAAAAAAAAATTAAGAAAGAACTGATGTGAAGCCAGGAGCTTGTGAGCGCTCGTACATTCATGGGGGAATTGGCATTCAGTGCAATTGGCGCATGAATAAATGAAAGCTCAAAAGCTCCTGATTTTCGAGAGTTTTTCTCGCCAAAAAACAGGGTGTTCTTCAATTGGAGATGCAAAGGAAAATTGAGATTCTTTGGATAATTTTAAGTGAAAAAAGTCTTATGAACATGGGCCTTCTTTTTTGTGATGATTAATGCCAATTTATCGAATCTTCATTATCTAATCTTCACTACAGATTGGGGGAAATAAGAACCAAAACATATAACTTATTGCAAACTTATACTGCAAGTATAACTTATTTATTCTTCACAGGCCACAGCTTACTAACTAGATCTTCCTGAGGATTACTATAGAGAATGGTTCAAATGTTTTCTCGTAATCGGTAGCAGATACGACAAAAACTTCAAGAAACCAAAAAGAGTAGTACTGGATGAAATGTTCTTTTTACATTTTTCTAAACTACCAGTAGTCCTCCATAAAAAAAATTTAGTGGAGAAAAGCGGTCATTCTTCCAGAAAAATTATCAACCTATAGATTTGCATTCAAAATTATCATATCAACTTTAAATTGGAAAATCTGAGCCAAATTTGAGTTGAAAATCTTTGTGAAGAGCAGGTTTTATAGGATAAAATTTGAAAAAAATATCAAACTCTAAAACAACCCGTATCTTGAAAAGAAAGCGTTTGTTTATACATAGTACTTTTTTCTTAAAATGATCCGAGGAATCTGACATTTTCGTTTGTACCTCAAATTTAGGAACTTCTTATATACATATACATTTTTATAAAACAACATTTTTTTCTTGTGTTAGTATGTACTCACTTATTGAAAAGAGTTTCCAGCAATTGCGCAGAATGAGGCAGCCCCTCAACAAGCAAATCCAAGGGTAGGTCTGAGGCAGCAGCCGCTATACTACTCGCCCCTAATTTCTGCAAAGCCTGCGCTGCTTCCCTGAACTGCCTACCCTCAGAAAGCACCAGAACACGCCTCAGCACCAAACGTGGACTCGAAGGGGATGCTCTCTCCCTTCGTATCCTGTCACCACACTCACGCATTTTCAAAAACAAAGTAACTTTTACCAAAAAATTCTCGAAGGAATTTCACTGAAATCAATTGTTCATGACGTCTGCACACTTGGAGCACAATTTGTTGGCGAACGTCTTCAGCGGACAGCACGTGCGATTTGTCTGATTAACCGGCTGTGATTGTGAGATCGAGAATTTTACTACCATGGGATGGTGAGGAGGTTCGCTGCTCTTGATGCCGCACTGTCTGGTAGAGTATGGATGGGAATCTCCCATGAGAATTTCTAGAGATCGAAGGATTGGTGATTTCCCAATTTAACTTGCATACACTGTGTCCGTAAAGTATGGAACAAATTCTTTTTTTGCTAAAGAGACCATTTTAAGAAATAATCCTGGAACACGTCGAATTTTGATTTTAATTTACCGTATTTTAAAATAATAATTTAATATACAGGGTGCATTACTTTCGACTAATGACGTCACCGTAATTTTTTTTAAATAGAACACCCCCAATTTTGTCTCAATTTTCCGATTACTTCAGCTCAGCTGATTCCAAAAATGTACCACGTGTTGATTCACAGGATGGTACAGGATGGACAAAAATACAATAGTTTTGTGTGTGCTCATTAAGTAAAGCGTAATATTCTTTATTAGTTGAATTAACAATATTATCAAAAATACTTATTGTCTAGCTGCAATTGGTTTGAATGTAACACCCTGTAGTTTGTTACATTTTTAGATTAATAAAAATGAGCTGTTTGCAAACATGTTTAGTACTAGCAGACACATGTTTAGTCTAGCAGGCAGAATATGAGAAAAATTATTTCTTATTTTTATACATTTGTATTAATCTAAAAATGTAACAAACTACATGGTGTTACATTCAAACCAATTGCTGCTAGACATATTCTTAATTTAACTAATAAAGAATGTTACGCGTTACTTTAAGAGCACACACAAAACTATTCTTTTTTTGTCCACCCTGTACCAATTGGAATCAACATCTGATACATTTTTAGAATCAGCTCAGCTAGAGTAATCGGAAAATTGATACAAAATGGGGGTGTTCCATTTAAAAAAAATGACGGTGACGTCATTACTCGAAATTCACCCTGTATATTAAATTATTATTTCAAAATACGGTAAATTAAAATAAAAAATCGATGTATTTCAGTATTATTTCTTAAAATGGTCTGATTAGCTTGAAATGAATTTGTTCCATACTTTACGAACACAGTTTATCTGTAAACGTTGGGAATGGGTATTAATAATTCACATTTCATATACAATTTTGTGGTCTACAAGTTTGCAATTGGCTCATGAATGACTAGCTTTCAAAAGCTCCTGGCTTCACGTCAGTGTTTTCACTTAATTTTTCTCGATATTATGCTTTGAATTTTTTCTAATAATTGTGATTACGTGGTTCACACGAAATTGAATAAAACTTAAAAATTGTTATTTTAAAATAGCAATTTGTTATTCTCAAATCTATCTATACCAGTCTTAACGTTTTCAATATGGGGACCCCTGCGACTTATTATAAAAACTGATTTTATTCTTACATTGAAATGTTTTCAATTCAAAAGAATAAAAGCATATACAAATATCTTTAATCTTTATCATAGGCATAACGGGGGGAAAGTTGTTTATTGGAGACATAACTTCCCTAATTGATTAGAAGAAATGAAAAAATTGCAAAAGTCATAACTTAAAAAAAAACAAAATTTATGAAAAATTGAAAGATTTTGGTCGTTCAAAGTGGGAGATCACCTCATGAGTCAACTCTAGTTATGCCAATGATCTTTATTAATCCCAACATGCACTTTTGTCCCACAATTTTGGCGTATTTTATATAAAGATGAATTGGAGATACAAATGAAAGTTTGAGATTCCTTAGAAAAGTTTAGAAAAAAATATAAACATGCAACCGCTTTGTTTTCGAGATACATCAGGGTCCTTCTTTTTATACGATACTCATGAATCATTGCTACAAACTGGGAAAATAAGCAACAAAACTTAATTAATAATTAATTTTTTCATCACAGCTTACTAACTGAGTGATTGATTTTTTTCTCGAAATCGGTAGGTATCAGAAACCACAAAACTATAAAAAACAAAGAAGTTAAATATCGAACCAAAGTTTTTTTGCATTTCTTTAAACTACTAGGGATCCACCAGAAAAACGAGGAAAAAATCGGGCACTGTTTTTAAAAAAAATATCACTCTGCAGATTTGCATTCAAAATTTGCATAACACGTGATGATAACTTTATAATTTGCAGTATATGCCAAAAAATCGAGTTGAATATAAATGATAGAAATGTACAAGTCAAAGACTCGCCCTGTATAGACACACGATATTCTTATTCAATATTCCCCTTGAATTTCTTAGGGTTCTGATGATGTGATTAGCTTATACGCAGGGTTTTCCAATAAGATGTTTCATTTTGAATAGCCAGCTATCTGGACAGTTGGCACTTTTGAAGTCAAATTTTAACATTTGATGAGTAAAAACTACGTTATTACTAAAAATGGAAAAATACCCGCTTCAACAATGCATTGGAATTGTTAAAATCACCTTCTCGGTCGGAAATAGTGCAACTGGTGGAAAAAATTGAGCCGGTAGGATAAGTTAGTGATGTGAAAAATCGATACCGTGTGCGTTACTTAAGAACAACTGAGAATATTACGTAGTGTTGACAATAACCCAAGTTTTTCAGTTCCTCGTCCATTATGGGAATTTGGCTATAATTGATGCTTTTTTATGACCGGAATTATAAAATATTGATGTGGACGATGTTTATTTTCTACAAGGCGAAATAATCGAAATTTTGCAAGAAAAGTTTCCTGGACTTGTTATTTATCCCAATTGGCCATCGAGATCTTAATAATATGACTATATCCATTCGAAATCAATTTATAGATTTTGTAGCAAAAAATCCAATTTCAAACTTTAGATATCCGGAGATCCATCTCTGCAGTGTGACACTTATTTTTAGATACAATGAAGTCGTAAAACCGAGCATTAAACTAGATAGGGAAGGCAGCTATTGTTATCTTAATTAATTTTGTATGAAGACCTCAAAAGCTGATGAGTTAAATCTCTTTCTTTAATATCAGAATTTAAGTATCCACCTTGAACGAAGGAAATTCAATTTAATTATTTGAATAATTCCATACGTCTAGAGGTTCCGTAAATATGGCCGTTGGAAATTATATTATTATGCAGATTCGATCGAGATGAAAATTTGCATTTGAACGTAAAATGGCAATTTCAAGCTTCGTTCAGAACTGCATAATGATCGCGTAACCAAAACGATAAAAATAATCGAAAAAAAAATTACCCAATATTTCCTTGTTCATAGCTATAAAATACCACATAATCTGAACCATAGAATTAGACCATAGAAAATTCAAGAGGAATTCTGAAAAAGAAATACCCAATATTTCTGTTATTTGAGATTCGATCGGGTTGAATTTTTGCGTGTATATATAGATTAACCATTTGAAGCTTCGTACAAAATTCCGTATGAATATCATAACCAGAAATAAGAATCATCGAAAATTCAAGAAGAAGATCGCAAAACAATAAACGAATATTTCAATGACAGCACATCCGACGAGTTGAAATTTTGAGTGTATATATAGAAGAGCAATTTCAAGCTTCGTGCATGCAACTTTTCAACAAGTATTCAGAAGACTGAATAGAATATACTTATGGGATCATCAATCTTCAAAATGAACGTTGAAAATCTTCATGAAAGTATTGAAATATCAAGCAGAAATTTATCACTAGGAGATAATGGTTTGAAAGTTAATACGATATTCATTGAAAATATTACATCAATATGAATTTAAATAACTCTACAAAAGCTTAAAACATGAAGTCAGTGCTTTTCTCATTAGTTTTTATATTGTTGTTTATCTCATAGGTACGTATGTTAACTCACTCTACATCTCTATCAAGGTCACAGGTTCGCCTGTCCACAGTCCAGTCGAGTCAGGTGGGTATTTTGGCACCCGATGTGGGGCGTTCAGATCCAAAACCTATTCAAAAAGACACAACACCACCATCTAACGAACTATCAGCTGAAGGGCGGCTCTGACAGTCAAAATACAACCATAAACTTACAAAAAAAACTCTCGACAATTCCCGATCCAAAAATAGAGAATCTATTATACCCCTTCCTATTACACTTAATACGGTAATACAATGAAAGAAATAACAGATCAAAAAACTCTTGGGCGCTCGTTCATTCATGTACCAGTTACGCCCTTGGAGACCACATAATAGTAGGTATATATGGTACGGTATGTGCGGGTAGTGGTCAATAATTCCTGACTTCACATAAGTGCTTCCCTAATTTCTTATGTTGATGATGGATAGATTTCTCATCTTCGAGAATCAATGCGGCGCTGCTATATCGTAGCAACAATTTCATTACCTACTTTCATGCAAATAACTTTTTCGGGTTCCAAGATAATCTTTCTTGATTGCCTGTATATTTCAAAATTGTTGACATTTATCGGAAGTTTTCTATTGGAAATAAAAAACCATTATAATGACTCCAATTCAATAAAATCATCGTCACTCACTTTCCGAATATCACCAACTCTCCAAGTAATTGTAAGTAGTACGAGTCGCTGCATAATCTGATTATCTTCAATAATACCAATTTTATTAACCAGTTTCATTGTGGTCTACCTCGTGGAAATTTGAAAATAAAGCCACAATAATTGTATCTGACAGAAATGAATGGCCATGTCTTTACTTATTACCTAATAACGCTGAAATCTTGAAGATAAATATTATTGTGCGAGTTTTAAATTATGTATACAGGATGTTCCATTGGGAAACGGAAATATGTACTTAAAACGCGAATAGGGACACCGAGGAGGTTCCAGGTACCTATAACTCTTTAATTAGCTCTGACTGTATTCTTACCGAGATATTTTCATTCTTAATGAATTTTGCTCATTTATTTTTGGGGATCATAACAAACGAACTACCCTGTAGATTTGCTTCATCTTTGGCACACCTGTTTCTTATGCGTTTCATACGTCATCAAATTAATTATTCAGAAATCACAAGAAAATTCTAGTCCCAAGTTAACAGAAAAATACGAAACTATTGTACTCTTTAAACAATACCATGTACCGGGTTTTTCACTATAATTTGACCATCCCTTCAACTTTGTTTATAAAAGAGGTACAAAAAAATGTTTCCTACAAAAGTTTCACGAAATCTTTTTTAAAATGATTTCACAAAACGAAATATATATTGAGTGGGCAACATATTGATAGCAACTTCATTTTTTCAAATGAAACACCCTGTATATTTTTCTATCTTTGACTATAGCTCTTTTTCCACTGATTTCGAATATATAACATATGTTTGTCCTATCTCTCTTATTGTGAGCACCACAGAGTTTCAAATTTCAATAACCACCTGGCAATTCGTTTTCAAGTGGAAGGCGGCGATAACTCAAAATTCCCTTTTTTGAGTTTTCTCGTTTGCAACGATATGACATACGTTCTTCACTATAAATTGGAATTGAATGATTTGGATGCAACTCCATATATACTCTCCTTGTAGCTTTCTTATTTTTATTGTTCTCCTCATAAAACAAAAAATATTTCAAATTTTTCCGCTTCTGTGTAGTGCATATTCGATGAATAGTTTTATTCAATGACAAACGTATGTATATATTGTTGAGATAACTCAAATAAGGGCATTCTGAATTATCGCAGCCTTCCAATTGAAAACAGATTACTTAGCTTGCGAGGTGAATCTTAAAATTTGAAACTCTGTGGTACTCAGAATAAGAAAGATAGGACAAACATATGTTATATTTTCGAAATCAAGGAAAAAGATCTAGTCAAATATAGAAAAATATACAGGGTGTTCTATTTGAAATAATGAAATTTTTATCAATATGTTGCCCACTCTGTATATATTTCGTTTAGTGAAATCATTTTAAAAAACACTAGTCGATTTCGTGAAACTTTTGTAGGAAACATTTTTTTGTACCTCTTCTAGAAACAAAGTAAAAGGGGGGGTCAAATTATGGTGAAAAACCCGGTACATAAAAATTAAAAAAAACACTTGCATATTTGAAGAGAGCACAATAAATTGAACTGAACCGTCTGTTTATCTGTTATAAATTTTGCGACAACAGTTTTAGTACATGAATTTTTAACTTTTTTTTTAGAAATTGGGTTACCAAAAAACTAGTTTTTCGAATAAAAGATAGTGGTGTAGATATTTAATAAGAAAAGGATCATTGCACCCCTATATCTACGCGACTGGATAAGTTTGGCAAGAGAGACTTACCTTATTCGAATCATTAAATTATCAAGACTTCAATACTTAAAAATTAAAGCAATGAATGTAATAATTCTAGATTTTTAGTTGAAAAACTATTTTTTTTGACTTTAACACCATGCCAAACTCACATGAGAAAAGCACTTAGGAGGAGGAGGATCTCGAAAACGAAGCTTGTTAAGATATATGCTTATAGGAATTTTTTCATGAAGAAAGATGTACTATCCGACGCCAAAGTTATTGCACTAAAATCTGAACCACCCTGTATATGTTTCAAATACAAATTGACTGACAATGGAAAATTTTAGAAGACAGCAATTATTCCATAAGCCCTGGAAGATCACGCATACATCTCAACTTCAGCTGCTTCTTCACCAAATGGCTTCTTGATCGGCATACTGACATACTTAAGAGGGCCACTCTCCTAAGACAAAACGTCATGTAGGCAAGGCACATTCATACGTCTCTGATGCAGCACTTCTTCATTTTATTTTATGTACGAGGTCAATTCATTATGTGGACACTCCCTTTTAACATGTAAGGAACCATGTCGATCTTACATCAATAAGTAAGTATAACAAATCGAATTCAACATTGAGGATATGTCAACAGATGCATATATAGGCAGTAGACAATAATTGATATTATGAGGAGAAATCTAATAGAAATTATGATTTATTATAGGTGAATAATTGATATTTCCTCGAGTTCTTTATCATTTTAATTGGTCTGAATTATTTAATACCATTCTAGACAAAGATTTATTAATGTAACTGAACAGTGACAATTTTGAAGTGTTTTTATTTTGTAGGTACATTTTTTAATTTTGTTTTTTTGTTGTTGTGAAGGGTTTTTCAATAAGAGGTTTCATTTTAAATAGCCCGCTATCTGGGCAGCTGTCATTTTTTGACCTTTGTCAAGTAAAAACTACGCCATAACTAAAAATGGAACAAGATACGCTTTAGCACCGCACTGAAATTGTTAAAATTCACTACAAAAATGGTGAAATGGTCTTCATGAAGCACATTCTCGGGCGGCAAAAACGGTGGAAAAATTTGTTGGGACAAGAACAACTGAGAATTTTGTTGCTGTAGACCGTAGTGTTGATGAAAACCTATGCAGGTTCGTCGACTCCCCATCGATCTTGCGAATTAGGCATTTCACAATCAACATTAAACCGTATTTCGCATAAAGACTTTGGTCCTAAGGCTTTTAAAGTTCAGTTAACACAAGAACTAAATTCGGTCGATTACCAGCAACATCGTACCTTTGCCGATTGGGTTCTTGAAATGCATCAAAATTATCAGTATTTTCATCGAAAAATCAACTTAAGTGATAAGGACCATTTGCACCTCGGAGGCTACGTTGTAAGCAGAATTGTCGCATTTGGGGTTAGGAAAATCTAAGAATGATTATTGAAAAATCTTTCCATTTTCAACATGTCACTGTTTGGTGCGGTTTTTGGGCTGGTGGTGTGATTGGACCTCAGTTATTCAAAAATGAAATTGGTGCAACTGTTACGGTGAATGGATTACGCTACCGAGCTATGATAACTGATAATGCTTAGGAACATCTGAAAATAAGGCAGCGGTAGCAGGTAGTGTTGAGGAAAAACATCCTAAGATTGACGAGGAATCGACAAACCTTATGAGGTTTGTCGATTCCTCGTCAATCTTAGGAATCATCTCAAATAGCAAGATATTGATTGGATTACCATTATTTTGCAACAAGACGACGCTATGTGCCACAGAAGCAATGAAAAAATCACAATTTTTCAATAAAAATTTTCTGGTCGTGCTATTTCTCGAAGAGGTGATCACAATTGGCCTTTGAAATCTTGAGATTTAACATCTTTAGACTTTTTCCTTGAGGCCACATGAAATATAAAGTCTATGCAAATACTTCACAATCGATTCAAGACCATAAAGATGGAATTTGTAAAGTTATTATGGGTCATACAGCAGCAAATGTAAAAATGGGTCATGGAAAATATCATGAAAAGGACTTGGTGCTGCAACCGTAGCAGTGGCGGCTATTTGGTTTATATCGTCCCCAAGGTTAATGACATAGTGACATACTTTGATATTTAAAATGAAATAACGTAAACATCCATTGATTTCTCTTAAACTATAGCTTTTTTTCTAGAACAAAATGAAAAATCTTAATGGGAATCCATTTATAAGATGATAAAATAAATGTTTGGTTTTGACCATAGAGTAATAAACATGGATAGAGGGAGTATACGCATTTTTTACATGTCCCCAACATCCAACATGGTTAGATTACGTTGTCGAATTGTGATATATTTTCAAATACACAATTTTACTATATCGTTATGAATGTATATTATATTGAATGAAATATATTTATTTGAGTAATTCCCGATTGAATATGCAAATTGGAATGTTTGGAATTCGATATTTTTCCAAATTGTCTATTTTATAATAACTAGAATATATATTATTTTCTGTATCTACCTGCTGAAATTCAAGGTTTGGCAACTATTGCTCTCCTAGTGTCATGTGTTGTTTCACGTCATTTGGCGCGCTTGAAGTTTTTTTCGAATTTCTCATATTTAGGTATTTATTTCAACTTATTGTGAGTTAATTCGAAACGTTTATTCACTATGGGACATGAGAAGTGCGTTCTTTGTGGAGAAACTCGCGAATTGAGTGAAATATCGTATCACTGATATGTTTTCATTTCCGCGCGCTTCATGTCAAATTTGATAGTTCATGTTGGGGACGAAATTTGCTTACTGAAAATGATATAAATGCTCTATCTATTTTTATTACTCTGAGGTTGTAACACTCTCATTTCATTTTCGTGTAATTGGCTCTGATGAATGTTATTTTGAAAGAGCTATTTATTATTTTTTTTCTTACATGACATATACTCGACAGTTATTGCAATATAGGTTTTATTGATTTTTTTTTTATTGAAAAAGTGGATCTGCTTACATCAATAGGGTGTAGTGTTTTAAAATCTAATTGAACCGAAAAAAATTGTGAAACGGTTCCACATTACGATTTTCACGGATGGCTTTCTTATGAGCGTACCATGTACCTCGTAGGCCCCATCGCCTTCACCGCATCTTGCAGGCTGTGATGCGAATCTTTTTTTTCTCTAGAAAGTAATCGCCCATAAACACGATGCGAATAATGATCGAATGGATGTTTCCTATACCCGACTATTTATTTATGGCATTGCGAAAGTAGCGAATACGTTACTTAAAAGGAAGTTCATTTCTGTATTTTCTAAAATCTCTAACAGTATGACTGATGTATTTGGTTTCTCGAATCGATGTTTGGAAGAAGATTTCTAACGAGTCAATTTTTTATATTGTAAAGGTGACTTTTCATTAGGACATTAGGAGATATGATATACAGGGTGTTAGTGAATAAGTGCAACAAACTTCAGGGGGGTGATTTTCCAAGAAAATGTTTTTCTTAATAGTTGACTATTTTTGTATTGCTTTGAAACAGATCGAGTAATTCAAATGATATTTGGTGGGTTTCAAGAAGTAGTTATATATTGACATAAAATTAAGGATTTTATGTCCATGATTGGCGCGCATATAAAAATGATATCTTTATTTTTAAAGAAAAAAATGTTAACGAAAATCTCCGCCTTTCTTTTTAATAGGCTGCCGTTTTTATAAAAAAAAATAAAATCAATTAACGAATTAGTATTCATTTTCGATTAATTTTTTTTATTCCTGGTTTTCACGAAAGGATAATTATCTATTATTAAATAGTTCTTGATTATTTATCAAAGGTAAGATTTTGCATGAAATATTTTTTAAGATAAAAACGGTGTCTCATCAAATAAAAAAGGTATGAAAGATTCTTTGTTATAATTCGAACGAGCAATTCAAGAATGGTTTTTAGTTTGAAATATTTCAGTTGCGTACCATACCAAATATTCATTTTGACAAAATGAAATGGAAGCCACGTGAAAAAACAGAAATAGTCTGAATTATCTTAAAGAGTTCGAAATGATTGCATTTTTTCAGCTGAAAAAGTTCCATCAATATTTATCGCTTATATGATCTGCTCAGATGTCTGCAAACTTTTTTTATAATTTCAATATAATTGAAATGAGGTGCAGTTCGATTTGAAAAAACATTTCAGACATCTGAGCAGATCAAATTGAACTACTTACACCTCATTTTAATCATATTGAAATTATTATTTTTTTTACGTGGTCTCCATTTCATTCTGTCAAAATAACCGTTTCCAAATTTTTGGTGATTTCTTTGATTTGACTTATTGAAATTACTAGTAGGTATTAAGTAGAGTTGAGTACCCTTTGAAATTTTATGCGTGAAAAGTATACTGCCAGCCCTAGTGCCTCCAGTGCAGCATATGAAATGGGAAACATTTTGAAAATTATTCATTTTGGACACAACATGTCTAGACAAAAAATGATGACTACTCATACTCACTAGGTTATCCGACAAGTAAAAAAAAACATTCGAAAAAATTGACTTATTGACATTTTTAAAGGTAATGTTTGAAAAATTGTAGTCTTTTTCGCAACATCTGTAAAGTGTTACGTAAATTGGCTGAAAATTTCAGAGTTTTTCGGTAATTCAATAAAAAATAAATCGTACAGTTACCTATCTCGAACGGTTTTCAACATATGATCTTCAGTTTAAACCATTATAACGATGAAATTTGTCGAAAGAAGTGGCCTTTGTCAAAAACTACCACTGATGAATGATGACAAGTGGGGTATTTCGAAATCAGGATTTCATGGATATCATGATATTGGACATTCCCATTCGAAAAAATAGGATTGTATCGTGTTTCCCCTCTTTCGGAACAGCCTGTAGAGTGCAGTCAATTCTGTCAAAATTTGAATCATCCTCCTAGCCCAAAACGTACAAGAATTATCGACCGATTGAGCACTATTGACTCACCCTGTATAACAAACTGTTATTATTTTTTTCATGCAGCATCATCCCCTGAAGTTGGTCGCACTTATTCACTAACACACTGTATATTGTATACTACCCAGCGAAATGACTTCTACTACGAAATACCTGTAGTGAGAAGTGAGTGAAAGAGCATTCCCTGAAAAGTTCAAGTAACAAGGTTGTTACAGTGAGATTTATCGTGTTCACGGCCGGACGGACGTACATCTAGTATCGCATCAGAAATAGGCATTGTGAGAACCAACGCAGAAAAAGAAATGAAGCAGAGTTTAATTTCCCTTCTAGGAAATTATAGGGTTAATAGAGAGGATAAAGGGACCCACACGGTTTTTCCAATATTTTAATGAAAACGACCATTGATGGAAGATCCTCTCAGAGATGTACCTATTTGTGGACTATAACCAACTGAAACTATATGCGGACCCTCGTGCGGACCTCAACAGTCCACTTCAGAATTCAATAATATCTTGTGTGATATAAGAACAAAATAATGGAGAAAAATTCCTTGTGTAAAATGAGAAACCGTATAAAATATTATTTTCAGTCGCCCATTGAAGTGGGCGGAAGGAGAATAAAGAAAGAACATCTGAGTTACTTCAAGGTCAGGGTGTTCTCTCGAATTGCAAATGCAGGGTGCAACAGGATATTCGAATAATATTTCTCTTATTCTGTGGCATATTATATTCTGCCATACCTTGTGGAACAAATTCGTGCGGGAATATATTGGTTTCACACAGATTTCATTATCACCTATATTTAATAATAATATGTTGGTACTCGGAGCTCTCAAGTCATGGATTTATCTATTATCTCTCAAATTTGTTATACAGAAAACAACATTTTCACTATCATGAAAGAAGAAATATTATTGAGCAAATTCTGCACCTTAGTTAGTTATTGGGTATAGGTGACCAAATTTATTCCAGTGAAATATTCTTTATTTTCATTCAGCAATGACGACGTTTCGGCTATTGTTTGTAGCCATTCTCAAGTCTGAAAAAATTATCCTACTTCAGACCTTACAATAACAATAATAATAATAATAATAACCTTAATTCAACAAATACAAAAAATAATGTTTCACAATAAAATAAAATAAATGAACAAGGTTGCCGAGCGATAAGTGTTCTTTCACAATAAATATAACATTTCAAATACTCTTCAAAAAACAAAAAAATAAATACAATAAATACTATACAATTTTAAATACTCTTCAAAAACACAAAAAAATCACACTTTGTGACACTATCTCGAACGAGTTTTTGAAGAGTAAGTATTTAAAATTGTATAGTATTTATTGTATTTATTTTTTTGTGTTTTGAAGAGTATTTGAAATATTATATTTATTGTAAGATAATATTTTTAGACTTGAGAATGGTTACAAACAATAGCCGAAACGTCGTCATTGCTGAATAAAAATAAAGAGTATT
Source organism: Harmonia axyridis (assembly GCF_914767665.1). Taxonomy (NCBI): domain Eukaryota; kingdom Metazoa; phylum Arthropoda; class Insecta; order Coleoptera; family Coccinellidae; genus Harmonia; species Harmonia axyridis. Next base: position 10,369,306 of record NC_059505.1, read on the forward strand.
TCACTGGAATAAATTTGGTCACCTATACCCAATAACTCAATATATGAAAATAGAAATAAATATAATGAAAATAACACAAACATAAATCTCTCCTTGTAAAATTCTGATTGTTTCGTTGCTTGTGTGGCACGTAGTGTAATCTTGTTGAAATAAACCTTCGTCAACATCGATATCTTCCTATTCCGACCATTAAGAATCATTAATCATAGCTCGGTAGCGCAATCCATTCACCGTAACAGTTGCACTAGCCCCATTTTCAAATAAATAAGATCCAATCACACCACAAGCCCAAAAACCGCAACAAGCCGTGACATGTAAAGGATGAAGAGGCTTTTCAACAATTATTCTTAGATTTTGGGAACCCCAATTACGACAAATTCTGCTTATTAACATAGTCTTCGAGGTGAAAATGGACCTCATCAATGAAGATGATTTATCGATGAAAATGCGGATCATTTTGATGCATTTCAAAAGCCAACCAGCGGAGATACGACGTTGCTGGTGATCAACCGACTCAAGTTCTTGTGTTAACTTAAAAAGCCTTAACACATGTATCTTTATGCAAAATACGGTTAGAAGTCGTTTTTAAAATTGCATTTGGTTCATTTGCTTGATGACAACGCCTAGTTCTTGAGAATATGCTAGTTACTAGAAGATTAAAAGTCAGTTCTTTTGGCGAATGTACCAGAAAAAAAAACTGAAGAAAGCAGCTTTTTATAGTCATTAAAAATGATGAAAGGAATAGTTTCAACCTGATATAAGAAAACATATCTTGACGCCCGAAGGATAGTCCAAATGAAAAAGGCTTTTGTGTTTAATTTCCGGCATTTATTTGGCATAGTAAGTACGTTGCAGCCAATCTCCTAATCTTCTCAAAGAGATTGTGTTCTTGAGTTAATCTACATTCAATAAAAAATCGAAAGTAATCCTAACTATATTCCAAAATCCCTGCTCTTCTTCAAAGTGATCGGGAAAGCAAAAACAAAATTTTTACTCTCCTTCATTATCGTATATAAAAAGAAAGGATAAAACACAAACGACGAACTTCTAATCAAATTATGAATAACCTGTTTGCACACATTCTATCGAGAATAAGTATGGTCATAATAGTAAAAGTTGAAAACTTGGCCAGACTGCTATCTCTACTATTCGCCCAGTCTTCGATTCAATTTCTACGACCTGACATCTTAACACCATAATCACGGCTTTTGTTCTACGTTCTGTTCAATGGAAGATGGGCACATTGAGAGGAAAGATGAATTTTCGCATCGAATCGAGAGAGTCGGATCCTTTGTATTATTATTATGAATACGACTGTGTGAACAATTTACTTGGATTCCCATGTGAAGTGACACAGTCAAGATGTACAAAATAATATAATTTTATACTAGTAACGGGTATAGCTCCGTTTTTTCTATTTTTTTTTCCAACGAGAAGACACAATAGGTTATCAGGTCACAGTGGAATTATAACTTTAAGTCCTAGTAGGTATAGGGGATATCGGGGATGAAAGTCACGTTTTTTCTTCAGAATTTTTGGTAGAAGTGGGCGCTGTTCTAGAAAAAATATCACCCTGTAGATTTACATTCAAAATAAGCAATCACATGATGAAAACTTCAAATTGAAATATTTATGCCAAATTTTAGTTGAATATCTCGTTTACGACCAAGGTTTACCATTTTCCTTCACATATAACCGCTTTGTCGTCCTTTGTTTTGCCATCTGCGTTTTTGGCATTCGTCATGGGTATACCTACATTTATTCGTAGTTAAATTCCAAAAGGAAGTATCATTATTAGCTTAATGGAAAAATAATTAGAGTTGAGGTATGAAAAAAGCAATAGTTAGAGAGCTGAGAGGAGTTTTTCAACATTGAAGAGGTTGAAAACTTGCCTCAGATCAACAGTGGATCAGTAAAGATTTTCCTTATTATACATTCATAGGGAAATTGAACTCGATATTGATTCTTTGATAAAATGGTTTGCAAATATATGAAAACAAGAAATTTCGGAATTGGCATTAAAAAAAAAGGGGACAATATATTAGGTGTACAACTTTGCTTCCGCCGTTTTGCAATAGATGGCTGTAGCGGTAGTAGTAGTAGTAGTCGAAATGAATAGATCGTAGATGTTATACAATAAGCTCAGATATTTGTAGACATAACATCATCGAAATATTAGTCGGTTTGTGTCTGCATTATAAAGTTTTTCTCGATTAAACATGTTAGCGTACGGGCCAAATTCTCGTCATTTGTAGGAGGTTTCAATTTTCTGCTTTAATATGAAGAAATCCGCGACTGAGGCTCATCGAATGCTCTCAAATACCTATGGTGAGGTCGCTATCAATAGAAAAACGTGCTGAGAGTGGTTTATACGCTTCAAGAAGGGTGATTTTGATCTCGGAGACTAGCATAACGGTGGAAGAGAGAAGGTTTTTGAAGATGCCGAATTGTCAGGATCATTGGGAGAGATGCAACAAGCCATTTCAAAATGCCTGAAAGTCATGGAAGTGATTCAGAAACAAGGAAATTGGGTGCCGTACGAGTAGAAGCCGAGAGATGTTGAACGGCGTTTGTTTGCTTGTGAACAGCTGCTTGCTAAGCAAAGACGAAAAGGATTTCTGAATCACATTGTAACTGGGGACATTACGACAATCCCAACCGCAGAAAATCATGGGGATATCCCGGCCATGCTTCCACGTCGACGGCCAAACCTCATATTCACGGTTTCAAGGTCATGTTCAGTATTTGGTGGGACTAGATCGTTGTAGTGTATTATGAGTTATTAAAATCAACTGAAACAATCCAAGGCGATCGTTATCGAACGCAATTAATTCGTTTGAGCAGAGCATTGAAAGACAAACTGCCGCAATACAACGAGAGACATGATAAAGGGATTTTGCAGCATGACAACCCCGTGTTGAGAAAGAGGTCATGACATACTTATAAACGTTGAAATGGGAAGTCCTACCTTACCCGCCTTATTCTCCAGACATTGCTCACTTGGACTATCACTTGTTTCGATCAATTGCACAAGGCCTGGCTGACCAGCACTTTTTATGAAAAAGTTAAAAATTAGATCGATTCGTGGGTCGCTTCAAAAAATGACCAGTTTTTACAACGCGGCATTCGTACGCTGCTCCAAAGATGAGAGAAAGTAGTGGCCAGCGATGGACAATACTTTGAATCATAAATGTATAACCAGTTTTTTACATTAAAGCCTCGAATTTCGGAAAAAACGGCGGAAGCAAAGTTGTACGCCTATGTCTACTACGGGTAAATGTTTTTCTTCCCTTTCACAACAATTTTTTTTCAGTCATTAGTTTGCTGACATGTTATATTTATGTTTTTTTTGTTAATTAAGATCGCAAATTTATTGAATGTATTTATACGGGAAAAAGGTTTGTTCTTGTTTTCAAAATGTTCCTTGTTATGTTTATACGTTTTGAAAGTACATATTTAGTTTTGGAAAAATAATTGATGCATACCTTACCACCAAAGAAAAGAAACCTACGCCGCTGGCCTTCTCGTAAAATAATAGGGATTTCGTATTATGCCGATATGATTTTGATGAATATTACCAATTGTAATCTTAAATAGCAACTTATTTCGCATTTTTTAATATGGGTACAATTGAAATTTATACTTATATTACAGTGAAACTCGTTAAATAAAAAATTCGGTTATTGCGAAAGCAATATATTTATTTATGGATTGTTACTCATAGTTTAATTTATGTTGTAAGATATTATTATAGGGATTATTGAGGAAATATAGGAAGGCAATGAACGAGTACCGAAGGAACGTCTTTCAAGCTTTAAGTTTTCGCTTCATAAAAATTGATTTATTCCGTACTTCTGCTTCCTTAAAAAGTGCACCGGCTGTAAGCCGATCGTGTAAGTTAGGTATGTATGTAGACCTGTCTCGAAAGAAGAAAGTATTTCCTTCAGAAACGAAGAAAGAAGAGAGAACGACCCTCCGGCTAACTTTGAACCACTTGGATGGTGAGAAATTACAGATAAGTAGACCAACGCGGTGATGCAGCGTCTGCTGTCTCGAAAATCTGACAATTAATTCATTTTTATAATGAATTCCTCGAGGTTTCGCATTGATTTATATCATTCTTTTTGTCTTGTGGGATATGAATTGGGATACAGGTTCTATTGATGGCAGATGGTGTTGAACTGCTTCAGGCGAACCTACTGATATACTCAATTTAGTTGCTAATTTGGTATAACTGAAACGTATTATTTTTAATTAAGATAAAATAGAAGGTACTCGCTTCTTCTGGTGAAATTCGTAAATTTTAATGATAGTCGACAGATAAACCAATAAAATCTTTATATTTGAAATTCCACAAATATTTAATATCAAAATATAGACATAATCAGTTGATCTGAAAAAAATATATTGAAGTATAAAGAAAAACGACTCCACCTGTTCATAATGCGAGTCAATTCACATATAAAATGTGACATTAATTCAAATTGAAAAGGCTCCTTTCTCCTAGGCCTTACTTAAATTTAAGGAGAATCTCAATAGAATCTGTGAAAACAAATATAAAATCCAATTTTGAATAAATATATAATTTAGAATGGATATTTTGATCTGAAGCAGAGCAATTCTCAGAAATGATCAAATAACTCGATTATTCGCAATCATAATAATTCAAAAATTCCATAGCCAAATATACAGGGTGTATCATTTGAAAGTGTTCACCCTCAATAACTCAACAACGAATCAAAATTTGTGAAAACACTCAGACAGGTCGATATTTGCAATCTAACGGGTGTTTTTTTCGAGGTATATAACTTTAAGTTGGCATTACTGTTCAAGATGGCGACCGATTTAACAGCTGTCAAGTGATTTATTCACGCCTGAACAACGCTTGCAAATAGTGCAATTTTATTTCGAAAATAATGGTTCTGTGCGGAATACGTATCGCGCACTACGTCCATTTTATTTTGTTTAGCGATGAAGCGCACTTCTGGTTGAATGGCTACGTCAACAAACAAAACTGCCGCATTTGGAGTGAAGCTAATCCTCAAGTGTATGTCGAAACACCGTTACATCCAGAAAAACTGACTGTTTGTTGCGCTTTATGGACTGGTGGAATCATTAGTCCGTACTTCTTCAAAAACGATGATGTCCAGAACGTTACAGTCAATGGTGATCGGTATAGAGCCATGATTACTAACTTTTCCATTCCTGAATTGAACAACCATGTTGTCTATAGCTTCCCACGTGGTGATGTTGGTTGTTGCCCGAAAACCCATTGGGTCTTCCTGCGGAAATCACAAATGGACGGCTGGCTTCTATTGTGGACTCCGTTTATTTGTTGTTTTTCTTCAAGTGTTGCACATCTAACACTTTTTCACCGTACTTATGAGGGCCGAAAGCCCGAAACACGTGTCTACGGTTAGCGCTTCTCCTGAGGGCATGTCCAATATTCTTTTTTCTTGCTTTGTAATTTGACCTTCGATAACCTTTTCACATATCTTTACCAGGACTAGGTTTTCACGCAGGTAGCTATAGCTTCCCACGTGGTGATGTTGGTTGTTGCCCGAAAACCCATTGGGTCCTCCTGTGGAAACCACAAATGGACGGCTGGCTTCTGTTGTGGACTCCGTTTATTTGTTGTTTTTCTCCAAGTGTTGCTCATCTAACACTTTTTCACCGTACTGATGAAGGCCGAAAGCCCGAAACACGTGTCTACGGTTAGCGCTTCTCCTGAGGGCATGTCCAATATTCTTTTTTCTTAGTTTCATTTAGTTTTATCGGTACCATAATTCCATAAAAAAAACACCCTGTACCTTTGTGAATATTCACTTTAAAGAACACAAACTGCAGACTCATACAAATTCGAATCCACGCATACATTTGTACTACAAAACAACCCTCTTTCCCTATTAAAATTCCTGATGGGGTTGCAACCCTCTCCAGGGGGTTCGTAGTAACAAGCTTTGTATCCCAGATCATGTCTTCCTGTCATTAAAAATCGACTTGTCTGACTGTTTTCATAAATTCTGATTCGTTGCTGAGTTATTGAGGGTGGATACTTTTAAATAAGACTCTCTGCATCCACTGATATCATTTCTTTACATTTTTTTTCTCACTGAAAACATAAGCCTTGAAAGCGTGGCACAATCAATTCAGTTAACTCTACATGTGAAGATAAATGTAGAGTAATCAATAAGAAATACAGTCTGCAAAATACAGATAACATCAATATAATATAACAAGACTGGTGTTAACACAAGATAAATTTGAAACAATAAACATCATGATCCCCATATCCCCCCTCAATGAGACTGATAGAAGCAGAAATCTCTAAAAAAAATAAACTCAGGCACAAGCAAAACAAATACCTCGTAAGACAGGTAGACAATTGTACACATTGAGCAATTTATCACAGCAATTTGGACAGAATATTGTACACATCATTAACGTCAACAACACTGATGATGTTCCCAGTTCCCAATATCTTCTTAAGTCTGGATTTAAAGAGCTTGAAGGTATGTGTATGGAATCTTCAGAATGGCAACTCAGTGACCCCTGCCATATACACCTATCAAAACGGATAACCTTAATATATATGTTACGGTAATGCAGATATCCATAAGTTATATCTTATCAACTTAACATCCAAAAGATTTCTACTATCAATATTAATAAGATCCTAACTAATTCGTACAAGCTCTTAGTTTACAAAGGTCTCACAAATTACTACAGAGCAGATTTTCACATGTGAAAGCATGTGTGGTTTGTTATTATTAATGCTATAGAAATATAGCTTTAATCACAAACCACAATACCAAACTTGTATCATTTGGCTGTACTCCAAATTTCGTGAAACTGATGTGTTCCTATTCAGAGGAAGAATTAAATTGAGTTTTTTATATTCTCTCTTTAGATTTTTTGAATATGAACTGAGGTCCGGTGTTCTACAGGCATCGAAATTGGGGCTTTACCATATGCGAACGATTTGAAGCTTTACTCGAGAATACGTAGCATTTCTGGTGAAATGCATCTTCAGTCGAGTTTGGAGTTCGTCCAGAGTTGGTGCGTTTGTGGAATGGCCTCTGTTTGAATTGAAAAATATCTCTTAAGATTACATTCACAAAAAAGCACAGCCGTTAAATTTCAGTTACCATATTGAAAACAATTTGAGAATCTGGTTCGACAGTGGACTTTGTTTTGTTTTGCCATTAGAGAAATGCGCTTCTTCTGCTTATAGGTAAATATGAGATTACTGTTCAGAAGCTTCAGAGAGTTTGATGATCTGTCTGCATTTGTCGATTGTTGTTAGTATGCGGGAGTATGTTAATTCATGTAGTTTTCTATATACCTATGTGTATAGGTACTACCCGCTTTACACCGATTGGTAGAATTCAGTGAAAGATTTTTATTATTATTATTATTAAATATGTTTATTCGGGTAAACTGCAAACAGATATCCAGGCGTGGTGCTGATCTTTAATTCATCATGAGAGAAATACGAGTTTCAACCTTGACTGTATGAAATACTCTGCAGAGTGCGAAGTTCTTTTAGAAACTTATTTGTTGGAAGGTTGACTTCCCTAAATCCCTACCCGCTCTCCCGGGTAAATATCCTCATCCCACGAATTATGGCCAGAAAACCTTAAACTTACAGCTTACCCACACCTCGGACCAGCTAGCAACTGTGTATGGATTATGTTAAAATTCAAATATAATTAATTTGTTTTCATGGTTTCATTGAATTCAATTCATTTTTGGGGTAAACATACTTCTATATTTTAGTTCAATTTCCATGTAATGCTATCCTGTAAATGGAAAATTGTCTTGTGGGGTAGATGGAATATTTATTATTAATATTGGTGAGGTGATCTCACCGGATAGCTCAAGAAGTTAATGAAATATAGTTGTTGATATTAAGTTTCCTCAAAAGGCTTCTGGTGGTTTGGTATCAATTGACTACTGTTCCTTATTCACCTTAAACATTAATGAATGAGGTAGGTTTTCCACAAAGCCAATATGGTACAGTAAAACCTCGATTATCCGTTCTCCTATTATCCGTTTTACTCTGTAATCCGTGCTCGTCGACATTTTCACTCATCCGTTCCTACGAGCAGACATCCACTCGATTATCCGGGATTCAATTCATTACGCATGCGCCATAGTAATAATTTGGTATAATTTGAAAATGTTTTAGTCGATGATGTTGAGGAATGGCTAAATTCGGATTTAAATGAACCCGGTTATCAGATACTGGATGATTCAGAAATCGCATCAAAACTTTCCCAACCTAACCACTGTATGGATACAGACGATTGTCGATTAAAGTGTTGAAAAATTTTCCACGCAGGAAATAGTTATTCATAATACAAGTGCAGAAGGCATTGATATTCTTCCACGAGCTCAAAATTCAAAAACGAGCCACGAATTGGCGAATTGGTAGAATGAGCCTTCTGTACGAGTATTATACATTATTTTCTCTAATTCATTGCATTTTCATTGAAATTAATGAAATATTTCCATAAATTTCTTTTAGTGATTTTTGCATTGAAGAATGTTGGTTGGGTGAACTGATTTCTTCAAGGCAAATTGATGAATCGATAGATAAAGCCGTGGCGGAAAGTTCGGAGTACCAACATATAATAATAAAATATAACCATGAAAACTGTGCGTTTCAGATATATTCTCGCACGATTTTCTTCTACAAGATGTGGAAGAATGAACGGAATAACCACAGAATTAGAGAAACACTGTTTCTGCCAAAGACGCGTTGAGATTTGCAAATGGTCTGATGCACTATTTAGAGCAGGAAAATGATACGGATTATATTGATGTCCTCCACTTGAGGAAAATTCGAGCTCACATTTGTCTCAAGATGAATAATAAAAAAAAGACAGACAAAAATTACATAGTTTTTCAACTAAAATATATACATTCGATGTATTATAGGTACCAATGCAATGATTTGGTTTTCATTTGTATATTTTTATATGGTATTATGATTCTATTGATTTTGTTGCTTAATAAATAATTGTACCCCATACATTTCTCTAATTTTCATAGTTGTTGTGCGTATTTTGAGGAATTTCGATTGTCCGTGTTTTTCGATTATCCGGGAACCGTTTCCCCTCCATTAGGCCGGATGATCGAGGTTCTACTGTATATTCATTAGGTTTCCGTGAACCATTTATATAATTTTAGTATGAGTATTTGTTTGAATATTTGGGCTTGATAATTTCGTTTTTGTGTTTTTTTGTGCATTGTGATATCTTTGGGTTCTACTTTCTTCATCTGTTTTATTATAACATTTCTGTTTTTTCACCTATTATATGTACCGATAAAAAGTTCTATTGCTTAATTTAAAAATAGAGAAGATCATAGAACCAAATCTCCATTTTTGTCATAAACATTTCAATATTGGGTTGAATGAAACGTCCTTATTGTTGAAGTGTTTTATTTTCATGTCTGAGTATACTAAAATAACCTAGAGACTGACCATACTTGAAAAGGAAAAGTTAATGTCACAATATGTACAAAATGAGATCGATTTTTTTGTAGGCCTATTTGTAAAATTCTTTATTTCCTGGACTTCCCTCTCAAAACTATAGCAAAATTTGAGAATAATAACATATTCATTCATTCAAAGAATAATAAAAATAGGCCATTTGGAATTATTGTAAATTACAGAGTAACAGTTATTTCTCAAATCAAGATAGTCTAGAAAAAGTTGTCTGTCTTAATCTCTAATAAATACAAAATGTTAAAATGCACTTTCATGCTGAATTGTGATTGCCTAAATAATTTGAATACATGAAAATAATTTCTGAGCATCAGAATCAAGATAAAAAGTAAGTCATAAGAAACGAAATGTGAAAGATTACTTTCCGTTGAATTATTTACATCCTAAACTTTAAGTTTAATTTTTTGAATTCACTAATTTGCAAACATCACTAAATAATTGGTCTCACATTATTTGCAAATAAATGACACTCAATTGAGGTTATACAAGGCATACAATAGTCTATGAAATGCCTATTATATACAGAACAATTTACAATTTTTTTTTTTTACTTTTGAAGTCATATTTGGAAATACATCAAATAATTGATCTACTGTAACAACGCAAAAGCCAAATAGAAATTTATTCAATGTTAAATTTACATGCCTTTGATCCTAATGAATAAAATATGGTTATCACGATGTTACAGACATATCTCAAAACAATATTTACAACAAATCATCAAAATACCACAAAACCAAAAAGTAAAAGTCAGAGTGACATGAACACTTTCAAATAAAGTCCATACTAGACTCATTGCACACTTAATAAATTCACACTGAATATACTATGTACTTCACTACATTGTAATTTGGCAACCCTGTCATATTATATTCACTAAAAAAGTTCACAATAGAAGAGCTGCTCTTTAATGTAGTTCAATGTTTCCAGTCTTCTTCAAAGTCTTAAATTAAGATTAAATATAAGATTACAGTGCTGACAAGCTGATCAAAAAATTTTATAGATAAACAATACATCACCACAAAATTCTTTAAGAATTTTTCATCATCAAAATATACCATATTATTTTGATGATTATAAGGACCAATTTGTTATATAAACACTTCAAAATATGATATTTTGCATATTATTCAAATACTGAAGATGTTTTTCTTTGATTTGGAGAAATTATTTACAGTGCTTGATTAAGTTTGAAAACTCAGCAAAATAAAATTAGTCACAAAAAGGTGTTGCTTTCCACATTCCAAGGACAATAATTTGATTTTTTTCATTTTTAATTTTTTTATTGAATAATCATATATTTATGAATATCCTTTTTTTGTTTATGTTTTAGATGAAAATTTTCTAATATTAATTATAATTAAAATGTAATCTCCAATTTTTTGATCAACTTGACAATATTGAACTGCCAGTCTGAAATAACTAAAAATTACTAAAAACCTACATTAATCAAAGGCAGTGATTAAATATGTACACTGTTTTTAAACCAACAGATCTACCATTCCAATTTCATATTGGTACTAATATAGAATCACACTCTGAGCGACTAAAATTTACACGACAAATACACATATATTCAATAGTTGCAGCGCGATTGTCCATTAAGTTTTGCATTGCATGGAATCCCTGATAAAATATTTGGTGTAACGTTTCAACTTCCTGGTTCTATCTAGTTCGATGAGCATACACCATCGTACGATTCAATGATGTTCGTTTAAAGGAATAGACGAAAATGGAGTTATATACAGAAAATTTCGTTATCTACTTGGTTTCCAACGTCAATTCTTTGCATCCCACTGATGTGGAGAGGGCGGGAGTTCTGACGGATGGGCTACAGTAGAACTGAAAATAAATATTGAATAAGAAACTTCTGAATTTCAGCCAACATTTGTTTATTAAATGAACCAAAAAGAAATATAACCCTGTTGACTAATACTAAATCATTGAAAAAAATTTCCATGTGGAACACCTTCAGATATTACCGTTAGTTAAGTAAAAATTTGGTTAATTTTTTAAGATGGATAATCAACAGAGGAATGTTAAATTGATTAAAATTGAAATAATTTTATTTTCGAAAAATTTATTCAACACAAACATTGTTTTGTCAACTACATGCTGACTTGATCAGGTGAGTATTGCTAATGAAATTCTAAATTACATCAGATATAAAGAAAAAAAGGTGTTTTGGAAATTTAATAATCATACTCGCCTGTAGAAGTCAACAATTTTTGGGCTGTATAAATTTTTCGAAAATGTAGTGACTTTCCTTTTAATCAATTAAAGATGAATCTTCATCAAGTAGAGACCGAAATAATCAAAGAAGAATTTTAATTAATTTGTTAATTTATTGCAAAAATAGAAGTACTATTGATTCTATTTAATTGAATGCAAAAGGAGACATTAAAAAATATGGAAATCCACTTTTAATTGAGTTAATTATAATAAATGAGATTATCAAAGGAAGCAGTTGCATGCAGAACTTAAAATTCAATCAAGATCATAGAAAAAAATAACATGGTTTTGGTCATTATACACCATATCCAGTGTTTCTGAGTATATATGAGAACTTATTTACAATTTTGAGAATTGGGTACATGACCAATGGTCAAGTCCAATTTTAACTATGTCTTCCTCATGTTAAATCATCAATCACATTGGATGATATGTCGTCAATTTTTTAGCATATTCTCACAGGCTTCTGAAAATGACGTTTTGAGGCATGAATGGATGAAAGCAATCAGGAGGAAAGACTGCAAACCCTCTGCATTGGTTAGAAATGCCCACCATTTAAAAATGAATGAGAAATAGGTATGTATTTTTGTTATAATAAAATTGTTATTGATAAAGGACAGACACGATTTTACAAAAGTGGAGACCTGAAAATCTTATTCCGACAAGAGTATCCTGGTTCCTATTCCTATTTTTTATGGAACCTCATCGTCTAAGCCCAGGGTTAGCATAAATCTGTACAATTTAAGTAACCCTAAGGCGTAAGTTTTACACACTTTTTGTTATTTCATTATTGAAGTATTTTATTTATTCTTATTCTTCATATTCTTTCCTGTGATCAGAATTAGTCTTTCAGAGACATATAATTGTAATATCACAATTATAAATTTAATCATATATTAAGAATGTATTTAGAAGCATACATTATATTTCAAAGATTGCATAACTTTAGAATTGCACTTGTACAGCATGGTGTAGAAAATAAATTTAGCTATCAATAATGTTTTTCAGTTTTGAAGTTTTTTCAGAATTTGCAACAGAAATAGAAACACTTTCATTCAGATGGAATCAAATTAGTTTCTTTAAGAAAGATATAACAATATTTCTCAAAGTACTTCACTAAGTTCCTTAATCCTTTTTCAATACTCATCTAATATAAAAAAGTAAATATTTCTGTTGAAAACAAAAAATAATTGGTTTTTCCAATTTTATTGAGTTTGCCTTTAATTATTATACCCTTCACAATACCTCTTAATTCAGTCCGCAAGGAGCCAAGTTTTCAAATCACATGACGATCAGTCTGCTATTTTATGTCTATGATCAAGATTGATTAACTAGTTAAGTTGATGCTCAAAACTCACTAACCTAAAAATAAATGCGCTCAAGCGGCACAGAGAAAGATGACGGGTGATAACAAAATTTCAAGCGTCTTCTTGAAAGGTGCACAGCCTTTTTTCTTCCTGTATAACAACCATCATCTTACTTGGGCGTTATATATACATATGTACAAATTTCATACCCACAAAATTACTACAATTTGAACGAATCGATAATGGTGGATTCAGAGAGTATGTACCATGAGAAAATTAAAAATAGAATGCATAATGTACACAGAAAAATAAAAACAAAGACTTCCATGCATATAAAAATAAACCTCAAACATTAAAACAAAAGGTTAGACATAAAAATTAATATGGAACAATGAATGTGTTATCATGAAAACCATGAGAGTATAAGCAAAAAAAATTGAAAAGTATTTCAAAACTACAAATAAAAATACACCGCGCTCGCGCCAGCATGGAAATCAAACTCAGTTGTTTATCGGATCAATCTACTGAACGAAACAAAAACTCTTTTTCACTTTGGTGTACGTTATTTCATAATAAAAAAGTCAATTTATGACATTTTTTACTAAAAAATAAGGTATGACATTTTATTCAAAGATAAACTGATTTATTTTCCGTTTTGTTAACATATTTATCAAATATCCCCAAATAAAAGTGGAAGACGATGATGCAACTGAAAATTTAAACATTTAATTAAAACACTCAATGGTTACCCTTGACAATGAACTGGACAAAACAACTTAAAGGAACATAAAACTTTCTGCAGAAATTATGATCTACAAAATAATTGTATGCCAAAATTTCTAGAAATATAATACATCGAGAAATAAGTGTAGTTTGTTCTATGAAATTATCTCTGAAAATGTATCAATAGGCAGCCTCAACTACAATGAAATTACTCTCAAAACTGAGTTTTGTACTATTCATTTATAATCTTTTAATTAACGCGCATTAGTTGTACTTATAGATAAAAATATTCACAATAACATTAACATAAACAAATCCCTTTTTTTTTTTCTTTCTCCATACAATGTTTTCAGCGTAACTATGCAGGGTAACTTGATGAAATTAGAAGAAAAGTACTGCTTTTGACAAATAGTCATTAGTTAATTTAATTTCATTGTTTAGTAAATTGAGAATTATGAATATTGGAAAATTCGATTTCGAAAGCAATAACTCCAACCACAGAGCAGTGTTTTTGTGTTAAAACATACAAATATTCAAATATCAGATGAATGTATGGAGTTGAACCACAAAATTGCGTGATTCAGCCATTCTGACCACCTTGTTAAGTCACCTTTTGAATGAAACATAAAAATTAATGTCTAGTTCTAAATGAGTTTTCAACTGAGTACAAACTATACTTATTTTTCTGTGTACTATAAAGTCGTATAAGTTTTGGCACTAAATTACACTTGTAGAGCTAGAAAAGGAAGTGTACTGAAAAAAAAAACAATAAATTTTAATGTTGTTATTTAATTTCTTTCCTCAAAGCAGTAGCGTTAGGAGTCTATGTTATTTTATTTAAAAGCAATTAACCTTTATACCTTCACGATGATGAACTATTATAAAATATGGCGCGACAAAATAAATAAAAGAATGATGATGTGAATAACAAAAAAGACAATAAATGGACAAAAACAACGTACACCAAAAGAGTAAAGTGATCGGTGGTCACCTATGCAATGGCGCTGCGCTGGTCTGAGGCGTTGGCGGCCGTCTTACCTTGCGAAACTCTTGAAGGCCGCAGATTGTGGGTTTATGCACAAAGGTACTCGACTAGTGTTGTTCAATTGCTCGGCAATAAACTTGTGCATTTCCTCTGAAACAAAACAAAAAATTTATGAATTTTCAAAATTATTTAAATGAAGGAATTGGTAAATGATGGCAATAATGCCTTGTTTCAACCATCTTCACTTTGATACACTCTGGTTTGATAGAAAGACCAAAAAGGGGTTATTAGGCCAATTGAAAAGTCCCTGGTCTGATGTACAGATGGCGGTGCTAGTATTAAATCCATATGATTTTTAGTTAGTACCAACCTTCAAACGATACGTGTCAAAATTTGACAGCAGTCCGACCATCAGTTTGTGAGATATTGCGTTGTGAGTGTAGCTATTTTTGTTATTTGAAAAAAGATGGAAAAAAATTTTCGCGTGCTGATGAAATATTGCTTTTTGAAGGGAAAAAATACCTTTGAAGCAAAATCTTGGCTTGATGAAGAGTTTCCGGGGTCTGCACCAGGAAAATCAAACATCATTGATTGCTATGCTAAGTTTAAACGTGGTGAAATGAGCACAGAAGACGGCGAACGCAGTGGACACCCAAAACAGGCTATCACTGACGAAAAAATAAAAAAAGTTCACAAAATAATTTCGAATGACCATAAAGTGCAGTTGATCGAGATAGCAGACATTGTGAAGATATCATCTGAACGTGTACATTATATCATTCACGTATATTTGTACATTAGAAAGCCGTGTGCAAAATGGGTGCCGCGCGAGCTCACATTCGATCAAAAGCAACAACGTGTTAATGATTCTGAGCAGTGTTTGAATCTGTTTAAGTGCAATAAACCTGAATTTTTGCGTCGATATATGACAATGGACGAAACATGGCTCCATCATTTCACTCCGGAGTCCAATCGACAGTGAGCAGAGTGGACTGAACCGAATCCACAGCGAGGAAAAACACAACAGTCAACTGGCAAGGTTATGGCATCAGTAATCTTGGATGCGCAAGATATAATATTCATTGATTACCTCCAAAAGGGCCAGACCATCAAAAGCGATTATTATATAGCGTTATTGGATTGTTTAAAGGATGAAATCGTTGAAAAAAAAAAAAGGTTCTGTTTCATCAGGACAATGCGCCGTGTCACAAATCAATGAAAACAATGGCAAAATTGCATGAATTGGGCTTCAAATTGCTTCTGCATCCACTGTATTCGCCAGATCTGCCCCCCAGTGACTTTTTCCTGTTCTCAGACTTCAAAAGAGCGCTCGCTGGAAAGAAATTTAGCGCCAATGAAGGAGTAATCGGCGAAACTGAGCCCTATTTTGAAGTGAAAGACAAATCATACCACAAAAATGGTATCAAAATGTTGGAAGATCTCTATAATCGCTGTATCGCCCTCGAAGGCAGTTATGTTGAATAATAAAATCGAATTTTGCCAAAAAAATGTGTTTTAATATTGTAGATCGGGGACTTTTCAATTGGCCTGTTATAAACCTACAACTACTAAATCACCCAATCATATATCTCACCTTTTACTTGTTGCACTGAAGTAAGCTTCTTTTCCCAACTGTCATCAAATGGCTGTGGGGCTGTAGTCTCGAATTCGTTTGTATATTGTCTCATTCCACTTGCTGTGGTATAACAACACTTACACATACATGAGTGGTACCTCAAACGACCTTCATCAAGATAAGGATGGGCTAAAGCATCTACTACGGAAATTCTCTTCTCCTGAAAAAGAAATTAATGAAGACAAACGAATTAACTTCAACAAAACCTTCAATACCCGAAAAGCACTGAAAAGGTATATTATTAATTTTATTGCATTTATACAATATAATTAACTACTCACTGATTAGTAATATTTGTTCTCCAAGATATTTCTAAGAAAGAAATTGAAAACAGCTTAATACTTACAGGATCGAAAACCAGCATTTGGCATAATAAATGGACTACTTCATGAGTTGCTTGTGCAGAAAGTGAATACAAGGCAGAAAGTGCAGGTGGTTTAGGAGCTTTACTAAGCATGTGGGTTCTAGCTCCTTCACACGCTGATCTCATGTCTCCTAAACTAGGAGTTCCCAATAGTTCCGTAATGAGTTCTAATTGCTGGACGGGATTCTGAGCCTGAAAAACAAGTTATTTTTTACTATTACAAATAATATATTGTACGGTGATAAAAAGCAATCATTTAAATAATGTGCAACAGGATTATGATAACATTAGTGTCGAACTTTTGGCTCAGGCAGAAACAGCTATTGTATTATTATTATTATTAATAGCTCAAGAACAAATGTTTCTAACAATTACAAAGAAAATAATTTAAGATATCAGGATGCCAAAAAGATTGGAAAGACTTGTGACACATTATATTTTACCTTCAGGTAAATATAGGGTAGATTTCAGGTAGATATAATCTAACCCATACATTTTCAAGTTTAGATCACAACTATTGATTATGCAAGGCCATAATGTAGGTCTGTTTTATTATCTAGTTTTTGTTAGCCTAATTTAGAGCTAGCCTGAAACTATGGTTGATTAACTCTATATGGATAAATGAATATAGTGATCACTAAGATCAATAAACTTTCCTGTATCCAGAAATAAAAATTTATTTTTATCGTTATCTATTATTATGCAATATTTCATGGACAATAAAAATTAAAGCAATCGATATAATTAAAAAAAAAATTCTTCGAATGTTTCCAAAGATGGTGCAACTAAAGAGGACTTATTTATTGTGGTCTAAATATTTGAATTCACTAACCTGAAAGAGAATTCTTCGTCCAAGGAGCTCCCCAAAAATACAGCCAACGCTCCAAACGTCTACGGCAGCAGTATAATGTTTTGCACCCATTAAGATTTCAGGCGCCCTGTAATACTGAGTTACTACTTCTTGCGTCATATTTTTGGACGTATCAGGCTCTTCTACTCTCGCCAAACCAAAATCACAGATCTGAAAAATTCAAAGAGATTAATTAATTAAATCCATAAGTAATTATAATTTGTTGAGGTTATTGAATAACTACTATCAACTTTTCTATTTTTTAAGGAATGCATAAGCTAATGAAAGGAATTTCATTGAACTAAAACAAATTTTGATCAAAAAAATTATTTTTGACAATATGTATAACTCGGGAGCTGCTATTGCCTATAGATTACTTCCAAAAAGGTTTGTTTTTCTTGGATACTAGTGGAACAATCTTATGAAATTTTGATACAAAGGCGCAGTCATTCAACAAAATTTTTGAAAATTAATTACAACTTTCAAGGTATATTATAAAGGTTGAGGACTTTTTGGAATTATTTGTCCGAATCGCCTTGTGAACATTTTTCAAGAATACTTTAGTATGATTCAAGCATATTCAAAATATTATTTCTTTTAAATTGTGTGAGCTGAGGATGTTTCCAAAAACTCCAAAAAGTCTAAACGTTTGCGAATAATAATCTAAAAGTTTGGAAATATCTTCAGCTCACAAACAAAATTTCCCAATTGAAAATGATCAATTAGATTTCCGCCAGTCTCTAATTTTAAAATCTGTCACCTAGTAATCCATAATTACTTTTGTTATTATTTCATATTCAGTTTTGAGAATGGGAAGAAACCCGAAACATGCATGTCAACGAGATTTTATATATTTTATTGAAAATTGTGAAACGTATAATCAAGTAATAAATAATATATAATTGGCTAATAAGGGTGAAACCGGTATATCGCTACTCTCCCTTGATGACATGCATTCTCATTGGTTTACTTTCGATTATGATTCCTATGAAATAGCGTGGAAATCTTCTGTTTGACAATGGTTATATTGATGGCATTTTTGTTGATACATTAACCAGATAGATAATTAAAATCGTATGATATTACACACTTGGAAATCGTATTTCTTTTTTTTTGTATTTTCTTCGTATAATCAAGTGTTTCATTTATTTTTAATATTAATATTAATAATTATGTTCCACCAAGAGGTATGCGAGGAATCAATTTCGACTAAATATCAATGTTAAAAATTAATATGTAGTTCTGGTAACAACGTGAAGCTTATCCATTAAAATTCTAATGTAATTCCGTTTCCTCTGTCTGAGTTTTAAATTCATCATTAATTCTAGAAATAATTTCCAACGAGATTGTGAAGTGTAGTGTATTCTAGATATGAATCGAGAAGTAACAAAGGGGGATCAAGTTTTAATAGGTTACTCACCTTAAGAACACAATTACTGTTAACAAGTAGATTTCCGGGCTTGATGTCCCTGTGTAAAATTTTAGCTGAATGCAAATACTTTAAACCTAGAACAAAAATTAGACATATGTATTCACCAGAGGCTTCGATAATAATAGTAATCACTAATAGCAAGAAGTTTATATGGAAGAATATTTAGTAATTACTGAAGAATAAAACCCTCAATAGATGGAGATTCTTCATGAGCAATGTTTCCGGTGTAATCAAGAAACAATTTCAACATTGATGAACTTATGCACATATTAAATAATTTATAGGAATGGTACCTACCTCTAAGAATCTGGTAAAGAAATACTTTTATGTGGTCAGGTGATAAAGGTTGATGTGACACTATAATTTTGTGTAAGTCACTTTGCAGCAGTTCAGTTATCACATATCTATTATAATGTTAAGGAACATTTTCAGTAACATAAATGAAAATCGAAATGATTCAATTATATCGTCAATCAAAAATCGGAGTTCACTAGTATTTAAAATGAGTGAATGAATTGTTGTATATTATCTTTATATTACAGGTGAATATAATGAGCAAAGTCAATTCAAATGTTTGAATATCCAAAGAAATATAGCTAAATTTATCAATACAATATGTACACTTAGAAGTCTCCTTTCAGTGACTGAAAAACTAAACTTCTGGATATAGACAGATAATATTTATTTTTCTCTATATGAATAAAGAATAACTATGAATGTATGATGAATTATCATTGAAATAAAACAAAATTAATTTTCATAAATTTTGTTTTTATTCAATTGGATAATGAATTGGGTAAGGACTGAATCCATTAAATAACTAATTAATTATCAATGGTTATTCCTATATGTAATATTCAAATCCTCTGCAGATTAATTTCGATATTTTCGTCTATATCCCATCATATAGCAAAATGTGACTGACGCATCATTAGGTGCTAAATTGAAATTTCAAATTTATATTTGAAATCTTTACAAAGTTGCCCCGATCTACTTTTTCATTAAGCTGTTCGTTCCTGTCTGCACTAGACCTTATTAAGCCCAGATCACTCAAACAACATTCCTGGCTTTAGTCGGCTAATATAATAGAATGTGGTTTATTTTTATCTTGGTGGCATATTACGTTGGCCTTGCAACTTCCACCGACTCCATTAAAATTGCGGGTTAGAGTACGCGACAAAGAAAAATCTCCGAAGAGGATTTCAGGATTGTATTGCTTTGTAAGGTGTTCAGTGACGTGTTCAATTAATATTGCATTATGAGTAAGGAAGGAATCTAATGTGCTATTTACACCTTTTAGCAGTTTGCGGTTGATCATTCTCATGATTCAAAAGATGAATCAGAGTTATTGCAGGAGGAAGAATCACGAGGACGATTTGGTAACTAGTTATTGATCATGATCACAGAGGCGACTGTGCACTTAGAAGGTATAAACAAACAGTACTGATGATATTTAATATAGGGTTTCATTTTGAATAGCTGCTGCCACTTTTGAAGTTGTCATCTTTTGACAATTGACAAGTGGGAACTACGCTATTAGAAAAATGAAACGATAACTGCTTCAACAACGCAGTGAAAACGTCAAAATTCACTACAAAAATAGGCTACCGAGATCTTGTGCTTTAAGGTGTTCGATACCTTGTTCATGCCAATGCTATACCAGTGCTAATCAACAACATTTGGAACTTCCAAAATACAGGTCGGATGCATTTAATTTTTTGAGTGAACAATGACGTGATAGTGAACTTGAACGTATCGTTTCGATTTTAAAGAAAAAATTTATAGTATTCCGCAAATTGAAGTTTGAAACTAAACATATTCTATAAATGACTATTCACCTTTAGAGGGACTTCTCATTTCAAGTAACTCAACGTTCAATATTTAGTGATATTATGAGTTTTGAATTGGTGCCAGAAATTTTTTAAAAATTGTTTGATTTGGTCTAGTTCTTGATCTTGAAATTCAACACCCTTAAACTTTTTTCTTCGGGACCACGTGAAGGATAAGGCTTGTGCCAATTCTTTACAATCGATTCAAGACCTTGACAATGGAATTCGTGAAGTTGTCGATGACATACAGTTTCAAATGTGATAATTGGTCATGGAAAATTTCATGACAAAAATTTTCTGCTGCAATCGCAGCCGTGGCTGCCATTTTGCTGATAATGTTTTCTATCGTGTATGGCATACCTTCCTCTTTAGAAATGAATAAACATTATTGATTTCTTACTGGTTTTTTAGTATCAAAATGCAATCCCTAATTGGCAAACATCATCTGTTCGGGGAACGACCACTCGGATAAAATTCAAGTACTGGAATTGATATCCTTAATTAATGGTTTCCATAAGTAAAGACATTACTGGTTTGAGTATTTCTTATCAACAATTTCTATTCTCAATTTCAGAGTCATAAAATTCAAATATTAAAATTGAATTTTAGAAGTCTGAGGTGGAATCCTACCTGATGACATTTTATATATTTTTTGCCTCAAAGGGGTCCTACGTATGAATTCATCAAGCTCTAGAATGAAATTCCCCTACCATATTCAAAGATAAGTCTATAAACGAATTCGGAAAGATTGTAAAAATCTTTTAAATTAAGAGGGAATACCACCATGTGACATGTTTAAAAAGAAATGAGAGAATTGTCCTCTTACAGCCACCTATTTTTTGGGGTTTTCACATCATTTCTTTGAACAATAATCTACATTGAAGAATGATAATATTTTTAATTTGCGAATGAAAAAACATTTTGGTAACTTTTCTTGTTTTCGCGAAAGAATTGATGATATGTTCAATGTACAAAGCACGAATATACATATTTTTAAATTATTCGTGAAAAGAAAACCTACAAGAAATCATTACAAACGAGGTAAAACTATAATTTTGTGAAAGAAACAATCAACCGTCGTACAGTGCTGCCCTCTACTTATACGCTTCTCAAAGAGAAATAAGATGAAGTGAATGTACAACTTTGCATACCGTACAAAGTTTGGTCATCGCAGGAGCGCCAGAGGGAAATGAATGGGAACTAATGTTTGACTGATGCGCGGAAAGCCACATGGTGGTAATCCCTCTTAAAGGCGTATTTCACAACATCGGTGAGTTTGCAAACTAATTTAATAATATACTGGGGTTTATTACTATGCGAACTTCTCAAATGAAATATTTCGTGAGTTCAGAACAGAAACAAACTAAAACATAAAGAGCCTGTATAGTTCTTAAGGGCAAGCGAATAGACAAACGCGACGCCACTGGGAAAGCTCATCGTGTTGTACCTCGAAGCTTCAGCCGCAATGGCACCCAGATTTTTGTTGTGGCAAACTTGATAACGTGATTTGTTTCTCTACCTGAGAGAGTAGTTCAGGTGTCGGGGGTATCCTAGTGGCTTTCGTACAAAGGCCCGACGGCCTTGGACAAAGAACCCGGCAAGGAGGGATTCAGAAGACGTTGACCAACTCTACTCTACTAGTTCTCTTATACCTCCTTCCTGCTGCCGTTGCGCTTCTCTGATCGCGTCGCCCGTGGATCTAGAGTTCCTGTGCAGGCCATGTTGCACGCACAAGCGGTCCTGATAATGACTCTAAGGGCGTGCACTGTAGAAGCTGCTTCTACTACGGCTAGATTGTCCAGGGGGCAGGTCGACAACCTCGTTATACAGGGTGTTCCGAAATTGGAGGTAAAAACAATTGTGACAGATTCCTCGAACCATTTCAAGAAAAAGACGTCCTATGAAAATGGGTCTGCAAACGCTTTGTTTTCGAGATACAGGGTGTCAAATTTTGATTTTTTTTTTAAGTTTTTCTCTTATAGCACCTTCCCTTCACCTGATATTTAACTTGAATTTGACATAGATATTCCAATTTAAAGTTTTCATCATTTTCAATACAAATCTACAGGGTGATATTTTTTCTGCTTCCTTCCTCCAAAATATTTTTGGTGGAACACTGGTAGTTTAGAAAAGTATGAAAACAAACTTTGGTCCAGCACTATTCTTTTTGGAATCTCTAATTTCCTTTTGTAACTTCAATTTAGGAATAGACTGCTGCATTTGTCGAATTGATTGTTTTACTTCATAGATAATAAACATAGATAGAAGGAGTATACGAAATGTTTACATGTCCCCAACATGATTAGATTACGTTGTCGGATTGTAATATATTTTCAAATCCACAATTTTACTATATCATTATGACTGTATATTATATTAAATGAAATATATTTAATTGAGTGACTTTCAATTAGATATGCATATTTGAATATTTGGAATCCGTTTTTTTTTCTTCTAATTTTCGAATTTATAGTATGCTGAATATTTATTATTGCTGAAATCAAAGGTTTGGCAACTATTGCTCTCCTAGTGTCATCCGTAGTTTCACGTCGTTTGGCGCGCTTGAAGTTTGTTTGCTGAATTTCTGATATATTTAGGTATTCATCTCGCAATATATTTTGAGTTGATATGAAACGTTGATTCTCTTTGGTACATAGGAGTGCGTTTTTTGTGGATAAACTTGCGAATTGAGTTAAGTATCGTATCACTGACATGTTTTCATTTCCGCGCGCTTCATGTCAAATTTGTTCATGTTGGGGACAAAATTTGCTTACTGAAAATGACATATGCTCCCTCCATCTATGTTTATTATTCTGAGTTTTACTTTATCGGTAAGTTAACGGGACTTCAGCCAATCAATATCAGGGTTTGAAGTAGAAAGAATACTTCATATATATTTGGGTCCATGAACAATTGTTTCCTCATAACATGACCATCATGCGTAAAATATCAGTGAGACGAAAGATATAAAATACAAGCGGGTTTTTTTGGGTACATGCTCGAGAGATAGTAGCCACTGTCGTGGTTGAAGAAGAAGGAGTTTTGATGGTTGTTGTCTATGGTATTTCAGTTCGGTAAGGTTTTGCAATTCATCAAGAATCGTTCAATGCCAGAACAACTTTTCAAAATTGTGGGAATATAATGGGAGTTAATCTCTTCCCGAAGTTCATAGAGCACTTCGTCCATTTTACGGTCAACATAATCGGCCAAGTGAGCAAGCAATTCCTACAGTTATTGATGGTTTCCGCACTTATTCTACTACCAAGATTCAAAATAATCAACAGGACAAAGAAATGTGCGTAACAATTGCTGCTGTAGAAGCGAAGTGTTGAAGAAGACGCCGAAATGTCGCTACGTCGCCGTTCTCAACTTGTTGGCCTTTGTCCTCCGACTACGTCTTGGCTACGTGCCTATAAAATACAGCTCATGCAAGGACTAAAGCTAAATGACAATCGTGAAGCATTGGAAGCCAATATTCAAGCCACCATCGATAGATTTATTGGAAAAAGTAGTGAAAATGGGACTGATCATATCCCTATATTATACCTAAAAAAGATTCCAAGAATGTTGTCAAAACATACATATCAAGCATTATCCAACAATTCGACAGAAAAATATAGATAAATTTCGACGACAAACCTATACTTCTTCTGGAAGTACCTTATTGACAATCAGTCAATGAATTCGACATGAAGTATTTTATTGATCGAGAGCTGTTAAAGGAACAAACAAGAATCCTTGAGGCCCACCGGAATTTAAAATCCTAAAACGGTACTCGCATACTCCCTTTAAAAAGTCAATTGGCAACGCATGGCGGTACTACTAACCGATACGCCACAGCTGGCTAGCAGAGTAGTACCGTGGGAAACCGGAGGTCCGATTCTACGTGAAGGTTTTTCATCTCGGAAAGGTATTATCAAACCGGCAATTCAAATCTCAAGGGAAAAAACTGATTACTTCATGGTGATTCCGAAAAATTTTTAAATTGAGAATTCATATCATATGTATCACAGGGTATACTGAGTCTTATACTGTTTGGTGCAATATTTTCATTATTTCGTTCCTTATCCGTTCATTATATATAGCAGACAGTAATTTTTCCTCAGCACCCAGTATATATTTCAAGTTTCATCCTATAAAAAGGCACCGATTATTTCAAGTTATACGAACACATTTCTCTACAAAATTCAAAATATCCCTCTGTATCTAGATTAGATCTAGAGGAAAGATTTATTTAAGAAGAAAAATTGAATAAAGAGAAGATTAAAGAAAAATATAGGTACAAAACCCTTCATAACGATAAATTTCAATCTATTTATAGCAATAATCATAAAAAATGTATGCCATGGATAGAACAGAGTGATCTCTGCCTTCCAGTTAATCTCCAGCAGAATTAACATCAGACAGTCGATAAATCCTGGGCCTGCCACACAGATGACACTATTGACACTACCAGTGCCAGACCACTTTTTTAATGATAATACCAAACTTCAAAAGATGTGTGTCAAAATTCAGAATCATTACACTCCTGAGTCCAGAGGAAGAAATTTGGCTCTAATAGAAGTGATTGCTGAGGTTGCAGATTATTACGAAAGCAAAGACTGAACTTCTACAGATCCTTTTTTCAATTTTTTTTTTGTTCTTTAATCTTAATCTACTAAAAAATCTTCATTATATCTACAAGCGGACTTGTTCTCAAATCGTATAAATGCATCTAAAGGAAAGTGGTTAAATGAAACTTTCTAGGTTTACCTTACACATATTGGATGTCTGAATGAGTTTAGCTTGACTTCACAAGTGGAGAAATCCTGATATATAGGACATTGAAAAAATATTAATATTGTTGAAAACATTTGGATATAATAAAGGTGTAAGATAATATTAAAAATGATCCTCTTTGTTCCTGTTCCAATTGCATGTAAGTAGGAATCGTCTTCACTCCAGAACTAAATGTAATGATAATGTACAGACTTTCAACTAATAGAAAGCCTAGAGGAAAGAGAACAGGATTCAATGTTTAAACGGCCTGATTCTGAACTTTAAAGCTTGTAGATTCTGTATTATTCAAGGGAAAGAAGGGATGTCTAACAGCTGTCGTGAGAAAACCTCTTTTAGTTTAAATAGCTCAACTATGAACACACGGAGTGTGGGGGAGAATATTATACACTTGAAAATTAAGAAAACGGTAATAAAATGATTCTGCTCGATTTGTGATTCATTTTTAACCAATTTGTACCTTCCTGAAAACTTCCTAGGAAATTCCTTACAATATTTAACTTACAATTGTTAACTTACAGACGACAGTCAGGCAAGTTCAAAGGCAGCAGGACGATCCAAAAGAGTGAAAATGGATGTGAATCTGCTTGCGAAATTTAGTAAAATAAAACAGTATGAACTGTAATCCTTCAAAGCTAAATATTATTCGTTGTTTAATCCTATTCGTTTGAGTTACAGGTTGTTCATTCATTTGTAAGTTAGCTCTGTTCGTTTATTCAGTTTAGAAAAAAATTTACATCCCTTGAAATATAGACCGCTCACGTTATGAATTAGTGAAATCGAATGAAAAACGTATTCTACTTCTTCAAACGTTATAA
This sequence comes from Harmonia axyridis, assembly GCF_914767665.1. Lineage (NCBI taxonomy): Eukaryota > Metazoa > Arthropoda > Insecta > Coleoptera > Coccinellidae > Harmonia > Harmonia axyridis. The sequence goes on from NC_059505.1 coordinate 10,395,772, forward strand.
GAGGCAATAACATTGGTGGAAACAACATTGATCTACCAGGCAGAGAAACCGCCCTTTGAAGTCTGAAAATACATACACCCGCAAAATTAGGGAAACGGACAAAAATTTCAACTGTTCAGATGAAGTTCCCATTCACTTCCCTTAATGTGATATACAGGGGTGAACAAAGAAAAATAAAAAGTAAGGTTTATAGTAGTGTTATTTCGATAAGATTCAATACCATCGAATAAAAAAATCTTATTAAAATTTTTTCAGAAATGAAAATGGAAGTGATCTCATAGTAATAAACATAGATAGAGGGAGCATATGTCATTTTCAGTAAGTAAATTTTGTCCCCAACTATTAGATTTGACATGAAGCGCGCGGCAATGAAAACATATCAGCGATATGTTTTTCACCTAATTCGAAAGGTTTCTCCTCAAAGAACGCACTTCTTATGTCCCGTAGTGAATCAACGTTTCATATTAACTCAAAATATATTGAAATAAATAGCTAAATATATCAGAAATTCAAAAAACAAACTGCAAACGACGTGAAACAGCCGATGACACTAGGAGACCAAAAGTTGCTTAACCTTGGATTTCAGCAGGTAGATACAGAAAATAATAAATATTCTTGTTATAAATTCGACAATTAGGAAAAATATCGGATTCCAAATATTCAAATTCGCATATTCAATCGGGAATCACTCAAATAAATATATTTCGTTCAGTATAATATACATTCATAACGACATAGTAAAATTGTGGATTTGAAAATATATAACAATCCGACAACGTAATCTAACCATGTTGGGGACATGTAAAAATTGCTCCCTCTTTCTATGTTTATTACTCTATGGAAGCAATCAAACTGTAATACCTAACCAAACCATAAAATAATTATTAAATTTTTCTTTTTATACTATTCTGTTAGTTTCACTATTTTTTCTTTTCATTGACTATTAATTGTTACCTATTGTTTTGTAATGATTTGTTAAATAAATTTGATTTGATTTGAACCAGAATTTTCAGTTATTTTTTGCGATTAAAAAATTTTCCTGTAAATTTAATAGGTCGTATCGAATACGTCATCTGTCACCAACCTCGACATGAATGAACGAGTTGAACTCGTATTTGCCAAATACCTACAACGATTCGCCATTTTTTTTTCAATGAACTCTCAAGTTGTAGATAAATCGTTCGTAGTTATCGTGTTTTCCCAGCTTATCGACAGAGATTATTCCTTTTCCTAAAGCAAACTACTGAAACGGGTTTGTCTCCACACCTACTCGACGTTGGAACATTCTATAACCGAATTGAAGAGGAGATCATGAATGTCCATTGTGTGGTATTCATCGTGGATGGAAGGTTCCCAAGAGTAAAGGGATATCTGAAATGCCAGCTTGACTGGTCGAATGTGAAGCAGAAAAAATTCGTGATAAAGGCACTGACTTTGTGTCAGGAGCTTTCGAGGGATTGGTCTCTATACATACAGGGTGTTCCTAAATTTATGCGACAAAATTCAGGAGGTGAATGCTCGTATGAAATTAAGATGGGTCCTTCCTATAACAAAATTTCCTCAGCTAGCCCCTTTCCGAGATATCACCCTTAAAAGGTGGTGACTAAATTTCAGTTTTTATTTTTTTTTTCTAAAATTCTAGTAAAGCTAGAAACTTGAAATTCTGTAATTTTTGTGCACTTGAAACTTTGACACATATCATGCATGTTTCTCCTTCCCTACAAGCCCAGCGTTGGACGGAATCAATATCTGGATGAACAAGCGCACAAAAGCCTCTGACTTCATGCCAATGCTTTTCTGACAGAAATTTATTCAGAAATTCTTGAAATTAATTATTTCTGTGCACACTGCACACTAGTAAAATAAGGGGACAAAACGGACAAAATCTCTACTAAATTTGTTCATTTCGGCAGATTTAAGCAATTTTTTTCTTACATTGTGCTTGATTTCATGGAAACGTAACTGTTAAGATGTCGCCTTAGTTACTATCGTTTTTTGTAATAAACAGGGGCGAACAAGAAAAGTGAAAAGTAATTGAAAGTAAGCATTCATTCAGAACACCCTTTGGAGTGAATCTTTGACAGCTGAGAATGTTTACTAACTCTCAGATGTTTAATCATCTTTTCTCCAATTCTGTGATTATTCCGTTCATTCTTCCACATCTTGTAGAACAAAATCGTGCGAGAATATATCAAAAACGCACAGTTTTCATGGTTATATTTTATTATTCTATGTTGGTACTCCGAACTTTCCGCCACGGCTTTATCTGTCAATTCATCAATTTGCCTTAAAGAAATCAGTTCTGCCAACCAAAATTTTTCAATGCAAAAATCACTACATTATATTTATGGAAATATTTCATTAATTTCAATGAAAATGCAATGAATTAGAGAAAATAATGTATAATACTCGTACAGAAGGCTCATTCTACCACTCGTTCATTCCAAAACTCGCCACTTCGTGGCTCGTTTTTGAATTTTGACCTCGTGGAAGAATACCAATGCCTTCTGCACTTGTATTATAAATTACTATTCTCTAATTCTGTGGTTATTCCGTTCATTCTTCCACATCTTGTACAACAAAATCGTGCGAGAATATATCAGAAACGCACAGTTTTCATGGTTATATTTTATTATTATATGTTGGTACTCCGAACTTTCCGCCACGGCTTTATCTGTCAATTCATCAATTTGCCTAAAAGAAATCAGTTCTGCCAACCAATATTTTTCAATGCGAAAATCACTAGAAGATATTTATGGAAATATTTCATTAATTTCAATAAAAATGCCATGAATCAGAGAAAATAATGTATAATACTCGTACAGAAGGCTCATTTTACCACTCGTTCATTCCAAAACTCGCCACTTCGTGGCTCGTTTTTGAATTTTGAACTCGTGGAAGAATATCAATGGCTTGTGCACTTGTATTATAAATAACTATTCTAAACATTTCCTCTTTTTATTTTTTGTAATTGATTATATGAAAAAATACAGCACTTCATGTGATACCGTTGTTGAACGAGTAATTAATGTTTCGGAGCTCTTAAAGTAAATTAATTGATACACTGAATTAAAAGTGTACATAAATTCCATAAAAAAGTTAATTATACCTACACATTAATTCAGTTATCATTTTTCAACCGATGAACATGACTTCAATACAATGAAAAGTCATTCATCATATTGATCAGTTTTCACCTGAAAGTAATAAACACAGATAGAGGGAGCATATGTCATTTTTGTAATCAAATTTTGTCCCCAACATGAACTATCAAATTTGACATGAAGCGCGCGGAAATGAAAACATACCAGTGATACGATATTTCACTCAATTCGCGAGTTTCTCCACAAAGAACACACTTCTTATGTCCTATAGTGAATCAACGTTTTATATCAACTCTAAATATATTGAGATGGTTACCTAAATATATCAGAAATTCAGAAAACAAACTTCAAGCGCGCCAAACGACTTGAAACAACCGATGACACTCGGAGAGCAGAAGTTGCCAAACCTTGGATTTCAGCAGGTAGATGCAGAAAATAATGAATATTCTGCTTATTATAAATTCGACAATTAGGAAAAATATCGGATTCCAAATATTCAAATTTGCATATTTAATCGGGAATCACTCAGATAAATATATTTCATTCAATATAATATACATTCATAATGATATAGTGAAATTGTGGATTTGAAAATATATCACAATCCGACAACGTAATCTAACCATGTTGAGGACATGTAAAAATTGCGTATACTCCCTCTATCTATGTTTAATACTCTATGGTTTTCACTGTATCAAGGAACAACTTGAACCTGAAATGTACGGTTCATTATTCGATCGGTTGTACTTTATAACAATAATGTTCATTGAAATTGTCCGAAGCAGTTATTGTACGACTTTATACAACTAATGCAAAAAGTTCTTCTAACCAATGAATATTTCATCGAAACAATATACACTCAACATCAATTTCAGAATTGTGCTATTGATGAACATATAATCATAATATCAATGAATAGTGGTATATGTTGAAGAATAAAATTTCATTATATTGATAAATACGTACATTGCATCGATTGAATCGAATAGATGTATGCCATTCTTTAATACATTAAAAAAAAATTCTTCAGTGCACTGAAACCATTTGAAATGCTGTAATTTCTCTCAAAATCTGAATATCACAATCAATAAAAAGAGGAGATGTTCAGTAAAGATGAGGTAACATCTGGGCGTCCGTAAACATTCTCGACTGTCAAAGATTCACTCCACAGGGTGTTCCAAATGAACGCTTACTACTGACTTTTCTTGTTCTTTTTTTGTATATTAAAAAAAACGAATAGTAACTAAGGCTACATCAGAACAGTTATGTTCCCAAGAAATCAAGCTACAATGTGAAAAAAATAATTGCTGAAATCTGCTGAAAAATTCAAGAGAGAAACCTCTTTGAGGTTTTGTCGGCGTGTACAGCTACAATTATAATGAACACTTTGTTTTTGTTCATTATTTCATAGGTTCATCATGCAAAGACCGGCGTGACTGAAAAATGCACATCTTCGAACAAAAGGAAGTTTCATTAGATAACGGTGCACCACTCTGACCAAACGGAAATGCCATGTTGTAACGGAACCCTAGACGTTGGCTGCTGCGTGCGTTGGTGCAAAACCACCTCCATCCGAGGGTGGAGGTCTGAGCTGAGAGTAATGGTTGAAACGCGAGAAGGGTGTGACGTCATTGGACGAACACGTGTGTGGGAAACATTAGGAAAACGGCTGTTGCTGTTGCATGGTGTCGTTGAAATATTACAGCTATCTTTCTGATGAGCACACAAGAAAATTCAATAGCCAGTTGCGCCCACTATTGATAAACACTCTCACGTACTAGAGGAGTGAGGGTTGATGCAATTTTGGTGTTGATGATTCGTCACAGCCTATAGGTTTGTTAATTTGATGGATAGTTCCGTCAGTTTTGGTTCATTATTTTCAATTATGGTCCTTTCGAATGGTTCGAGGAAGATAACATTCAAAACCTATGAAATTATCCATAGTTTGCGATATTTCCAATAAATGAACCTTTTTATGTATTTCGAATGACTCTACTGAATCCTAATAGGCTAGGGCTAGATCACAGTATTTTAATACTGTAATAATGATTGACTCGGATTTTCAATTAAATAGAACAATGAAAACAGCAATAAGCCATGTTCGATTAATAGAAGGGTGATTGACGTCACTTTTAAGTAACATCGACATACGTAGCATATGTTCTTCTTTATGATGTAACACTGCCTCGCGTCACTTCTAATTACTACTGGTTTTATTAATGCTGGTGGTCGATTGAGAGATTCCTTGGATAATTTTAAGAAAAAACCATAAACATGGGCCCGCAAACGGTTTGTTTTCGAGATACAGGGTATTCAGTTTCAGAAAGAATATCACCCTGTAGATTTGTATTGAAAATTGGAATATCACATGATGAAAACTTTTAATTGGAATACCTATGGCAAATTCAAATTGAATATCGTGTGAAGGGAAGGTGCTGTGATGAATGAACTTGAAAAAAAAACTACTTCAATCTCGAAAATAGAATGTTTGCGGGCCAATGTTTGTAGTACTTTTAACTTAAAATGATCCAAGAAATCTATATCATTTTCGTTTGTACCTCCAATTTAGAAAGACCCTGTATAGGGATACATGTGGTTTCCAAGCTTTCAATTGGATCATGATCGAGTGCTCACAAGATAATAATTTCACTTGCCTGATTTCCTGATATGGTGCTATGGTTTAGACAAAATATTAGCGTAATAATTTGCCTTAAATTTTGGGTTCATAACCTAAATAAGATTTTTTATGAAAAAGAAGACCTATTCCAAAATTATAGGAGGGAATTTCCAAATCTGTCATTTGGCCTATTCAGTTTAATATTCACTAGAGCGCTAAATGATCTTCTGACAGCACTTCATGAATGATACTATTGAAATCTACAGATTTGGATCTCTGCAACGGACGATTTTTGAGAAAAGAAATATTAGGAAAGTCTTATTTATTTTTTAAGACGAATCTTCTGTTTCAATTTATGAGGATCAAATTTTTGTCTCCAATTTTCGTAGTATTGAATAAAAGAGGAATTTACACATTAGTAAATGATAAAGTAAAATAACCAACATTTCTGTTACCTGAAACAGATGACAACTCGCTTTGCTATGTGAGATAGGGTGAGATAAATCACAAAGTGTGTTCACAGGTCGACAACCTTCATCATTAAAGCTCCAATTTAAAGAATTGTATGGAGATATTCTGAATATTTTTCGATTTCGAGATGAACATATACAGGGTGATTCACCGCGCCTATCAGGAGTTTATGGAAAACTGATCACAATTTTGTGCTAAAAATTTGGATGTTTGAGTTCGAGACAATGATATTTCTCTCTAAAATATTTTGAGGTCTTTACAACTTCCGGTTATACTTCCTTATTCCAAATGGCACATTCTGTATATTATTGCATCATTAGATAGTTTTTTCGATGACAATTTCAGCAATATGCCATACTTTGGGTAAAAATTTAACGGTTCATGAGCAAATGGAATTTTTATAAAAAATCATGGCGATAAGGACTCACATTTTCTTGAATATTTCGGCAAAAAAGTTTTTTTCGAAAATTTGTTTCTTTTTCGATTCTGCAAATACGTAGTATTATAAGACTATTTGCGGTTTGGACCAAAAATGTACAAAGTACAATTTGGGAAAAAATATCAGATTAGTTTTTGTGATCACCGAAAATGACAGGAACTTTCGTCTTTTAAATGTAATTCCCAGTTTTCCATAATCAGATTGAAGGTACTCATCCAATTATACATTGCTTTAATGCATATTTTTCCCAGTAAATTTGTTTGAAATCTGATAATTAGGTCGAATAATAATAAAAAGCATGAGAGTACCAATAATTATTAGTCATTTTGCCCTTTGTTTATTTGTTAATTGATATTATCGTTACGTGATAGATACTTGTTACTGACGATGATTTTATGTATGCTGTGCATTAACATTTTTCCCCACAACAGAAATGATCTCTCTATCAAAAGTTGAATCACCCTATATAAAACAGCCTCATTAATTTTCCGCGAATTAATGAATGAGTAATGGAAAACCATAACCGTAATAGCAAAATTCGTCCATCAATACAGCAGTAGCAATTTCCTCATTTACCATCATAGAATTCAGAGATAACGCCGACGATTCGTATCATTGTAATTTTTTTCAACGTTATTTAACCCTTACCCGAAAAATTAACCTTGCTCGTCGTGAAAAGCCTAACCCGGAGTTTTTAATTTACAACTTCCGTTAACGTTTAATTGCCTATTAAGCCAGCGATTCCAGTGGTTGGTTCATTCACATTGTAACACACTAGAGAGATCCATAATCTAGATAGCAGTTCGGTGTTTTTGCTCGTATCAAATAATAACCGAGGCCCCCTCTGATATTATTTGATGTTCGATCTGGACGAGGAACAATACCGACCTTTCGTTTTGATAAATTAATCATTGATGATGATGATGATGATGGTGAGGTGAATTTGAAGCGGCGGCGGCCAGTCAGGGATCGGGTTAATTGAAGAAGACCGAAACGATAATAGATTACTTCCAACCGTGCGTGAAGTGGACGCTTTGCGAACTATAACATTTCGATGTTTCCTGTTTGAGTGTGGTGCAATTCTACATTGCTTTAATGTATCAATTGCATATTATTCCCAGCAAATTTGTCTGAAGTCTGAAAATTAGGGCGAATAATAAATTAGATAGCATTAAAGTGACTAATAATTCCATTTGCCCTTCCCCTATTCATTAATTGATTATTATTGTTAGATGATTCTTGTTACTGACGATGATTTTATGTATGCTGTGGATTATCATTTTTCCTCAAAACATAAATGACCCAATTGTAAGAAAGATTCTTGTAGATTATAAGATAATAGATTAGTTTCAACTGTGCGTGAAGTGGACGCTTTGCGCACTATGGAATTTCGATGTTTCCTGTTTGAGTGTGGTGCAATTCTACATTGCTTTAATGTATCAATTGCATATTTTTTCCAGTAAATTTTTTGGAAGTCTGAAAATTAGGGCGCATAATAAATTAAATAGCATTAAAGTGACTTGAGCGCGTGCTAATAATTCCATTTGCCCTTCCCCTATTTATTAATTGATTATTATTGTTAGATGATTCTTGTTACTGACGATGGTTTTATGTATGCTGTGAATTATCATTTTTCCTCAAAACATAAATGACCCAATTGTAAGAAAGATTCTTGTAGATTATAAGATAATAGATTAGTTTCAACTGTGCGTGAAGTGGACGCTTTGCGCACTATGGAATTTCGATGTTTCCTGTTTGAGTGTGGTGCAATTCTACATTGCTTTAATGTATCAATTGCATATTTTTTCCAGTAAATTTGTTTGAAGTGTGAAAATTAGGGCGCATAATAAATTAAATAGCATTAAAGTGACTTGAGCGCGTGCTAATAATTCCATTTGCCCTTCCCCTATTTATTAATTGATTATTATTGTTAGATGATTCTTGTTACTGACGATGATTTTATGTATGCTGTGAATTATCATTTTTCCTCAAAACATAAATGACCCAATTGTAAGAAAGATTCTTGTAGATTATAAGATAATAGATTAGTTTCAACTGTGCGTGAAGTGGACGCTTTGCGCACTATGGAATTTCGATGTTTCCTGTTTGAGTGTAGTGCAATTCTACATTGCTTTAATGTTTCAATTGCATATGTTTCCCAGGAAATTTGTCTGAAGTATGAAAATTAGGGAGAATAATAAATTAAATAGCATTAAAGTGACTTGAGCGCGTGCTAATAATTCCATTTACCCTTCCCCTATTTATTAATTGATAATTATTGTTACGTGATACTTGTTACTGACGATGATATTATGTATGCTGTGGATTAACATTTTTCCTCAAAACATAAATGATCCAATTGTGAGAAAGATTCTAGTAGATTATAAGATAATAGATTAGTTTCAACTGTGCGTGATGTGGATGCTTTGCGCACTGTAAAAATTAGATGTGTCCTATTTAAGTGTGGTGTAATTCTACATGGATCGAATGTATCAATTGCATATTTTTCCCAGCAAATTTGTCTGAATACTGAAAATTAGAGCGAATAATAAATTAAATAGCATAATGAGCGCGTGCTAATAATTTCATTTGCCCTTCCCTTATTTATTAAATGATGATTATTATCAGGTGATTCTTGTTACTGACGATGATTTTATGTATAAATGATCCAATTGTGAGATAGATTCTAGATAGATCAGTTTTAGTTCCAACTGTGCGTTTAGTGGATGCTTTGCGCACTATAAAAATTAGATGTTTCCTATTTGAGTAGTGTAATTCTATAAGGCTCCAATTAATCAATTGCATATTTTTTCAGCAAATTCGTCTGAAATCTTAAAGTTAGGTCGAATAATAATAAATAGCGTCCTAATAATTATCAATTTCATTTGCTCTTATCCTATTTATTAATTGATAATTATTATTAAGTGATACTTCTTACTGATGATGATTTTATGTATGCTGTGGATTAACATTTTTCTGATCCAATTGTTATACATTTTTCTGGTAGATTATACGATATACGATAACTTCACCGTGCGTGAAGTGGATGCTTTGCACACTATTAAATTCGATGTTTTCTATTTGAGTGGTGTACTTCTATATTGCTTTTATGCATCAATTGCATATTTCCTCAGCAAATTTGTCTGAAATTTGTCAAAGTTAGGTCGAATAATAATAAATAGCATGAAAGTGAATTGTGCACGTGCTAATAATTAATTGTTTCATTTGCCCTTTCCCTATTCATTAATTGATCATTATTGTTAAGTTATACTCATTACTGACGATGATTTCATGTATGCTGTTCTTTAACATTTTTCCTCAAAACTTGAAAAATCCAATGGTGTGTCATTTTTCTATTACATTACACGATAATAGATTACTTCCAACCGTGCGTGGAGTGGATGCTTTGCACACTTTGAAATTTCGATATTTCTTATTTGAGTGTGGTGTAATTCTACATTGCTTCAATGCATCAATTGCATATTTTTTCCAGCAAATTTGTCTGAAATCTGAAGTGGCTTGAGCGCGTGCTAATAATTATTAATTTCATTGCCCTTTCCCTATTTAATAATTTGTTCAAGTGATACTGAATTTCAAAAATTATTACAATATGAGAAATATCGTGGGTGGCTCAAAAATTGAAAAATATTGAGATACGAAAATGTGACATTTCCTCCGAGACCCTAGTTTGAGAAACATGTGTCATTAAAAGTTTCACAGTAGTAGTTTTAGCTCTTGAGTAACAAGAATCCCAGCTTTAATGATTTTTGTCGAGTTAATTCCGGAGAAAATAATTAAAATAGATCTTAAAAGTCGTACATAAAAGGTCATTCGAAAGAAAATCTTAAAAAAAAACTTCCACCAATATTTTTGATCGTAGAGTACGATAATGACCATTAATTCTGGGACACCTGTATATTGTACTTTAAGTTGATTCTATACAAATTTCGGAGGCGATAATTTCTCCTAGACAATTATATATTTCTTTATAGTGATTGTCACCATTCAATAAATTTTGTGTTCAATATCAGGAAAAAAAGCCTATTGAATCTGACTGGCAACATTGGTGAACAATTTTCAATGATGTTGTGTACAATATGTTCAAAAATCATCCATTAGAATATAAAAAAGTTGGCTAATAAGCAGGAATGCCTACTTTCACGGTATGTATATAATACTATACTAAACACAGGAAATAAATTCAAGTTGACTAGTGAACTCTGAAAATTGATTAATAAAATTTCTCAAACATGTGAATCATATGAAAAAGGATACATTTCTTGGAAAAAGTCTATGTGTGGAGGCTGAAGAATATCCAGGGCTGAAAGAACCTGCAAAGATATTCAAATTTTTCGTTATGACGAACAAGAGTTGTACATTTATATGTAATGCAATTGAATTCAGTATTTCACTCACGTTTTGGTGCTTGAAGGAACATAACATTTTCAATTCTCTAAAAACTCGTTTGGATGACACCAGAGACTGGAACACATTTGGCAGTTTCTTCAGGGCTACTCGTCTGCCATCTCTAGGATCGGTTACAGCCCTGTAAAAAAAATAGTATTTGTAAAAATGGGAGCGATAAAACCACAATTAGAAATATCAAATGATCGATTTAATAAAATATCAAGAATATGAATATTCTACTTGTGTTATAAATTTTCATGTAAAAATAGAGAAAGTACCAATAAAAAATACGTAAATAAATAGTTTCCAAAATTCCCGCTAAAGCGCTCCCTACTGTTATCAGGAAACTGAAGTTATGGACCCCCAAAAATCATATGATTACAGAATAGATATTCTGAAGCAAGTTACAGAATGGAATTGTCTTCTGCAACGAGTATTAGACGATATTTTCTCTATTTCAGTCAAGTTTAGTGAAATATTGCCGAAATTCAATGAAAAATCCAGAGTATACATCCTAGTGAGTTTTGTATTGTATCTTGGCAGTTGGTGTGACTGTTACAAAAATTGACAGATTATGGAATTTTCATTTGAATCGTACGTTTCGAATTTTGAAATAATTTAAAATTACGCATTGAATTAGTGAATTATGTCTGACGAAATCGATTTAACACCAACAGAATTGAGAGAAATTGCGAATAATGTTGCAAATCATTTCACTATATTCAAATTACATTATATCGACAATTTACGTGTTTTGAAATTTGACAGGATCGGAAGTCAGTGTAGACAACTACAAAACGAAAATATATCTGAGAACAATGCTGTAATGAGTGCATTACAGCACTGTTTTTAGTACTGCAATGAACTCATCACGATACTGAAATAGAGAAAGCTAATTTCAATCTGAGCAGAATAGCGTATTCATCCCTAATTATCACTTGATTTGCTAGCTTTAATATAGAAAAGCATCTTGGATATTCCCCCATTCTATTCGAATGAACAAGATATGATTTACTGCGACAACAGCCTATTTGGTCCCTATTTCTACTCTAAACGTAATTCGTTTACAAAGTGGTTATTTTGACTGAGTTATGTGCCACTCCGAAGATATGGAACTCTCTCTCTGTCTATGGCGGTATCGTAAATTTTCCAGAAATGCCAAATAGGTGAAAAATGGAAGAGAAATGAACGTTCACAAGATCACGTCAACATAAAACAATCCTAGCGAGCGCGCAAACCAAACAGATGTGCCGGAACAACGAGAATCTGCGAAATCTGTTATTATTTTTAGTATTTTGGTATGAGGATGTTGAACTTGGGTTTTGGAGAAGCGTGACGCTGGAGTTCAAGGTGGTTTGTTAGTATTTCTTTGTTTCGCTTATCAGAATAACGGTAGTGATTGTGAACTGGTGATTTTCACATGGCCGAACGTGTTTTATCTGGTCTTGGAATTATTTTCCATGCAATCGATACGGAAAATTTGATACGAGCATTTCATCGTTGTTCGTTATATCTAGTTTATTCGATACTCAGCTTTTGAGGGATTTATGTTCAATGTATAAAAATGAGATTTTAGTATGGTATCAAAGCGTAATTTTAAAAATTATGTGAATTTTAACAAGTTCGATGCGTTGTTGGAACGCAACAAAATTTTCATTTTTGGTAATGGCGTAGTTTCTACTTGTCGAATGGAAAAAAAAGGCAGCTTCAAAAGTAAAAGCTATGATTCAAAATGAAACCTCTTATTGGAAAACTTTATACATAGGATATTTTGTATTTCGCTAAAAATTATCATCGGTAACAAGCATCACTCAACAAATATGGAAATTATAATAAGCAATTAATAGTTCTCATGCCCACAAGTAACTTTTATTTCTATACTATTAAAATAAATCTTGCCTTAGAATTTGCGGATATATAGGGTGGCTAGATTTGAGTGCAATACCTTTAGCATTGGATAGAACTCTTTTCATGAAATAAAATTCTTATAAATATATATCCTAACAAGCTTCGTTTTCGAGATACAGTGTATTAAAGTTTGAAAAAAAAAAGTTCTTTACTCATAATTTCAGTATTATTACATTCATTATTTTAATTTTTAGGTATTGAAGTCTTGATAATGAAATATTTCTTATTAGGTATGTGTCTCCTATCAAAATCAAGTAGCGTAGATATAGGGTGCGAATTGTGCGATGACCATTTTCTTATTGGAAATCTGCACTACTGTCTTTTTCCGAAAAAATTGTTTCATTTCTGTAATCAAGAGAGCTTCATTAAAAAAAGGTCTCTTGATTTTTTTTGATAAAATGTACCATTTTCGAGACAATCGAGTACAAAGCTGATACTAACCACAAAAATCTACAAAAATAAATTATTTAAATTTTTCCATAAATATGAATGAAAGTACATAAATTGGCATAGTGTTTTATAAAGCTTTCAGATGGTATGTAATTGAACATTTCAGGAAAAAAATTCATCAGACACTTAAATAATGAAAAATATTCACAAGAATGTTTTATTGTTTGAGTGTCTTTCAGGAATTTTCATTTATCTAAATACCGTCTGAAAGCGTTATAATACACTACGTCATTTATCACTAATGGGTAAATTGGGAAAATTAATTTTTGTATATATTTGTGGGAAGTATTTTCTTTGTACTCGATTATTTTGAAAATGGTTCATTCTATGAAAATAATTCAAGATACTTTTTTTATTAATGAAGATTTCAGAAATGAAACAATTATTTCGAAAAAAGGACAGTGGTTTAAATTTTCAATAAGAAAATGATTATCGCACCCCTTTATCCACGCCACTGGATCATTTTGGCAGGAGACACTTACCTAATTCGAAACATTACATTATCAAGATTTCAATACTTAAAAATCAAAACAATGAATATAATAATACTACCGTTATAAGTGACAAACTGATTTTATTTTCAAATTTTAACACCTGTATCTCGAGAACGAAGCATTTTTATCTATGTGATTTTTTCTCTAGTTGTAAAATTGACCAATTAGAAGCTGTCATTTTCGGAATATTTAATCATAATCGAATTTAGTAGTGCACAAAACCTTTTTCAGAAACATTATCTTTTGTTAGTCCTCCATAATGGTTTTCATTTTGTCGTTCATCAGTTATTCCCAAATTTTTGCAAACAATTTATGAAAAATATACATTTCTCGATTCCATAAAGGGGATATTCAATAATATCATTTTCTCCCACATATGCACTAATATGAACATGAAAAATAATTATATTTTCGTTGAAATAGGAATCAATTCATAAACACCCTGTATAAAGTGAGCATCATATGTTTTTCTTTAACGAACAAGGAAATGTCCACTTCCTCCAATGCAACAAATTCCATTATTCTTACAGCAAGTGTAAATATAGCCAAGGGCAAAACAAACGAAAGATTAAATATATGAATAGATTGGCGAATCTGCTTTGTTCATCAACCTCATGTTTTTTGTTTTCACCGAACAATAAAGCTTTTCGCGATATTTTCACCATTTCCATCGACCTCGTCCTTGTCGCGAGGATAATCTTGAACAAGCTACTTTTATGATACATATCACCTTGACGAAAGCATGCTCGATGCATTTATAAGCTCTAGTTTCGTTATCCCAAGGTTTTTCCTAACTGCAATTGAATAAATGTGCGGGAGAAGTCCTTGCTTTACCCCTAGGATGGCGTCTGATCTCAGCTGGGGACGAATAAAGGAACAAAATGGTTATTTCCACAAGGACGCTACTGATACGTTTCTACCGTCCTAGAAAACGGCTTTCTTTCGAATGAGATTCATTATTATAATTGAGTGAAAATGAAACAATTCCTACTGAATAATTCAAATTAATATTCTACAATTCTTCATATTTTAAACATTAAAAATAACAAAACAAATTGAGGGTTTTCCAATAAGAGGTTTAATTTCGAATATCCCGCTATCTGGTTAGATGTCACTTTAGAAGCTGTCAGTTTTTGACATTTGACAAGCAAACACTACGTCATTACTTTACGCTTCAACAACGCATTAAAATTGTTAAAATTCGCTACAAAAAATGGTGCAAATTTTGCATTCATAGTTAGCAAAGTTAAAGTACTTTTGGGTAGTCGAGAAGCACCTTCTCGGTCGGCAATAGTGAAACTGGTGAAAGATTTTAAGCTGTTGGAACGTTGATTATGTGGAGAAAAAAAACCAAGTGCCTACCAAAAAACAACTGGGAATATTGCTACTGCAGTAGTGTTTACGATAACTCAGGTTTGTCGATTCCTTGTCGATCTTAGGAATTGGGCATTCCACATATTTTCAACAAGACGGCGTCACGTGCCACGCAAGCAACGCAAAAATTTCAATTTTGCTAGAAAAGTTTGTTACCGTGATGTTGTGATTTCACACGTTTAGATTTTTTTCTTTGAGGCCTCGTGGAAAATAAGATCTATGCCATGTTCCACAATCGATTCAGTCTTAAAGATGGAATTCGTGAAGTTATCGAGGACATACAGCCTCAAATGCTCAAATGCGAATTGGTAATGGCCAATTCCATAAAAAAGAAATGGTGCTGCAACCGTAGCCGCTATTTAGCTGATATCGTTTTCCATCATTGCATGTCTTCCTCTTTCCAATGAAATAATGAACATCCATTGGTTTTTCTGGATGAACTCTTTTTTTTTTCATCAAAAACGAATTCTCTATTGAAAAACCCTATATAAGCCTACCTCGTATTGCTTTGAGGTTTTACGGGCGTTTCGATTGATTTTTGCAATATTTAATTGTTATTCGTTGTTTACACGAGTTTTAATTAACTTGCACTTTAGGACTGACTGCGTTCAGCAAAGGCACTAAATATTCAATGACAGGTTTACTCAACCATTACGTCACAATCGGACGCCATGTACCTATAAGCGATTTCGCTCTAGATTCAAATTGAATAGAAAAAATGGCATAAATTGCATTAAAACTTGAGTTTATTGCCGAAATAAGTTCTTTTTTGATAGGCAATAGTAGACGTATTCCGTCAGCATAGGAGGATATTTCATAATATGTCATCTAGTCTATTTTCAGAACTGAATTCCATTTGATTCTTCAGAAATGATTGACATTTTGACCTTCTGAATCAGTCAGGATATATATATATATATTTTTTTTATCAGATCTTCATCGCAAAGGAACAGGCAGGAGTCTAATAGAAAAATTGTCACCGATAAATTTTCATGATTTGTAGAATATGACCTCCTGAACAAGAAAGTCTATATGGATTCAATTCAATCTTGTGACTAGTTTTCCAGATACAGGGTGTCGAAGTTGGAAAATGGCATTCCTTTAAACTAACATTTCTCGTAGAAAACATCTTGAATGAAACACTTTTGCAAGACAAATATTGTTTACCGATTTGGTAAAAATTTTAGACTGGTTTTAAATAAAAATTATTGTTAGATACGGGGTGAGTCAAACATTAATCACCCATAGTAACACAGATTTTATGTTTAAAAAGAAAATTCAAATAAAAGGAAAAGTTCAAGGACAGATCCTTCAAGGAGATGCGCTTCTCTTTGAGGGATGTGTCCTTAAACTTTTCCACAGATTGGATCGCTAGAATTATGTTCGTTTGTTAATTATTAATAAATCCTATATTCTAAGTGAATAAATTATTGAATTCTTGTAAGAGTTTATTTATAAATAGCAAATGTTCGTTAACAACCAGTTGAAAATTTGTTGATAATGAATTTATGTTATTTGTAGATAACGTAAGTTCATATAAATTATTTATAACCGAAATATATTAAATATTATCAAATACCTTTTAAACAAATATTTTATTCTCTATTAATAAACTTTTTTGAATGCATAATTAAACTATTAATGAATATATTAAATATAAATCTGCTGTAATAGTTGTGAATAAATAACCTCCAAATAAGTGCTTCATTAATAAAAAAAAATGGTCCTTTCCTACTTCCCCAGTTTCATCGACACGCCAAGGCTTCGAGAAAACTAATTACTATTTCATTTCAACTTCCCTTCTTTCATAGTTACATCCAGCTGGTCGACAGCTGTCTCAAGGGAACATATCAAATTGATCCCGCGTCTCGAAGATGAGGGTTTTCCACATACCAAAAACTTCCATCTAACTCTACGACACCTTACACGAAGCTGCAGGTACGAAAATAAATGCAGCATCAGAAAAAATCAGCTCGAAATCCGTAACTAATATCAACATTAATTACTAGATCGTAACGTGAGTTTCTCACGAACCTGTAATTATTAATAGAGGGCGTACAATGCCTATTATTTAGATTCACAGACTTCGATATCTAATAGTTGCTGATGACTAGTTGGCCACGGTACGAATTTTTCAAGCAGGTAAGATTACCCAGCGGTCACAAAAAGTAGTCCTGTGTGGTAGATCAGAAATCAACGCGCTGGAGATGGAACTTGAGGAACGTCCGTGGAAGCCAGACTGTGGGAAACGAAAAAGAAAACGGATGTGGCCAGCCAGAATTATTCAGAATTGATTCGAATGTTGGTTAGACTATAATGTCCATACAGAAGGAGAAATGTTTGATGTTTAAAGGAACAACGAACCTTTTTCGATTTATAAGAGAGTAATTCCCTGTTCACTTCGAATAAAACTTCAGTTTGAATTATATGATTATACAGGGTGTTTCCAGATTAAACGCGAACCTTGGAGGACGTGTTAGTATGACTCATTTGCTATCGTTTGAGACATATTTTTTCACATTGACCAAGTTTGATTATAATTTTGGTTTATTTTCGTGACCAGCGAGAAGTCCGGATCTAACGCCGTTAGAATAGATGAAGAAGCGAGAAGATTGAAAGTAATTATCAGGCGGGAAGTAACAACTGAAGAAATGAGAAAGAGGGCACGTGTCAAATATTATTTATGAATACATCACCTACTGGAATTTTGTGTTTGATTGCAATAAAAAAATATTTAACTCATTGCTTCCCTTTCTTTGCTTCATTCTCCTTACGAATCAAAATCAGTTGAAACAAGAACTAGTGCCTGCAATTCGACGAAAACTTTTTCAAGAAATGAAGGAATTTGGAAAATTTTCAAAATAATTTTGTCATACATAACTTGTAGAATTCGATAGTTGCAGGTATAGTATATCCAAAGTCACTTGAACTAGTCCATGAAAACGCTTGGCCATAGATGTCCTTTTGAAGTGGCTACCGCGATCTGCTAAATACCGGGGTTTATTTGAAAGTATTGTTAGGCAATAAATTCACTGGCCCCAAAGGAATTTCTAGAAACTTGGAAAAAACTTGTATAATCGAAATATTCATCTTACTCCAAGTGACTTTGGATATACTATACATTTATATTAGAAATTTACTAATCTTTCTTCATATACATACCAACTTTCAAATAATTCTAATTCTTATTCAACAATCAACATCTAATACAGCGTAGTTTTGCTTTTTTCATACGTTTCATATTCTTTTCTGATGAAAATAATCCAAAATTTAAATCAAACTTGGTAAATGAAAAATGAATTAAAATGAGAAATCCTGTTGATTTTCGGTTATCAATAAATATGGCTCATTTGACAGCAAATGAGTGATACAAACACCTCTTTCGAGGTTCACGTCTAATTTGGAAACACCCTGTATATATACAGGGTGTTTCCAATTGTTTCCATTAATTTTCAAATTAATGTATACATTAATTTGAAAATTGATAGTTATTCATAGTACAAGTGCAGAAGACATTGATATTTTTCCACGAGCTCAAAATTTATAATAAACGAGAGTTAGAATGAGTCTTCTCTAAAAGTATCATACATTATATTCTCAAGTTCATTCATTATCAATTAAATCAATCTATTTATTCCATAAATATCCCTTAGCGATTCTTGCATTGAAAAATGTTGGTTTGCTGCATTCTGTAACATAAATTTGACATAAATCAGATCATTCAGAACTCTAATGGGTGTTCAAAACGAGACGATTCATTAATGACTAGATCAAACGTGTCTTACTCCAAATGGCACATCCTGTATTTTATTTTTTTTTATTTGGTAGAGAATTCTTCGAAGACAACAAATTTTGTATTTCATTATGAAATAAAATACAGGGTATGCAATTTGTAATAAGCCTGATAACGTTTGATTAAGTCATCAATGAAACGTCTCATTTTGAATACTCAGTAGACTTCTTAATGATTATCAAAAAGCCAGTTTGCACTTTCAAAATCTCATTTCGTAGTGTTGAGGTTTTCCCAGAATCCCTCCAATTTTTGAAAGATCGAAATTTCCCAAAAAACTTTTAAGCATATTCAAATTCGAACAAACTGCAGTTTATTTATTTCAATCTGATAATTCAAGAAAAAAGATATATTTGGCCATTTACACTTTTTTGGTATTATTTTTTGGTGTATTTTAAAATAATTTGAGAATGTAACTCTAATGGAGCCTAATGATACTTAATCGAAAAAAAAAATCGAAAATTTAAGCCCTTGACCGTAATAGAGCTCTGTATCAATGGGGGAACACTATATATTTTATGATTTTCTTCATATCTACATTTGTTTATTTTTTCTTTCTGTCCATATTTGGAAATTAATTTTTATTATATATTGATTGAAGAAGTTTTTCACTGTATTTCAAAAAGCGTATTTTGATCATTTTTATGCATATTTCAAGATTTTTTCTTGCTCATGCGTGAATACTTTCAGCTTTTCATGTTGCAGGTAATCTGATTTCTAATAACAATGCTTCAAGTTTGACAAAAAAAAAGCATAATTTTCATCAGAAGTCCAATTTATGTGTTTTACTTGGAACAAAACTATAAATCAAAAAATAGCCATTCCTTCCTTCAAATTAGTTTATCGACAAACCCTGCCAATTATCCATCAACATACCAGAGACCGACAAATATCGAAATATTTCCAGATCTGTTATAGTCGCGTTAGCATTCCATGAAATAGTTGAGAATCTCCGAAATGAGATAAACAGTAGCAAATTCCACAATAATTCTGTTCAGGACTTTTATCACACAAGTGTGGCACAGTTGTCGCTACCACTTGTACAGAGTTGATAACAGTGTAGTCTCTACCTATGTTTATCGAGGATCGTTATTTCTATGCAAGATGTATGGCAAAATGTAACGTACCATTGTTTGCGCCAATGCATGATTTCCACATAATATCGCATATGCAGACAGCATATGCTCCTGAAATTGATGTGTTCATGCGAGCCTAATACGGATGGTCGATAATTCATAATTGCATTATTAACATGACCGGAGTGGCAATGTACATATCCTCAAGGATCACCAACATAGCTGGAATATCTATGCGAATTTACACATAACAGTAGTACAGGGAAATTCAATTTAATAGAAATTGTCTTCTTGTGATTTGAAGTTACTGTTCAGAGTGGACAAATTTTGATGTTTTACAACTTTCAAACCAGAGAAGATAGGCCATTGAGTAATAAACATAGATAGAGGAAGTATACGCAATTTTTACATGTCCCCAACATGGTTAGATTACGTTGTAAATTTATATATTTTCAAATCCACAATTTTACGATATCGTTATGAATGTATATTATATTGAATGAAATATATTTATTTGAGTGATTCCCGATTAAATATGCAAATTAGAATATTTGGAATCCGATATTTTTCCTAATTGTCGAATTTATAATAAGAAGAATATTTATTATTTTCTGTATCTACCTGCTGAAATCCAAGGTTTGGCAACTTTTGCTCTCCTAGTGTCATCGGTTGTTTCACGTCTTTCGACACGCTTGAAGTTTGTTTTCTGAATTTCTGATATATTGAGGTATTCATTTCGATATATTATGAGTTAATATGAAACGTTGATTCACTATGGGACATAAGAAGTGCGTTCTTTGTGAAGACTCGCGAATTGAGTGAAATATCGTATCACTGCTATGTTTTCATTTTTGCGCGCTTCATGTCAATTTGATAGTTCATGTTGGGGACAAAATTTAGTTATTGAAAATGACATATGCTCCCTCTACCTATGTTTATTACTCTGAGAGATAGACAACATCAGATACCCCATTCTTGTTCTGTTTTTCTGATTTTAATTTAAAAGTTGTACTGCTTAAATGTCGAAATGTGCCTATCCGGTACGACATTGCATTAAAAATTGAATTAAAGAAAAAGCCATTCCTTCCACGAATATATAGAAATCATTCACAAGTTTTTGATCATCGATTTCAAAATCGGTATTTCAACTTTTCTCGAAGAATAATAGCGTTACAAGGTCGAAGATAAAATTACACATTACCTACAATAGAATGATGATTTTTATTTTTACCCTCCCAACCTGACGTTTGAAAATACATTATTATTAATCTTTTTACATTATTCAGTTTTTTTATTTTAGTCTATCAAATATATTACATCAGTTGTTTCACTTACATATTGTTGTTAAAATGATATTTCGTTTGAATATCAAACCTCATTTCTGTACGCGGTGTTATTTTAAAAATATTGATTTTAAAGAATACATCAAGTTATTATGCATTTAGAACCAGTTGTTACAGAAGTTTAATCACGTAAACAGCCCCTTTGATGTATTTAAAAGTTTGAATTTATTGAATACCATAAAATCCAAGCAGTAATCAAGTAACTTGTGAAATCCGCACTTAGAATCTGATTTAATCCTTAGATACAAAATTTGAAATTAAGAATCTTTAAATGTTGTTTTTCCTCGAATGATTCCAAAAAATTATTGTTAAAAATAATAAAAGTGGAACTAATGAAAATTGACTATTGCAGCTGAATCATCGTACAATATACAAGGAGTTAAAGCAAAATAATTTGCTGCTTCAAAATTATTTAATTCCTACGTTTTGAGTCAATGAATTTCCTAAGACCCATATTACATTTTGTTAAAATTCACTGAGTTCTATCAGATATTTCCTAACCTGAGATCCAAAACTTAGCAATCTCTTTATCTATTATCTGTCAAAGTTTAGCTCAACATTGATAAGAAGTAGAAGAGCTTTATTATTCTGTCAATGGTTCTTACACATCAAGATGTTAGCTATCGCGTATCAAGTTTGTTGCTTTTATATTAATACTTTCTATATCAATCAAAGAAGACCAAAAAGGAGAATATATAAATAGCAAACGAAAATACGAATTCTTATATAATTTTTATCCTATATTACCGACACTATCGTCCACCTAGAAACCGGATATAATGCAGCTGGGTCTTTTTCTCAACAATAGACTCCAGTTCATCATGTGATCAACAAAGACGGCGTTCTATCTTTCCAAGATAATTGCGTAGCAAAGAACTATAATATAAAAATGAGTGGACATCGTATGAAATCGTCTTACCTATTCGTATACGAATAAGTCCCTACTCAAAAAGTCATTAACTACAAAAAACAGACTACGAAAAGAAACGTTGTAAAATAAAAACGAAGTATGATTCAAAAGTTCTTCAATATGCATGAAGGATAAAGTTATCACTCATACGTGATTTCAGATCGAACAAAGAGCTCGATTCGAATGGACGAATATATCTAGCTTATATTTCCTCGGAAAATATGTCGTCAAAACCGTTCAAAACAAGCCCAAACTATAGGGAACGGACGTATAATACGAAAATAAAAGATAAAATTGCAATATATCGGATTTCGATTGTAGGAATATTTATATTAGACGTTTAGGTAGACAAAATATCCATACGAAAAACATAAACGGTGTTCTCGACTCAAACAATCGGTCAAGTATTGCGAAATATTGACTTTATATAGGGAGTTGTTCAAATAAGTTCTATTATTTCAGTGAGAATTTATTCAAGTGATATCAAGAGGAAAGGTTCATATAAACATAGGTCCCTAATTGTATAGTTTTCTTTCTATTTTTGACGTGAAGTAATCACCAAACATGCGTTCCACTAATCGAGTAACTTAGATGTCTAGAAATATTGGTGAAGCTTAGTTATAATACTTTTATTGAATAATAAGCACATTTGTATATTGAAGGTTTATAAATGACTTATATCATCTCTTCTTGTTGGTTACTCACTGATTTAACGTTTCTGATAGATTAATCAATTTCAACGACAATGAACATTATATAAATATTTGGACTAGATGTAAGGGGTTGTCGTTTGCAGTTATATCGGTGGATTTTATATTTAGATGAATCCCGAACTGAACTGGTTAGTAAAAATAATCGATAAGGATTCTAGAGAGAACCAGGTCGCCAACAACATAGGAGGAGGGTCCTGTTATGTTTTGGTGGCGCACAATTTTTAACCGTTGCGCCCCATCAATTTGTGTACTGCAGAATATGCCCACAAAATCTGGAATTCAAGATGTTGGAATATTCCTTCTGTAACGAAATGGTCGAAAATTCAGTGTTAGTGAATTGTCCTACCTATCCCCTTGATATGAATCCGATTGAGAAATTGTGAAAACATTCACAATCAAAACAACCCATCCTGTACTGAAAATAAATTAAAATAAACAAATATTTTAACGGATGTTCTGTAGCTGTATGAGAAGATTCGATGGTTGTTTTCTATGGTTTGACAGTTGAGAATGTCAAACTGTGTTGACATTTCTGTTCAGTATTGTTTGGCAATTCATCTTGAACCGTTTGAAGCCAGAAGAACATTGGTCGTTTTCGCACCAATTTTACTCTTCTCGATTAAAATCATCAAAAAGATAAAAGCTGTAGCGCGAGTTTAACGAAGGTGCCAAAATGTCAATACGTCGCCGTTATCGACTTGATGGCTTTTGCCCTACGACTACGTGGAAAATTTTCGTGAAGATTTTGGCTCACTGGTCTATAAAATAACGCCAAAAGACTATTGTTCACGTCACATTTTTAGTGATTCGGCTTTAAACTGGCCGAAGAAGTTCTAAAAAAAAACACAACCCATTACAAAATATCAATCATTTAATTATGTCAATACCTAGACGTGTTGATATGTTATTGGATCATGGGGTAGACAATGATTGGTGGGTAGTATATACAGGGTGTTGCCAAATTAGACGTGAACCTCAAAGAAGATGTTAGTATCAGTTATTCGCTGTCGATTGAACCATATTTATTGATAACCGAAAATCAACAGTTTCCGAGATATTTAAATTCTTGTGTTTTTCGAAAAATTTCTCACCCTACTTCTTTTACGCAATTTTTTTCACGCTGGCCATGTCTGATTTAAATTTTGGATCATTTTCATTATAGAATGATATGCAATTAATGAAAAAGGCAAAACTATGCTGTATTAAAACATGAATAAGAATTAGTATGATTTGAAACTTGGTATATGAAGAAAAGAATAGTAAATTTCTAATATAAATTTGCCTACAACTTCCGAATTCCACAATTTATGTATGACGAAATGATTTTAAAAACTTGCTAAATTCATTCCTTCTTCATTTCCTTATAAGTTTCCGTTAGAATGTGGGCACTAGTTTTGTTTCAGCAGATTTTGATTCGAAAGAGGAAAGAAACAAAGAAAGGAAAGTAATGAATTAAATAATTTTTTATTGCAATTAAACTCAAAATTTCAGTAGAAAATGTATTCAATAAATTATGTTTGAAATCACCTGCACCATTACTTATTCAAGCACGTGCCTCCTTTCTTATTTGTTCAAGTGTGACTTTCCGCCTGAAATTTACTTTTAATCTTCTCGCTGATTCGTCTATTCAAACGGTGTTATGTCCGGACTTTAAGCTGGCCATGAAAATAATACAAAATTATAATCAAATTTGGTCAACGTAAAAAAATTCACCAGAAATGATTTTAGGCGAGAAATCTTTCAAATAAATATGAATCAAGTCACAGCAAATGAGCCCTACTTAGACGTCCTCTAAGGTTCACGTCTAATTTGGAAACACCTTGTATAATCAATGTGCTATTATTTTTGCAATAATTGGTAGTTAATCTTTGATGAGTTATCGGTCGAAATCTGTGGAAAATACCTACTGTTGGTATATTCTCGAAGATGTAGATATTTCATTTTTCTAACAAAATAATTTCTTTACCAAGACTGAGAGGATCTTCAATGACTTTTACGTACCGAAGAGTGTGTTACTCAATGCTCGTTCAATCAGAACATTCACGAATAAAAAGGCAAAACGTACGACTTTTAGTTGCTATTGCAAACTACCCTCCAATGAATAGGTCTTTACCCTTACGCCACCATGAAAAAATAATCCTACAATCGCTTTGTTCTCATTTAGGCACCTATTATTACAGAAGCACAAAACCAATCGAGCACATCAAGTGCACTTACTAAGATTTAAACCTTGCTTTCACCCTAATCAACTCCTTCAAAATCAATACATATAATAATCCGCAAAAGTTATCTCCTGGCCTTATTCCAGCAGCCACTGTGCTGCAGCTGCCGTATCCCGCTCGGAGGAGGCGGTTCCCAACTCCTAACGCCGACGATAGATGGCGCCTAACCGGTTCCAACAGGCCCGCACCACCGGGGTGTATCGAACCCGACCAACGGTCGTCGGTTGCGCACCCCAAAAGCATCGCAGACACACAAGATGTGATTTCGGAGGGAGGCAATCGAAGCAGGGGCAGAGGACGCGGGATCGACGACCAGCAGGAGCAGCCACCCTCCCTTATAGGACCGGCTTATTGTTCGGGGACCTCTTAATATGCACCACCGACGTAGAAGCTGCATGGAGGCTTGCTTCGTCATATGAACTATAAAGAGAGGAACTTTTAGTGACTTCCAAACGATTATCTCAATGGAACTCGATTTGCGAGAGTGGATCACGAAAAAAATGTATCATTATAAATTATAACCTTCAAACGACCATGTGTAGATGTAATCTCAGTACTGGCAGAGGAAATGTAAACGGGGCATCATACATTTCAACGTATGATACAAGAGCATAGATAAAACCTCAGCAAAAAATCTTTTTTCCCGTATGTAGTGCCTAGCTGGTGTATTTGTTTACAGAATAAGCTGACTAATTTATATTGAAGGGTTTCCTCTTCATACAAAACGAAATCTTCTCCATCCTTTCTATTCACCAATGGTTGAAGACTTTACAATCAAATTTGAAAACAAAGAAGAAAAGCACCAGAAAGGAGTAATCAATGTTAGTTTCCATTATATTGATTTGAAGTTAGCGACCCATTCTAAAAAAGGATATTAAACTGAATGGATAGCTTGGAAATCATTATAAAATTTCTGTGCTGGCATCAGCACCCCATGAAGAACCAGCAAATTTTTGAAGGGTATAATTCCTCGACTGTATGATGATATGGATAAATAAATTATGACAACTATACAACCTTTTCTTATTTTTATAGCGTTATGTGTTTTATCTAAAACATTAGTAACGGGTGTTTCCTTAGCTGCATGAGAAGTTTCGATGGTTTTTATCTATGGTTTGACAAATGAGAATGTCTACCTGTGTTGACATTTCTGTTCAGTAAGGTTTGGCAATTCATCATGAATCGTTCAACGCCAGAACAACTTTTCAAATTGTGGATATTTAGTTTGCAAAAAAAATGGAACTGTTCGCGAAGTTCAGAGAGCACTTTGTCCATTTTACGGTAAACAAAATGCCTAGTGAGCAAGCAATTCGTCCAGTTATTGCTCGTTTTCGCACTGATTTCATTCTTCTTGATTCAAAACCTTCAACAAGGCAAAGAAATGTGTGTACCGAAGAAAATTTTGCTAGTGTAGCGCGAAGTGTTGAAGAAGTCTCCGAAATGTTGATACGTCGACGTTATTAACTTGTCGGCCTTTGTGCTTCGACTACATGGAAAATTTGAGCTAAGGATCTTGGCTTACATCTCTATGAAATATAGCTCGTGCAGGAATTAAAGTCAAATAACCATCGTTTACGTGGAATTTTTGCTGTTGAAGATGAGCATTTTTACCGAAGAAGAGATCTCAGTTGAAGGGAAATCCAAGGAAATATATACCACAACATTTGCTTTACATGCATCACTCATTTCCGAGCTCATTTCTATGTAAACATTTTTATTATTAATTTTAACTTGAAATTCAGAACAAAAGACAAAACGCTACAAAATGGTGAATGTGCCGGTATAGGAAATAGAAGAATTCCGACATTTTACTTCGACAGAAATCTTTAAAAGAGTTTACTCAATGACTTTCTAGAATTTAATGATGAACATTTTCATTTTTAACTGGAGCATAATATGCGAACTGAACCGTAATGGTATTATCGTAGGTAATTGCACAAGTGCATCAAAATTACCGATAATTTTGCATGACAGCGTGTTGTCATAAAAACTGCATGAGTTCATTTTCATTTTTGGAGAAAGAGCCCGACACCGAAGGTGGAGGGCTCTTTCTCCAAAAATGAAAATGACCGAATGCAGTTTTTCAAAGAAAACACGCTGGAATGCGAAATTATCCGGTAATTTTGATGCACGAGTGTAATTCGGGGGAATATTTCCCGAATAAACTGTTACATTACCTGTCAAACTGATTTAGAATGGAATTGCCATAGATTCGAACTGTGTTAGATGCATAGAAACTAAGCATCTATGAACAGAACAATTATCGCAGTGCAGTTTCGCTTCCTACAATGCAATTATCGCTGTAATTTTCGATAATTGTTCTCCAGATACATAGAATTTTTGACAGGAGGGAAATATTCATGTACATATACGTTTTTTGTGCTTGTTTGTCACTTTCTCATTTATTCATCCAAAATTTCGAAGAATTTTTTTTTCCAGAGTTATTTAAACACCTTAAATAGACACGTTCAACGTTCAAGTGCAAATTAACCGCATACGGTTGATTTTTGAACATTTTAACAAGAATATAAACCTTTGACTAAAAGGTTTGGGTTTTGATAAATAGTTAACGAGATAAAACCAAGCATAAACAATATAGTGTGATTGAATCATTTCACTTGCAAGTTACGCCTCTGGATGAAATGTCTTGGCGACCAGTAGATTGCAACTCAAAATAATACAATACGTGATGAAAAGAGCATATTGCAATTTTAATTCATTCATTCCCTACAATGGAATTACCTCACCTTATACCTACAACAGGTTTCATCAAATGCGTAACACTTATCCAAATTAAAGCAGTTTTCCGTTTAAACAACAAAAACACATTGTATAAATATCGGAATAATCACAACCATTAATATGAAAGATGGTATCAACGAAAAAATTAATCGTAATTCCAGTTTAGAGTGCACACGTTGCCATATCTGAACCAAGCTTCATTTGTGCCTCTATACGCTGCATTAAATTTCAGCGCTATAGTTTTATTTTTTGAGATAATCACGCCTTCAGGGTGTGAAGTAATAGTTCTGGTAATAATGATTGTTACCGAGATTCTTATCCGAGCATTACTCAGACATATAGCTAATGATTTCTCGTTGCTTGGACGGTTAGCAATCAAGGTATGAATCGCAGTTTTGACATTTATTGCAATGATCGATATTGTTGACGGAACAAAAGATTTCCTCTTATTGACGATTCTTTATAATGAGTCATAACTTGAATATGAACGGAGCCCACCTGAATTGCTCAAATAATGGATGAGATCATTCGTCATCGTAGACTTAAAAAAATGTAGGAATATTGAATTAGTTCAATTAAATGAAAAGATCATCGTTTGATATACCGCACTGAGAGAAGTGTTTATTTGATATTATCGAAAATGCATTATAGTTAATAAATCATTTATTGGATATATGGACAAACAAATATTAGTTTCATGGAAATAAATAATTTATTTGAAATCCCACCAATAATCATAATTTATTATTACACTTCATTTATTTACGCATAACTTATATTAATAATGATGAAGAAATATCCATTTGAAGGAAATAAATATAGTTAAGGTTAATATATCATTGAGTAATTAATAAAACTTATTTATATGTAATATGTATTCATGCTGAATAAAAATAATATTTCAATTCAGTAATGGTTAACGTATTTCTTAGATAATTATTTTGGTTGTTTCTATTATCCGGTTGTTAGGGTCTGAGAAGAACCGTTTGCCAAACTAGGTAATTTTTTAGAGTTCATATTGAGGGTATCCGGGTTTGAACCCTAGTGATCTTGATTGCATCTGCAGTTCATTCTAACCACTGTTGTGCCAACATCACTAATAACTAAGCTGGTACCGGGGTTTTCACCATAATTTGACCCCCCCTTAACTTCGTTACTAGAAGAGGTAAAAAAAAGTCTTCTACGAAAGTTTCACGAAATCGACTAGTGTTTTTTGAAATGATTTCACAAAACGAAATATATACAGAGTGGACAACATATTAATTTCAACTTCATGCTTTTAAATGGAACGCCCTGTATATTTTTCAAAATTTGACTTATAATATTTGATATATAACATATGTTTGGTCTATCTCTCTTATTCTGAGTACCACAGAGTTTCAAATTTTAAGAACCACCTGACATGCTCAGTAATCAGTTTGTGGTAGGCTGCGATAACTCAAAATGCCCTTTTTTTGAGTTATCTCGTTGTCAAAGATATGGCATGCATTTTTCATTATAAATTGGAATTGGATGATTTGGATGCAACTCCATATATTCTCTCATTGTAGCTCTCTTATTTTTATTGTTCTTCACAGTGAAAATATTTCAAATTTTTCCGCTTCTGTGTAATGCATATTCGATGAATAGTTTCATTCAATGACAAACGTATGTCACATATCGTTGCCAACGAGATAACTCAAAAAAGGGCATTTTGAATTATCGCAGCCGACAGCAAATGAGTCATACTAACACGTTCTTCAAGCTTCATGTCTACTTTGGAAACACCTTGTATATATTATCATCAGCAATAAAGCGATTTCAGAGTAGACACCCGTACCTCCCGCAACGGGGAATTAAATAGAAAAGATTCTGGCATAAGTGGACTTCCCCCTCAAAAACACAAAACTTTCATTCGAAATATTTTCCCATATCTAAGACGTTTCTTTTTCGAGATTTTTGACTGATTCAACTAGAAACATTCACCCGGTATACTATACAAATATTCATTTCATGAGCATAGTCTTTGTTCAAAATCGATTAGATAATTAATTCAATCGAAGTTAACACCGTTTTTATATTCATGAAAATGCAATTAATTAACATGATACATAATTTCTACATTTATTCGTTCCCAATTATCATCGATAATTTTCTGCCCAATGTACCTATTGCATTTCTATTGAGTGGGTACATGAAGAAATGCTTAATCGCTGTACCATAATCAATGGAGAATAGTTAAGCAAGGCAGTTGTTAAAAGAAGATCGTGGAATAGTTTCAACTAGGCATAAATTTTTCCCGTTGAAAATTACCACCTACTCAATTGAAATTCATAATTATACTACACCATGATTTACAGCAAGTAGTGATCCTAAGGGAAGTTATCATTAATTTTGTATCTTTTTACATAAAAGGAGTAAGCAAGGACACTTTTCATCGGAAAGACATTAGGTAAGCATCGTTGAGAATTCCCCTTGAAATTTCCAAATTTAACATTTGGAGTATGTCAGACCGTAAACTCGTATCGATAACAGCCCTCTGCCCTCTATCTTCGAAACAGATGCTTTCTCGGAACTGTAAGAGCTATTTATACAGATTAGATAACAAAATCTGTTGTTGTACAACAGAACTTCCTTACTCAAGAACCCTATTCTATATAAAAATCAAATTGAAAATTGTTTATTGACAACCTGATGACATACAATTAGGAATTGTGGAAACTTCTACAAATCTACAAGGTTTGGAACTAATGAATATTGAAAAATAAGACAACTCCATGATCAAACACTGCAACATTGGAATTATTATATGAATTTTTCAAAGCGAATAAGCTATTCTGTATAAGTGGAATATAATGAAGTATAAGTTGAAATAAGCAGAATTTTTTCGAACGATGCACCTTGAAAATATCACCTGCAAGGCACGGGGAAGAAAATGACGACAGATCAATAATACAATAACAGGACACGGTCAATGCAGATAAAAGTGCACGGTATAAATGACAAGGAAATCTAAAAAGGGAACGGAAATTCGTTACACGTCGTGTGGAGGGCAATTTAAAATGGAAACTAATTGGAATAATATCATGTTGAGCCGGCTCACAATCGCTGAAACTGAAAAAGTATCCCAATTGCAACTGCAAGCTAGTAATTTTCCTCATGAAACCTCGATCGGAGGTGGTACACCATGGAATTCCGATATATTTCATTTATATCGCATAATACGCGGTATTAAATTATGAAAAAAGATTAATAGTGGTCTTCGTGAGGCTCATTGTTCGAATAAACAATGTCAATTGAATATCGGCTAATGGACTTCATCCAAATTTCAATGAACAAATCGTGATAGGTTTATCATTTCCAATTACATAGGCGTACAACATTGTTTCTGCCGTTTTTTCCGAAATTCGAGGCTTTATTGTAAAAAACTGTTTTCAACGTTTCCAAGCATGTCTCGACTACTTTCGCAACATGAAGTCGAGCATTGTCATGCTGTAAAATTACTTTATCATATCTCTAGTTATATTGCAGCCGTTTGTCTTTCAATGCTCGGCTCAAACGCATTAATTGCGTTCAATAACGATCGCCTGCGATTGTTTTAGTGGGTTTTGACAACTCATAATACATTACGCCTAGCTGTTCCAACCAAATACTGCGCATGACCTTGGAACCGTGAATATTCGGTTTTTCCGTCGACGTGGAAGCATGGCTGGGATATCCCCATTATTTTCTGCTCTTGGGATTATCGTAATGAACCCATTTTTTGTCTCCAGTCACAATGATATGCAGAAATCCCTTCTGTATTTGTCTTGCAAGAAGTTGTTCACAAGCAAACAAACGCCGTTCAACATCTCGGCTTCAACTCGTACGGCACCCAATTTCCTTGTTTCTGAATCATTTCCATCACTTTCAAGCGTTTTAAAATGGCTTGTTGTGTTACTCCCAATGATCCTGTCAATTCTTGTTGCGTTTGACACGAGTCTTGATCAAGTAATGCCTCCAATTGTGCATCTTTGAAAACCTTCTCTCTTCCACCGCTATTCTGGTCTTCGTAGTCAAAATCGCCGTTTTTGAAGCGTTGAAACCACCCTCGGCACGTTCTTTCACTAACAGTGGCCCCACCATAGGTATTTGAGAACATTCGATGAGACTCAGCCGCAGATTTCTTCATATTAAAGCAGAAAATTAAAACCTTCCGCAAATGACGAGAATTTGGCTCGTAATCTGACATGTTCAATCGAGAATAACTTTAGGATGCAGACACAAATCGACTAATATTTCGATGGCGTTATGTTTACAAATACCTAAGCTTATTATATGACATAAAAAATAATATAAAATTGTCTAATACCTGCACTTGGGTAATGAATGAACAAAATACGAAAATAATGAAAAAGAAGTACGATTTCCAAGTGTGTAATATCATACGATATTAATTATCTATCTGGTTAATGTATCAACAAAAATGCCATCAACATAAGCATTGTCAAACAGAAGATTTCCACGTTATTTATACTGCGTTGCGCCTGCCAGCGTTCAATAAGGTGCCTGCTATTTCGTTTGTTCGTCATTATGGGTTGATGATCCCTAATAAGGATGAAACCGGTATATCGCTACTCTCCCTTGATGACATGCATTCTCCTTGGTTTACTTTTGTTTATGATTCCTATGAAATAGCGTGGAAGATCTTCTGTTTGACAATGGTTATGTTGATGGCAGTTTTGTTGATACATTAACCAGATAGATAATTAATATCTTATGATATCACACACTTGGAAATCGTACTTCTTTTTCTTTCTTTTTGTATTTTATTTATTATTTGACATATGCGATCTATTTTTATCTATTTCGCACAGGGTTTTGCTCCGATAGAAATTAATAATTCATAAATGAGGTAGCATCATACAAGATAAATCTAGCGAAGTTGGAAAAATGTGTTATCATTTTCAGTTTAAAAACCTATTCCTGATAGTATGAAAAAATGTATTCAACATCAATCTCTCACAAATATGAAGTACCTGATTGTTGAACCTAATTTCACCGAATTGTTTTATGGTTTCCATAGGAAGCTCTAGAAGTCCCACCGTCGAAATTCCAAAGGTTCGTGATTGGAAAACGAATCGAAGAGACACAAAATATTCTTCGTATATTCGTCATAACAATGAAAAAAATTTTAATACACTATATCAATCATTGAAATGACTCCTCCGTAACAGGACTGACAGGAATATGCTTCTCAATAGAAAGTCCCACATTTCAGCTGGCCATTACACGTGAATATATTTTGTGAGTCATCGTTCTCACGTCTCTCTCGAGCTTGAAAGCTCAAAGGTTAACGTCGGTCAATATAACCGATAATTGAAGCTTCCCCCCAATTTATCGGGAGGACTTTACTGCATTGGGTTCGAGGAAGGGAATAGCGAACAATTCATTCGTGTAACTTCTCGAATATCTCGGAAATGGTCGATTTGTTTTCAGGAATACAATCATAATTCAATAAGAAGAATTTATATACAGGGTGATTCAATAACTTTGGCGTCGGATAGAACAACTCTTTTCATGAAAAAAAGTTCATATAAGCATATATCTTAACAAGCTTAGTTTTCGAAATACAAGGTGTTCAAGTTTGAAAAAGAATCAGTTTGTTACTTATAATTCTAATATTATCGCAATCATTGTTTTAATTTTTAGGTATTGAAGTCTAGATATTGTAATATTTCGAATTAAGTAAGTTCTGCCAAAATTATCTAGTGGCGTAGATATAGGGGTGCGATGATCCTTTGTCTTTTGAAAATCTACAACACTTTCTTTTTCCGGGAAAATTATTTCATTTCTGAAATCAACAGAGCTTTATTAAAAAAAGGTCTCTCGAATTATTTCCATAGAATACATCATTTCGAGATAATTGAGTACAAATCAAATACTATCCACGAAATTCTACAAAAATTAATTCTTCAATTTTTCTCATTAAAGATAAATGAAAGGAGAAAAATTGACGTAATTGAACATTTCAGAAAGACACTCAAATAATACAAATATTTTGTGAATATTTTTTATTGTTACAGTGTCTGATGAATTTTCTCTCTGAAATATTCGATTATATGCCATCTGAAAGCGTTACACTACGCCATTTACTTTCATTTATCACTAATAGGAAAATTCCAAAAATTATTTCTTGTAGATTTTTTGGATAGTGTTTGTGTTGTACACGATTATCTCGAAAATGGTATATTCTAACGGGTGGTTTTTTTTTGAGGTATATAACTTTAAGTTGGCATTACTGTTCATGATGGCGACCGATTTAGCAGCTGTAAAGTGATTTATTCTCAGTTTTTTTTGGCAATTCATCATGACTAGACTCAAGCCTGAACAACGCTTGCGAATGGTGCAATTTTATTTCGAAAATAATGGTTCTGTGCGGAATACGTATCGCGTAATACGTCCATTTCATTTTGTTTAGCGATGAAGCGTACTTCTGGTTGAATGGCTACGTCAACAAACAAAACTGCCGCATTTGGAGTGAAGCTAATTCTCAAGTGTATGTCGAAACACCGTTACATCCAGAAAAACTGACGGTTTGGTGCGCTTTATGGGCTGGTGGAATCATTGGTCCGAACTTCTTCAAAAACGATGATGGCCAGAACGTTACAGTAAATGGTGATCGGTATAGAGCCATGATTACTAATTTTTTCATTCCTAAATTGAACAATCATGATGTCCAGGAGCTGTGGTTCCAACAAGACGGCGCAACATGTCACACAGAGCAGCCACAATCGATTGAAAAACACGTTTGGTGACCGCATAATTTCACGTTTTGGACCTGTGAATTGGCCTCCAAGATCTTGTGATTTAACACCGCTAGACTACTTTCTGTGGGGCTATGTAAAGTCATTGGTCTATGCGGATAAGCCACAAACCCATTTGGAAGACAACATTTGCCGTGTTATTGCCGATATACGGCCACAAATGTTGGAAAAAGTCATCGAAAATTGGACGTCCAGATTGGACTACATCCGAGCCAGCCGTGGCGGTCATATGCCAGAAATCATATTTAAAATGTAATGCCACAAGATTATCTTGCGGATAAATAAAATTCATGTCAATCGAATAATCCATCGTTGTTTTATTGCAATTTAAAGTTCTATAGCTCTAAAAAAAACACCCTTTAAAAAAGAAATTGAAAGACCTTTTTTAGTGAAGCTCTGCTGGAGTCAGAAATGAATTATTTTCTCGAAAAAAAGACAGTGGTGTAGATTTTCAATAGAAAAAGGATCATCGCACCCCGAAATCTACTCCACTGGATAATTTTGGCAGGAGAAACTTACCTAATTCGAAATATTACAATATCTAGACTTCAATACCTGAAAATTAGAAGAATGAATGTAATAATGCTATATTATAGCATATAGTTATAGGTAAAACACTAATTTTTCAAATTTAAAACCTTGTATCTCGAAAACTAAGCTTATTAGGATTAATATTTATATGAACTATTTTTCATGAAAAGAGTTGTTCTATCCGATGCCTAAGTTATTGAACTGAAATCTGGAGTACCTTGATTATTCTTTTGTGATACAGCAACACTAAAATTATTAAATTCAAACAATAAAGCATGTATAGATAAAAATCTCGGTATTAGTAGAGGTAATGTAAACGGAGCATAACACATTTAAACGTATGATAGAAGAGCGCAAAAAATATGGGTCCTATTTGGAATTAGACAAGCTTCAAGTCAAAATTCTAATCGAAGAACGGCATGTTTCTGTGAATACCCAGTAGCATATTTTCGTCAAAAGCATGGCTTCAATAACACTTCAATGTCACGCTTCCAACGTTGCAGCTTGTGAGCAACTATGACCACTCTTCTGATCTCCCGAGCATCGAATATTTCTCTAAAAGCTCAAAGAACTATGGAAAGCTTCAGTGCAGTGATCAAAGTCACTTTGAAATTCGATGGAAAATCCAAAAATGAGATTATTAATGGAGCATGCCATTTGGGAAAATTAAGTTGACATCTGCTTCCGGTAAGTATAACCGGAAGTGACAGAATCAGGAAAATACTTGAGATTTTAGCGGATAATTTCATGAATATATCTGGTAAAAATCTGTGTGGGTTTAAGAAAGAATGACACTGAAAACTACGGTCTCTGTCTACCGACACTTTTCAGATGAAAAGTCTTCGATTTTGAATTCCAATTTCCGCTGACAAAATATAAAATATGTAAGATCTCAATATTTCATATTCTACTGGTATCAATTTGATAACATTTGGTATGGATATTAGGTTTTAAACATTCAAGGTTTTACAGGAATTTCAACAATTTGGGCATGAGGTGGATTTAACAATTCAGGACAATTATAATGGTATTTCTCATCAAATTTGACTTTTTCAACGAAATTGATCATCATTATATGATCAAGATATGAATTGAGAAGTATTTCATTTTCAAACCGGATATAACGTTAACAAATAGTCAGATTTTGAAAAAAAAATTTCATCGTCATATTCAGGAGGGAAAGATCTTTTCAATAAAATATCGTACAACCAATCTTGAAATGATGTAATTATGGTTTTCATATGAAAAAATTTACCTCAAAAACAAAATTGACAATTTTCCAAAATATTTATAATTTTTTCACCAGCAAAAAAAACCTTTTTTTTCCCCAATGTGACATCGTTTTTGATGAATAATACTTACATATTTTATATTTCATCGACCAATGCCTGGTATCTTTTTTTATATCTATATAATAATAGATTCATTCAACTATGAAATTTTATGATATAAAGGGAGCACTGCAAAATCCATTCGATATACATTCTAAATGTGGAGAGAGAGTCCTTGATAATTCTTCTCTAGCCCAACACCATAGATCATAACGCAAAAACAAATAAGCAATATTGTGGACTCCGATTTTAGAACATTTCCCAAAACATTCGTGCTCTATTTCCCAGACAGAAAACCTTGTACTCTTTTCAAAGGAAGACTTTCCATGTTTCGCTTAATTGAGCACGCGTCGCCAAATCGACTTTTGCCACTTAATTATTAAGCGACACCAACCTGTTATGCAATTTGGACCAAACCCAAATTTTCGCGGATAGTTGTACTCAAAAGCCACTTTGGACGACCCAAAAATCCACTACATCGTGACTCATTCAGCATTTCATTGATGCCAACGAATAGACGAAATTCAGAGAATTTGCATTTATCAAAAAACCATTTGAAATACTCATGTTATGGCGGTCTAGTTGTAATTTATTAGTTGTTTTTACGGTGAGATTAACGATGAATCATTATTCATTTTTTAAACAATATAATTTTCAATGTTTAGAGATCCTTGAAGAAATATAAAAAGAATGTATGATAAAATATCAATATGAACGTTTTTTAATGAGAAAACG
The DNA here is from genome assembly GCF_914767665.1 of Harmonia axyridis. NCBI lineage: Eukaryota > Metazoa > Arthropoda > Insecta > Coleoptera > Coccinellidae > Harmonia > Harmonia axyridis. Next base: position 10,433,214 of record NC_059505.1, read on the forward strand.
TATTTATAACACATGTTTAAAATAGTCAATGAGATATAAAAGTAAATTCATAGTAAGTCCACTTTCGAAATATACAATCATGCCGAAAAAATACAATGATCGCATCATTTGTCGAATGTATTTTCTGTAATTCAACGATACGAATACTCATTATTCTGAAATGTTTTTGAAAGTTCTAATAACCAATCAAATTTTGTCATTTTGTGTCCTATTAAACAATTTCACCCAATCATGTCAACATTATACTGATAATTGCATTCAGTGCAATTATCAATCACTATGACTACACGATTGAGTTCGACAACTTCATTCCAAATAAATTTTAAAACATGACGTTTTGGCAAAGCGTATGTTCAAAGTATAACAGATTAACAAAGTATAATTGAGATAATCAAAAAAAAATTCCCAGAAATACAACAACATACAGTCACAAATATATTTGGGGAATATTCATGGATTTTTGCTGCGAAGGAGAATATGAATTGAAAAAACATAGGAGCTTAGAAGAATTGACGTTGATACTAAAAGATTGGGCTGTCAATATGAGAAAGAAAGATGGGACCAAATGTGAAGAAGCAACGGTGAAGACAATGTGGAACGTTTTGTGCAAACTCTTGCAAACAAGTACTATAATGCCAATAACATTATGATTGACCTGTTTAACAATATAGTATTCGAATCAGCCCGAGATGCTTAGGATGCAATGGTAATAGATCATGTATAGCAGAGAACAGCAACCAATCTAATGTTTAGTTAAATTTTAATAAAGTTATAAATTTTTTTGTCAGAAATTTTCAGCCGAATATCCATCGGACATTGAACAATCCTTCATAATTTTATGAGAAATGCCTCAAGCTCATATCTTGGTATAAGCAAGGAACGAGCTTTCGATTGTCATAAAATTATCTCATCTATTTATTAATGTCCTAGGATCATTGCTACTGATAATATCCTAAATGAAACCTTGAATTTAAATGTAAAACAACAATTTAATGCTTCATGAAAAAATTTTATTATTATTATTATTATTATAGTGTACAAATGAGTTGAGACAAATCTATATAACTCAATGCAAAGGAAAATAAAAAAATTCACACTCCTGTAAACAGAAAATAAAAAAATTAATAAATATTCTCTCCAACAAAAAAAAAAAAAAAAAAATCACAAGTTGAGAAAAAAGAACAAACAAAAGAAAATGTCTTGGCCAATCATCATTCACGCCTCCACGCATCCCACCTATTCTTGAAGACGTTCACACTAGAAGCGTTCACTATCCCGGAGGGTAGCCCATTCCAAAGCAGGAACACTCTGTTCGTTAGGAAATATTCCCGTCCTCGGATGAAAAATTGCTCTCTCCTCAATTTATAGTGGTGTCCCCTCAGTTGATTCCTATTGAAAGTGAAAAGCGAGGATAAATCCACTCCAAAGAACCCTCTTACAGCTCGGAAAGCAGTGATCATATCGCCCCTAAGTTTTCGGTCTGTGAATTTATCCAGTTTCATCATGGATAACCGTTCCTCATAACTTGGTCTTACATTTCCAAAAGGAATCCGGGTCGCCCTCCGCTGCACCTGCTCCAACAGAAGTTCATCTTGCCTGAAAGTAGGATGCCACACCGGTCCAGCAAACTCTAGTATCGGACGTATGTAAGTCTTATATAGAGAAGACAAGGTCTGGCAGCTACACCGATTGAAGCATCTTTGAACCATGTACAGGGATTTCTTGGCCTTGGTTGTACAGTGCAATATATGTGAACTCCATGTTAGGTTGCTATCCACTACAACACCCAAATCATTATGCGAGTCGCAAGATTCTATCGGATATCCATCTAAATAATACTTCATTCTGGGGTTGTTTCGACCAAGATGTAACACTCGACACTTCGCGAGATTGAGGGGTAACATCCATTCTTCAGTCCACCTCAATATGGCATCACAATCATTTTGTAGGACACTACTAAATTCAAACGGGTTGTTGAAGAATTTCATGTCATCGGCATAGCAAGCACTAGTGGATGATATCAGGCTGGGCAACTCAGAGACGTATAGCAGGAACAGTAGAGGGCCTAAAACTGAGCCTTGAGGAACACCACTCGAAGCTGGCCTGAATGAAGAGCGCGCAGCACCAACCTTGACCGAAAAGGAACGTCCGCAAAGGAATGTCTCCATCCAGCCAAGTAGACGACCTCGAACACCAAAGTGTTCCATTTTATGAAGTAACCTTCTAATCGGCACCCTGTCAAATGCGCTGGAGAAATCCAGATAGATAACGTCCACCGGATTCTTACGATCTAATTCAATAGTCCACGTATCAACACATGTCAACAGATTGGTTAAAATAGACCTTCCCGGAATAAAACCATGCTGTTCTTTAGGAATAACCGAGCTTGTCAGCAGAAATTCCAGAAGTTCTGAGGAGATGACTCTCTCGAGAACCTTCAGCACTGCAGAAGTTAAACTGATTGGTCTATAGTTCCGAGGACAATGTTTATCTCCTTTTTTGAAAATAGGAGTTACAGAAGAGTAAGACCAAGACTCAGGCAGAGTTGAATTAATATTTCCTGAAGATCTGATTCGACTAGGTTGAATTTCACTTTGTATTTGTAAAACAGTCAAAAAATAATCAATAATAAAAAAATCAAATTTCTGCATAGCATTTTTGAAGAATTGTCCTCATATCTATTATGTAATTTGTAATTCTTTTATAACCGTGTTCTTCCATTCCAAATTTACTGCGACGCCATGCTAAGTTACATCTTTCTCAGGAAATGTGCAAATATATATGCAAAGAAATATGTTCTATCCTCGGTTCTATCATGTCGCCATCTTTATCGAAACCCTTTAAGGTGAACTATGACGAATGACGTCAAAACATGCAAAAATCAATACTGATCCACCTTCAAGCTTCCCACTTTTTCTAACAACATTTTCACAAGATCATCTTTGCATCCCGGAAAAATCCGAATTAGCATCGGGAAACGCATTCCATCGGTGAAAATTTAAATTGCTCATTTTCCAACACTGACGTCGACTTCATTAAGTGCAAACTGGAATCTCATCGGGTTTCTACGTGTACCTGGAGTTGGTCACGTTCTCCAGCTGACATTTCGTTGGAGTCGAGGAGTCAGGAAAGACGGGTCAAACTGCTTCACGTAAGTCTTTTCTTGATTCAGCGGAGTAGATTTTCTCGAGAAATAAATTTCCACTTAAAACAACTAATTCTCGTTTCAAATTTCTTGTTAATGTTCTTTATAGTTATCTGGACGATTTTTAGCAAATAAAGGAATTTTTTTAATATTTTAGGGTAATACACATTCCGAAACCTTGAAAAACTCAGAGCAGTAGAACGATTTCAAAATTCAATTTTTATAGATTATAGTGATAAATTGTGAACTTTGTAATAATGATAGAATTTAGAATTTATTCTATGGTTTCCACAAATCCACAAAGAGGAAAATTATTTCCCTATTATAGTACCGTAATGACTTCATTACAGTACTAAAAACAGTGCTATAATGAACTCATTATAGCATTGTTTACAGTTATATTTTTCGTTTTGTGGTTGTCTAAGCTGACTTCCGATCCTATCAAATTTCAAAACACGTCAGTTGTCAATATAATATAGTTTGGATATAGTGAAATGATTTGCAACATTATTCGCATTTCTCTTAATTCTGGTAGTAGTGATAATTCACGAATTTAATGCGTAATTATAATTTTTTTCAAAATTCGAAATTAACGATTCAAATTCCATAATCTATCAATTTTTGTAACAGTCACATCAACTGCCATGATACAATACAAAAGTCACTAGGACGTATAATCTGAATTTTTCCTTGAATTTCGACAATATTTCACGGAACTTGATTGAAATAGAGAAAATATCGTCTAATACTTGTTGCAGAAGTCAATTCTAACGCTTATTCGTTTTCGCATCCGTCTTGGAATAGAAGCTCATTCTGCATTTCGTTTTAGAATATTATTATATTAATATATTATTAAATTATTTGCATCATATCATGAGGTACATGATTCATCGCAGAGATTGCATATTGTTTTTCGAGATTTATATGTCATTTGTTTTCAGTAAGTAATTCCACTTGAAGGTGTTCGAAACCTTGAAACTTGGAAAGAGACACGCTCCAACAACGTTTAGAAATAAAATTGTAGTATAAAAATCAGTGCTCCTTTGTGAATACTGAAAGAAATTTAAGAAGAATTCATGAATGACATTATTCATCGTATTGTAGACAAATTTGAAAGTGAATTTCCTTTACAATATAGAAGAGTACGTACCAGTACCAAGTACTGAGCCGTACTTGGTATAACTTTCAAATGTATATACAATACGATTAATACTGAGTCGATCAACTAAATATTGTTCATGATTTTTTTTTTAATTTCTTCTAGTAATCACAAATGAGCACTGATTTTCATCAAACAATTTTTGAACGTTGTTGAAGACATATTTTACTGAACAGAAATGACATGAAAATAATATACATTGTTGCCATTATAATCGTTCAAAATTGTAATATTTAAATAAATACGTTTCTTGTGACAGATATTTCCCAAGACATGTTCGAATTTAAAAAAAGATACAAAAAGTTATGATTGAATATTTCAAAGTTATCAAAAACAAAAAATTAAATTGGTCCTGATGAAAAAACTCAAGACATCGAAAAAAAACTCTACTGATTTCAAATAACGGTTCCATAGTTCTTTATTTCAGGGAACATTTCAACTCCTGCAAAGAAAAGTGCACTCATTTCTTATTTCCTTTATTGCGTTCCAGATATTATAAAATAATACTTAACCACATCGGTCAATGGAACATATAATTTTGGCTAATTTATTTTCAATGACATAGAACTTTAAGAAATGTTGTTGTGCTGTTTCGTTTCACTAAGTGAAAAACTAAATTGGGAAAGGAACACAGAAAATATGATTCAATATTTCTTGATATATCACACGAAAGAAAAAAACAAATACAAAACATCACTCTAGGGGAACTGAACATGAAATTTGCTTTGGAATCTAAAAAAAAAACTACACAACTCCGAAACTATGAAGGCTTCGATTTGATCTAAATTTAAATATCATTAAAATTTGAAATGTGTTAGGATCAAAGACTGATTCCTCTCTTCTAATAGTAGAAGACAGCTATTCGGAGAGTTTTTACAGCATGGTGAATATGTTGGAAAAATCTAAATATATGGATAAATTCTATATATTATTCATTACATTGAGTCAAGCGAAATTTGAGATATTCCATAAATAATTAAGGGAAAATTTTATAATAAAGATACCTATGTAGTTCCAAGAAGTCAAAAATAACAAAAGAGTATTTAGCTGTTTCCTTGAGATGAATTTTTTTTCGTAAACAAGGACGATATACAGGGTGTTCCGAAATTAGGTTGAAAATATTCAATGGTATATATTCTACGTCGAAATATAGGACAAAAACTTTATATGAATTTTGATCAGACTCACTCACTTTTATGTATTCGTTTAGGAAAGAATAACTGTCTTCGGAAAATTCACTTCAACAGCCTGTATCTCGAAAACGAAGTCTATTTGGTTATAGGTTCATATGAAGTTTTGTCCTATTTTTCGACGCAAAATATACCATTTTAACCAATTTCAGGACATCCTGTATAATAGATGTGATGATTTCAAGCAGTCTATTGCAACGCAACTCTCCAAAAATCTGGAGTTTCCAGAAAGAATGTCGTTGGAAGGAGATGGAAGATATGTTCCGAGCACTAACTGAATCTTTAGAAAATAGCAGTCCTGATCTGACGGCAACATATAAGTCAGTTTCTCTAATTCTGTGGTTATTCCGTTCATTCTTCCACATCTTGTAGAACAAAATCGTGCGAGAATATATCAGAAACGCACAGTTTTCATGGTTATATTTCATTATTATATGTTGGTACTCCGAACTTTCCGCCACGGCTTTATCTGCCAATTCATCAATTTGCCTTAAAGAAATCAGTTCTGCCAACCAACATTTTTCAATGCAAAAATCACTAAATGATATTTATTGGAAATATTTCATTAATTTGAATAAAAATGCAATGAATTAGAGAAAATAATGTATAATACTCGTACAGAAGGCTCATTCTACCACTCGTTCATTCCAAAACTCGCCATTTCGTGGCTCGTTTTTGAATTTTGAACTCGTGGAAGAATATCAATGCCTTCTGCACTTGTATTATAAATAACTATTCTGCCTGTCACGTTACATTCTGTCATCTGAAACGTTAGGGTTTGATTTTATTCGATCCCAAAAAAAAAATGTCAAACTGTACATCCTCCAGAACGTCACCGTTGACATTAACATCTCCGAATCCGATAAGAATTTATGTATCGAAGCCACGTCCAACCATATCGCAGAGGGGAATTCACCATTGTGCCTTCAGAATTAGCCATAGGGAGAGAGAAGTAACAGACCCTTTTGTATCGATATTGTTCGGTGGTTGTCCAAATAACGTCTGGCTATGAGAACGGCATAGACGTGAATTCGACAATAAATTTCGACCTATTATTTCGTTAGCGACGGTCGAAAGCTGGCTTTACATTTCACGTAAAATGTGTAATTATCATATTTCGGACTGGATGATCGCGTTCAGCGACCCAAGGTAGCATGATCGGGCTGACTTCATGCTGATGCTCAGAGCGGTATAGATTGCGATTTAGCGGAACATTCTAGGAATGACCCTGAAGCGGCAGACAGGGAAATACTGCTAAAATTAGTTCTTTTTCTTCAGGAATGGGGTGGAAAGGTGATTGAAATTATCAAAATTTTTCGTTCATGCATATTGTTTTTTTAAGAATCGAACAACTGTCAATGGCCTTTGAGAATCGAACTGAAAATATACTAAATTCAACTTTGCATATTCATTCAGTCTTGATTTGATCGTTTCTTACATGAAGTACTAGTGTCGCTCTATAAGTTTTTCTTTCAGTCAATTCTGTTGTGATTCCCCAAAAATTGTAAATTTTAAAGATTACGGAATTTGAATTTGAATCGTAAGTTTCGGATTTTGAAATAATTTATAATTACGCATTAATTTCTTGAATTATGTGTGACGAAATCGATTTAACACCACCAGAATTAAGAGAAATTGCGAATAATATAGCAAATCATTTCACTATATCCAAATTATATTATAGTGACAATTGACGCGTGTTGAAATTTGATAGGATCGGAAGTCAGTGTAGACAACCACAAAACGAAAAATATAACTGTTAACAATGCTGAAATGAGTTCAATACAGTACTGTTTTTAGTACTGTAATGAACTCATTACGATACTGAAATAGAGAATCGATATTATGCTTCCGCTATTATTCTAATGATTATTTATATTTAAATGAAATATTATAGCTTATTACTGCTATAAATCAAAATTTCTTAAGGGTAATGACTACCACCTCCGCTTGTTTCTACTTTACGAAGGGTAAAAACAGAAAGAAAAAATAGCAAACACATAGTAGTTTTGCGTTGAGTTGTCTCTTTTGGATATATATGAAGAATTTTCCAATCAGAGGTTTCATTTTGAATAGCCAGCTATCTGGACAGCTGTCATCTTTTGACATTTGACAAGTAAAGATTGGCTCGTCAATTCCTCGTGGATTTTGGGAATTAAGCTATGATTCATGATTTTTATAGTAGGAGTTGGAAGATTCGCCAGATGACAATGTGTGCCTGGAAGATGGAATTCGTGAAGATATCAGGGACATACAGCCACAAATGTCCGAATTGGTGATGGAAAATTTAAGGTAAAGGATATGGTGCTGCAACCGTGGCCATTTAATTGATATCATTTTTAATCATTAATGTCATACCTTCCTCTACACAATGAAAATGATTTTCCTCGAAATATAGGTACCTACTCGTTTTTTTCCTTCATCAAATTGAAACCTCTTATTTGAAACCCTCCATAAGAGCTAGGGCTTTGAGGTGAAAAATATTGTATACAGTATTATCGTAGCAATATATGTATATTTTGATTTTCATGATCATGTGTTATTAATTTTCTCTAATTCTGTGGTTAATTCGTTCATTCTTCCACATCTTGTAGAACAAAATCGTGCGAGAATATATCAGAAACGCACAGTTTTCATGGTTATATTTGATTATTATATGTTGGTACTCTGAACTTTCCGCCACGGCTTTATCTGTCAATTCATCAATTTGCCTTAAAGAAATCAGTTCTGCCAACCAACATTTTTCAATGCAAAAATCACCGAATGATATTTATGGAAATATTTCATTAATTTCAATAAGAATGCAATGAATTAAAGAAAATAATGTATAATACTCGTACAGAAGGCTCATTCTACCACTAGTTCATTCAAAAACTCGCCACTTCGTGGCTCGTTTTTGAATTTTGAACTCGTGGAAGAATATCAATGCCTTCTGCACTTGTATTATAAATAACTATTCTGAAACAATTTTTTTTATTTCTTTCAATGATTTTTCTTCGAAAATTCTCGAGCTAGAAGGATGAACTTTCTTACTAGGTTCTTCAGTACAGATTTATTTGTGGAATTATTTCTATTTTTAGAAGAAACTTTCCTATGACAGTTAAGAATGAACTCACTGATTGTTTTCGCCAAAAAATTTACAGTTCTTGTATTATATCACTTTGAACATACAAAAGTTTTTCAATCGTATTTCAATCACGAGTTTCCACATTTTTGGAATTTTTACATTCTGAGGAAAAATTATATACAATCTATTTGAGTTTTTCAATAAAAAAAGTTATACGTTTTCGTGTTCAATGTATCAATAAATGGAAATATTAACAAATGAGAAAGCGATAAATGACAATTGACTGAAAGCATCGTTTGAGAAAAAATGGTAATTCAATGATAATGAAAAATTTTGTAATGCATCATTGAAATAATTGCGAAACTATTAAAAAATTTTTCAACACTATTAATGAAAAAAAAAATGGAGTAGTGATTCAGTTCTCCATTTTCCTTCGTTTGTATGACCAGCGTATTCTCACGATCACTCGTTAAAATATGACCACCGAATGTCACGTAAGATCGATTCCAAGAAAGCCAGCGTTATGGAACTAGGAAGAACAGTAGATGTTCTTGACGGATGCGTAGGTATTCATTTCAAACGTTGGCAAGTGCTCGGCTAACGACCGAAAAACAAAACCGAATCTTTCCACGGCTATCATCGTCGTAGAGTTCCACACCGCTGATACTTTATCTGACCGTCGGACCCCGGCTTCAGTTGTTAACTTTCAACGTTAAAGATGATAATACGGGTGACCTCAGGAAAACAGTGGCAGTGATCTCTTACCGAAAGCTCAATAACCGCGATGGACAATGAAATCATGTACCTACTCTCTGGTCCACTTCCTTCGGAAATTATTCGAGCTTGGATGTGAGTAACCTAGGAGGGACTCGACGTTCGAGTTTGACGTCAAATAAGAAATTGGATAAAAAAGACACAAAACATGTTCTATACAGAATGCTAGTCGTTTTATCTCACGAAATATTTCAACGCGTTAATAATTGTGTGTCTGTTGATAACTGTTATCCAGCTGGTTTGAACCCGGGTCTATTTGTTCTGAATATCTGATCGTTAGAAATTTTACAAATGCGAAATTACTCGGAAAAGTATCAAGAATGGAACGATGGAACACGTTCATCTGAATTTATTGTATCGCGTTTTGGAAAGAGAAAAAGTCTGCTGTGTTCATATCAGGGGAATACGGTGATTGTCTGATATAAGTTTTCTTGTGCGTTTAGTCTGCAGGAATTGGTATCGATGTGCCAATTCTATTGGCATTTTTGGCCAAACTAGTCGTTTTCGATGAATTATTTAATCATTGAAAGCGTTTGCAAGCACTAAACTGCATTAACAAAGCAAAATTCCAGAGTTTTCTTCGTTCAATATGTGTATCTATTGCGAAACACAATTGAGGCGTATTCATACAATGTAGACAATAGTTATTTATAATACAAGTGCAGAAGGCATTGATATTCTTCCACGAGTTCAAAATTCAAAAACGAGCCACGAAGTGGCGAGTTTTGGAATGAACGAGTGGTAGAATGAGCCTTCTGTACGAGTATTATACATTATTTTCTCTAATTCATTGCATTTTCATTGAAATTAATGAAATATTTCCATAAATATAATTTAGTGATTTTTGCATTGAAAAATGTTGGTTGGCAGAACTGATTTCTTTAAGGCAATTTGATGAATTGACAGATAAAGCCGTAGCGGAAAGTTCGGAGTACCAACATATAATAATAAAATATAACCATGAAAACTGTGCGTTTCTGATATATTCTCGCACGATTTTGTTCTACAAGATGTGGAAGAATGAACGGAATAACCACAGAATTAGAGAATAGTATATTCTAAAACAAGTTGCAGAATGGGCTCCTATTCCAACACGAATGCGAACGCATGAGTGTTGAAATTGCCTTCTGCAACGAGTATTAGACGATATTTTCTCTATTTCAGTCAAGTTTTGTGAAATATTGTCGAAATTCAATGAAAAATTCAGATTTTACTTCCTAGTGACATCTGTATTGTATCATGGAAGTTGGTGTGACTGTTACGAAAATTGACAGATTACGGAATTTGAATTTTTATCGTACGTTTCGAATTTTGAAATAATTTATAATTACGCATGAAACTCGTCAATTATCTCTGACGAAATCGATTCAACACCAACAGAATTAAGAGAAATTGCGAATATAATATCGCAAATCATTTCACTAAATCCAAATTATATTATATTGACAATTTGACGTGTGTTGAATTTTGATAGGATTGGAAGTCATAGATAGACAACCACAAAACGAAAAATATAACTGAAAACAATGCTGTAATGAGTTCATTACAGCAATGTTTTTAGAACTGTAAGGAACTCATTACGATACTGAAATAGAGAAACTAAATTTCAGATAATAATAAAGGTTTTCCAATTATTTGATGATCTGGGAATCATACTCGTAAAATATTGAATATTGATTTGAAATTATAACAAATAAACAGGTCAAACCAGTCCAAACGAGGTGGATGTGTTTAATTATAAAAGTTTAACAGCTAACGGACTTACCAGATCAATTTATTGCTTAGATAATAGATAAATCTAGTGGTTCATTTATTTACTATTGCCTTGTCGAGTAGTCAAAATAGCAACTCACCTGAAACAAAAAATTATAATTAATAAAATGCAAAATAAAGATATATTTATTCTTATTCGAGTGAAAATTGTTATCTGATTTTTCCAGAATGTTTCGCGAAAAACACATCAAATGTAATGGTTCTTCCAATGTCAAAGATAAGTGACATTAATGAATGGAAATATACTTCGAAATTACTAAAATTGGTAATTCAAGGATTCAACGCATCGTGATTTGCCTAGATTCTTAACATTTCTCCACAGAATTAGTGAGTTGGCTAAGCATTTATTATGTAGATATTGAGATCAGAATATTCAAGAATTCATGACATCGACATTATGAGTTAGGACGATAAAACATTTTGGATATGGTACCATGGTATAATTACAAGTTTTAGAGACAAAAGTTTTTAATTTTACTACTTGATTTTCAACTAATATATGCAATTAGGTCAAGAAAAAGCACAAGTTATGATATGCGAGAGTCGAGATGAAAACAAAAAATAGATAACCTGATAGAGTTCACAATTGCCGGAAGAAGCTGTGGATAGATGACAGACGAATTTAAGATTTGGAATCTATAACGCAATCTAAAACGTAAACTGTGAAAATTTCAATGGCGATTAGAAAAAGTTCTCTTTGAAGTATTCAACATTCCATTTCTCTTTCAGCAATTCATTCTTCGATACAACCGTTAAAATGTGCAGTATGCTCCCTATTCAATGCACACATTTTCCTACTATCAAATTACAGTGATTCACTATAAAATCCCCACCTTGAAATATTGTCCTCCTTAACATTTCAACTGATAAACTAGTTAATTTTTTAATCAGTACTTGGTTCTCTATATTGTCGATGTGAAATCTTTTATTTCCTTTAGTTTTGAAATTTCTCAGAGTAAAATACTTTTTATTATCCATGACTTTGTTATTTCACACATTATAAAAAAGAATCTGAAACTGAATGGATACTTTGAACACACCCTGAAATTTATAAATTGGACAATTGTTCACCACTTCTACACCACACTCACATGATGGGCTTTCAATAGAAAGCCATTCGAAGAGCATATTATTGACCAAGACCAGTCCTAAGTCGATTTAAAATAAACCAAATTTTCCTACGAAGATTGAAATGTGGAACTCCCTCTGAAGGATTAGACTTTTGTTGGAGACAGTACAAGAACTCCATTCCGAACGCCAAACTTCCTTGTCACTTTTATCAGATTCAATGAAAGTATTAATCCATAAAGGTTTGCGTGACTTTAATCTGGCAGTTTTAGTATCTGGGAGGTAAGATACAATTAGAAATTCGTTTGGGTAGAAATGAAATTTATCCCAAGATTCTGCAACTGCAACTTGTCTACGAATATGAGGCGGAAGTAGAGGGTGTTTTTTTTAGAGCTATAGAACTTTAAATTGCAATTAAACAACGATGGATTATTAGATTGACATGAATTTTATTTATCCGCCACGGCTGGCTCAGATGTAGTCCAATCTGGACGTCCAATTTTCGATGACACCAGCCCATAAAGCGCACCAAACAGTCAGTTTTTCTGGATGTAACGGTGTTTTGACATACACTTGAGGATTAGCTCAACCAAGATCCTTCCGCAAAATCTTCCATAAAGTGGATGGACACAGATCCAATTCCTGTGCTCGATGGAGGATAGACTCATTCGGGTCTTCCTCAATGCTACGCTCTACAGCAGCAATAGCTTCTTCTGTACGCACCGTACGGCGTCTCTGGGGATGCGAGTTATCAATAAGAGTAAAAGTAGTGCGAAAACGTCCCATGGTTAATCGAATTAACTGCTCTGATGGACGATTTTGTCGACGATAAAATGGACATAGTGCGCGATATGTATTCCGCACAGAACCATTATTTTCGAAATAAAATTGCACTAATTGCAAGCGTTGTTCAGGCGTGAGTCTATTCATGATGAATTGCCAAACCAAACTGGGAATAAATCACTTGACAGCTGTTAAATCGGTCACCATCTTGAACAGTAATGCCAACTTAAAGTTATATACCTCGAAAAAAAAACACCCTTTATATGTGATAGCACTGGTGACCAATGTAAAGGTAAAGATTTAATAGTTACTGATAATTCTCATAGAAACGTTAAGCTGTGCATCTATTGTATGGACATGACCATTATTGAACCAAATAGAACAACAGTATTCAGCAGCAGAAAAAACCAAAGCCAAAACTGCCGTACGAAGAGTTCTAGAATCATCACCCCATAAAGAACCATAAGCCAATTGATTTCATTAAAATGACAATAATTGAATGACAGTTCTTTTTAAAGCCGACTCCACATTTCGAATTATTAGAAGTTAACATTTCGCCAAAACTTTCGAGACAAACATTATTGAGTGAAATGTGAAATTCTTCACCTTTGGCACGAACCAATCCAATCGATAAAGAAAAGGATTTACAATATGACGAAGACATTATACGCGATCGGCCACGTGAATCGTCGGAAAGCAAAGACAAAGGCTTATTACGCAACTCCAATCAAGGGGGATTTTGCATTAACCATTACTCATTCCTAACGACCGTGCCAACAATGGCGAAAAGTTATAAACAAACGCTCAAGCCTTTATTGTTAATCGACGCCGTTAAGCATAAGGGTATGAGCCATTAATAAAATACCGTATCAACTGTTGAAACACCACACAAGCGATGATTTATACGACCGGGAAAAACACTTCCTCTTTCTCACGAAAGTGAACGCTCATAGAAATGATTAAGTGCGGTCCTTCCCTTATTGACATGGATATTCTGAGCGTAGAAGTAAGGAGTGAGTGGGTGGCGCATTTTTGCACCCAATTGATTGTTCGTTCGATTAGGATAGACGGTGAATGAGGAGAAAAAGCAATGTTACAATATTCGGTCTCAGATGTGTGATGTAATATTTTGTAGGTGTATTCGATCTGAACCGGAAACTGCGAGGGTTTTGCTTATATTGAGATTAAACATAATCTTCTTTTTGTATGAGGACTGGAATTTTATTTCCTAAGCCTCTGCTATAATTTCTCCAATTTCCTACTGACGTTAAATTGGGAGACTTTTCTCCTTTATACATGTCGTTTTATCTTCTATTTGGTTCTTTGAAAAAAGTATTTCCCCTTATCTGTCTTTGTTATTGGGATTTGTATTACCTTCGCTATTCTCGTGCTCTTTCAGCGTATCTATTGTCTTCTTTCTTTGTTTGTTAACTATTTCCTCAATGGTTTCAATTTTCAATTCTTCTGGTTGGTGCGCCAACTGTGTTTAGTGTACTTTGCAAATGATCTTTATTATTGTCTTTCGTATTATACAAATAGGTCCTCCTCCATAGATAATGATTGGTATAAGCACTATTTATACTATCTTCAATTTGTTTCCAAAAGAAAGTTTACATTTTGGGTTGAGCAGCGGGTATAGTCTCCCGTGCAATTGTCTTGCCTTTTTCCTGTTTTCTTCAATCTGTTTGCTAAAGTTCATTCTTTCATCTAGAATTCCTTCTGACTTTTAACTTCCTTTTTCTATTCCAACGTTTGATTTTCTAATTTGAAGTTTCCTGCGATCTCTTTCTTTACTGTTGATCCTCCGAAGTAGTTTGCAACTGTTTTCGTCGTATTCACTTTCTTGAAGTATTCCAACAATTTATCTAGGTCTATCTGTAAGTGCCTAGTAATTGTTTTCCGCATTTTACTGTGATAGTAAATAGAGGTGTCATCTGGAAACTGGGCTATTTTGCATCTATTCATTTTTGGTATGTCTGCCCTGCATAAGTTGAATAGCAGTGGTCTCATCATCGATCCCTGAGGAACTCCGCCTTCAATTTCTCTAATTGTCGAACTGGTACTATCGATATTCACTCTAAATTTTTTTATTTGCCAGGTACGATTGTATTAAACTCGTAAGTTTAGAAATTTCATCAACTTCATTTCGACATTATTGATTTATAATTTCCAAAATAAAACTATGAAATCGGTAAAAAAAATAATATTGGAATATGTATTCCGTTGTTTCTCTTGTTTCACTATCCCTTTTTCAGGGCATTTCCCGATCCTGACGATTTGTTCTCGGAATTAAAACAAAATACGCATGCCTACAAATAAATTTTCACGCCAAAGTCAGGTAGACAACTCTATTTAAACTTGGTCGACTTTTCCCCTTGAAAAGAAATGATTTCGAGGACTTTTGTCGAAATGTCAGGTCCACCAACACAATTTTTATCCGTTTGACGTGACATTATTGTCAATCTGCGTTCATTACTTTTTCTGAAACTATAAACGCTATTTGAATTTAATTTGGTTTGAAATTGGAATAAAAAATCCTTAATCGAAAACATGACCGTGTAAAATTGTGACATTCAGAATATTCATTGCTACAGCGCTGCATTATACAAAAATTTTTTGCCTCAGCCAATAAGTTTTTTATTTGATATTTATCGATTTGATTTTTTCGTACGTGGAAATATTGTAAGGAACATGGTAACATTTTGCAATGCTAATGTTCGTTTTATTTCTTGAAAACAGTTTGGCATAGCATAAACTATTATAGACAGAGTATTTAATATACATTTATATCATCTGGGAAGGTACCAGTCCCAAGAAAAAAAAAAAAAAAATTAACATGAAATATTTTGGTTATTCAATAATTGAGCGACTGAAGCTTCAACTATAAATGAAATTTCACCAACTGTGTCAACATTTTGAAATGCTTCTTCTTCTTTAGGTGCCGTCTTCTATCGAAGGTTGGCGATGACTTCCGCAAACTCTTCTCTTGATTGTGCCTTTCTTATCAGTGACTGAAAATCTAGGCCAGTCCACTCTTTTATATTCCTCAACCATGTCATCTGTCGTCTGTCATCTGTCGTTGAAATGCTTAACAAAAAAATATTATTTATACTATATGAGACAAAATGGCGAAGGCGCTGGTAAAATTCAAAATGTACAAGAAATGTACTCCACTCGGTACTCTTTTATTATTTTTAGTCATACGTGTAAACAGAGACAAAATTAATGTTCAATCGTATCATGCAGAAATTTATATCGAATAAATTCCATATACAGTTGTAGAGTAGTAGCACTCAGGAAATTTATGGAGTCAGACGAAAATAATGAATTATTTTCGGACTTGGTTTACATAGATCTTTATTATTCGATCATTAAATAATTGATTATACACGAGTATTTGACTGCATTTATTATTCAAGGTATCTGCTCAAAAATATTCAATCGTTCCATAAAAGAATCCTCTCACAAATCTATGTGAATTATGATTATTGTATAAATCAATAGAACTCAGGTGCTATACGCTTCGAAGTTCATGAGAACTTGTAACTTGGATTTGATCAAATCGAAACTGAATGCGACAGAAAACTATGTAAACGAGGAGAGAAATAACAGATGCATCCATATTGGTTCATGAAAACTTATAAAATTCATTACAAATTATTTACCGTGACCGATAATAGAAACAATTCAAGCAGATAATCAAACGATTATTACGACTTGCGAAATACCTAGTGCATGAATAATAATTACAATGGAAAACTGACTAAACACGAGGAGGCATTTTATTACAAATAAATGATACACGGGATATTGGTATGTAATCCATACTCTAAATTTCAGTTTTTTAGGTTTCCCAGTACCGAGGTGATGAATGTTTAATTGAAACTCTGTTTTGCACAAATAAAGGAGTAAATCAATCAATTCAGGAGAAAGAAGTTGATACATAAATAGCCAAGAGGCTACGGCAAAAGTAGTGTTTTTTTATATAGCGGCAACATCGTAGCACTGAAAATATTTTGAATCTATAGAGCAGCGGTTCCTGCCCAAGAAACCGAATTTTCAATAAAATCGAACTTTCCGTTCTCCGTAGAAGTCGAGGGTACTATCGACCATGGCTCTTGCACCAACTGTGTCAAGCAATACAGGGTACTGCTTGACACAGTTGGTGCACGAGAAACGAACGCTCAAAAACTCCTGATTTCATATCAATGCTTCCCTAATTCTTTAAGGGCAAGAGTACCTTTAAGAGTACCTCGGCTATCACCTGGACATAGAGCTATCCATCAGCAATGGGAAGAACACCACCAAGACTGGCTTCTACCAGAATGGCGCAACGTACTTTTTTCGGAAGAGTCACGATTCGGTTTACAAAGTGATAGTCGACGAGAAAGAATTTTAAGAGATCCAAGCAGACTGAAGCGACTCAATTTCTCCCGGGAAATTGTACCCTCTTAAGGCGGATCAATAATGTACTAGGAGTATAATGTTCGGTCGCCGTACCCCTCTTACTATCGTTGAACGAACAATGACTGGTGCCATCTACGTAGAACACATCATTGAACCAATCATTGTTCCTCTGCGCAACGAATTTGGGGTTAATTTCATTTATCAGGATGATAACGCCACACTACACCGCATACGAAGGGTTCAAAACATTATTCAAGAGAACAATATCCAGAGAATGAACTGGCCAGCAAACTCACCAGACATGAATCCAATTGAGCACGTATGGGATTTCTTAGGGAGAGCAATATCCAATCGCCAAAACTGACCTTCCAACTATTCAGGAATTTAGTTTAGCCCTTCAGAAAGAATGGATTGATATGCCTCAAAATGTTATTAATGACTTGATTCGTGGGATGCCTAAGCGTATTGGGCAGTTGATTGAAAGAAGAGGTGGTAATACGGTCTATTGAATTTGGATTCAGTTGTGGAATAATTATAATTAATCAAAAATAAATAACAGATAAATTTAGATTTTTTTCTCATTTTTCCTATTTTGTCTCATCCTACATAGAGTAACAAACGAAGATTTTCTACCGAATATATTGCAGCTGAAATTTCCAGAACATGGATTATTTATTTCTTGAGAAACCAAAGGCGGTCCAAGACTTTTGACGATGTGTGTATATATCAAACTGACTTTAAGTAGAGAGCACACTTATACAGAATCGTCTTCCACGCCATTTTCCCAACTCTGTCTGCAATCGATTCGCAAAAGATCACGGCCAGCTCGATCCGCCCATGCTGATGATTCCTGGCAACCTTCAGTTTTATTGCGTTACCACCCACGAAAAATCTTTTCGAAAATGTATCCAATTTCCAGATTCATCATCTCCGTCTCTTGGGGATACCAGCACCGGTTCTGCAACTTGCAGCGGTATAATTTTTTATCATTTCGAATTTTTACGATTGCCGCAAATGTTGGTGTTGGATCAAGGACGCCGTTTTGCTCTCTTAATTGTAAGTACACGAAACTGAAGCCTCGCGTTGTGGTGATGCCGCTTCTGTTGCCTTGAGCGACGAATTATAAAACGCAACGAGAGGGAGTTGGTTTTAATTATTGATTCGTGTAGGTCGAACGAGAGTAGTTCATTTCGTTCTGAGCTTTTCTCATAATGAGAAACTTCGCCTAAGTTTCGATGAATTTATTGGTTGTGTTCATTAAAAATGCGAGATGGGAATGTAGGAGGGCGTTGGCAACCCCCTCATGCAATATCCTTTCAAATGCAGACCTTGTAAGGTTCAATTAACAGACCATTGTGCTAGGATGTAGAGACAAGGGAGAAACTTATGCTGAGGAAGGAAGTCAACTCCTGCTGTTTTCTATTTGATCTCGATGATTGAATAAATGAAATGTATGCACCCTGCAATTCTATGTGGCTATTGCCGATATTAAACGAATGCAGGAGATTGAACCTCAATTTCGAATCCTAGCTTCAGACTTCCCTCCTATCGTGTTCTAATGAGTATATCTAATAGTTACGTGTTCGGTACTTATTTTACTAACTCTGTATTGGTTTAAAGTGTTATTACTTTAACTCAGCATTACACTAAGCCTTTTGTTTTTGGTTGAATCGATCAACTGTAATTCTATTAAATTGGGATAATGAAACACCGAATTTCTTAATTAATATATTGAATTTGGCTGTACAAGTTATGTATTTACAAGGTAACAGCTACGAGCGTACTGGCCTATGGTACCCCAATTTCCTGGGGATGTTAATCGTCACCTTGGATTCTGCATACCAAAGCGCAATCCAGGTCCCTGATTGGTCCACGTCTTCGTTCTTGCCCTAAGATGTGACTTCAGGATGACCATATGTGGCGTCAACGTGGCGCCGAGGATGTTCTTGTTCTATTTTCAGCCCTCGCTGTACCTGCTGGGGTTGGTTTTCCGACCTAAATGCGTCTCTCTGAATATTCAACTGCCCGTAAAGTTTGCGTGAAATTCACTTGACGCAACACCTTTTTTGTGCCTGTTTCCGTTTCTGCTAGAAATGCGCATGGTTTCAGGCCTTTTTTCAAAGCTTGAATTGAGCAGGAAATTCTACCTAAGTTTTCTCTCTGAAAAGTCTTATGCAGTTCGACCAACTGAATTTTTAGGTGTTGAAACATGACAACTCAAATTGGGAAAGACACAAGTAATGACTCGAAAATAAGTCCAATGTTTGCAGCACTGTAATTAGCTGCCGACATCTGTCAGATATTAGCCCAGAAATAGGCTTCAAAATAGATACTAAAAAAGCCTTGTCTAATACAATATTCAAAAATAATAATCAAAAAACTAATGGGTAAATTTCTTCAGTTAAATCAGCCGAAAATTTCGAGAAAGAAACATCCTAAGGAAAAATGTTTCCTTTTCGATATATTTCACCGTTTCAATTTATAAAAAATCACTAGGTATTTCGTGTTTGAATAATTTCTTTCATAGGTATTGCTGCAGGAATGGTTTCTTTGATCTTCAGGAAATCGGTAATATAAAACCATATCTAAATATCATAGATTCATATTGTCAAAGAAAAGTTTCACAAGTTTCAATAAATTACTTTACACCAAGTGTTTGTTCAATTTGATATGTAGTTACGTCAAGTAAAATCCACTGGCATTCAAATAATTTATGAGAAACTGTAAATTTATGCAAGTAATCAACAACACCTTGGTTTAATCTCGAGTAATTTTTCACAAAATCAGTAAGATACTTCCTTCTCTACTTATAGGAGCAGTAGGTATGTAAAATGTTCGACCTTTAGTCGTAAAAACGAAATTCAAAGCAGCTGTATCTGTAAAAGATTCACATTCCACATTACCAGGTGTATGAAATTGGAACGAGAAAAATTTGTGCCTCATTTAAAAACACATTGAGAAGTTCGCACAGTCAGTTTTATAGCTATATGGAATTATGAAACAAAAAAGACATTGAATAACAAAATTCTATCTGATCTAAATCAATACACGTGACATTCAAAATTAATGCTTGCTTAGTCATAATAATTATTGGGCAATAAGTGTCTTATTTTTCTTCAATGTGAATTCAAAAAGAAAATATTCAATCGAAATGATCGATCTCTAAATCTTCTTTAGTTTAAATCGAAACGAATTAATCAAATGAAATTAGCAATTCCAACATTTTTCCAACAATTTTTCTAGAATTATTAGAAAGGTTAATTACTGAAAATATTCTAGATTTATTCATGTTAAGATTTGAATTAAAGGGTTGTGAACATTGCAGAGTTAAGTCAACAATAAATAACAAATAAAATTACGTCCATGAAGACGATTTAACTCATTAAATAAACTCACCTCAGTGTATCGACCATAACCTCATTTATTGATACATCATTCTAAAATACCTATTGTATGTTGACTTTGTTAATTCACCCTTTCAACGGTCATATCATGCGCCATGCTATATGAATTTTCGAATGCAATCGCTAACGATGCAATTAGATGCCCACGCTTACGATGAAGTTCAGCATTGTTTCTCATATTTATTTCGATATTTTATTTAATTAACGGAAGTATACGAACGAGCCGTTTCTTTAGTCGAAATTTAATTATTTGATGGCATTTTTTACAGGTGACGGTGTCGCTTTTTTGTTTTAGTTGGAGATTTTCGATGTCACTCAGCTTTATCATTGTGTTGGTGTGATTGAAGGAAGGGATTCACGGCTTGGCTTGATTTTCAAGCTACTTGGCTTGAGCTTGACTTGATTTCAAGTCAAGCTCAAGTCATGTGGTGGTTTTTCAATCTCAAGTGAAGTAATTATTTAACAAGTACTCGAATCATATCAAGCTTCTTGATTTTTAGCAGTTTTATTGTGTAGTGTCACATCAATAAAAAAATGATGAAAAGGAACCTTGCAAAAAACACTTTTATTTCTTAAACTTGTATGAAAGAACAGAAAATATCTACTTTTTTGAAATAGAAACATGAATTAAATCACTGTAAATCATGATAAAATGAAAAACAATAAAAAAATAAAGTTTCTTAATAAAGGGAAACCTTCCGGCTTTGTTTGATTTCATAATTTTTCATCCAGGGTCTAAGACACATGAGGCATCTTAAAGGTTTGTCGCCTAACCTATTCCAAGTTTTTGTAACTGTGAGAGCAGCTCTGGAAAATTTTCTTTCAACAACAGCTGAAAATGATGGCTTTGATGAAAATCCTTGGCCATTTTGGCAAGTTTGGAAAGATATTTCTCTAATTCTGTGGTTATTCCGTTCATTCTTCCACATCTTGTAGAACAAAATCGTGCGAGAATATATCAGAAACGCACAGTTTTCATGGTTATATTTTATTATTCTATGTTGGCACTCCGAACTTTCCGCTACGGCTTTATCTGTCAATTCATCAAATTGCCTTAAAGAAATCAGTTCTGCCAACCAGCATTTTTCAATGCAAAAATCACTAAATTATATTTATGGAAATATTTCATTAATTTCAATGAAAATGCAATGAATTAGAGAAAATAATGTATAATACTCGTACAGAAAGCTCATTCTACCACTCGTTCATTCAAAAACTCGCCACTTCGTGGCTCGTTTTTGAATTTTGAACTCGTGGAAGAATATCAATGCCTTCTGCACTTGTATTATAAATAACTATTCTGAAACAACCAATATCTACCGATAGATTTCATAGAAATGTGAAAAAACTACTAATGAAATCACACTGGCGAATGCTTCAGTCACTCGGCGCTCGAGGAATCCCCTTATTTAGTCTAAGCGCGCACGAGATTGCAGAAATATATGACGTGCGACACGTGCATATCAAGCTCAAGTTATATTAAGCAGCTTGATATCAAGTCAAGCAATAAATATCTAAAATCAAGTCGAGTCAAGCCCAAGTATGTGGTTTTTCACGAGCATGATTTTCAAGTCAAGTAGTTGGTTAAAATGTCAAGCTACTTGACTTGATGAATCCCTAATTGACCTCTAAACGGTAAAATGATTGTATTCAGTATCATCATAACAATAAAGTCTGTCTATTCTTTTCTATTTCATGGTTGTCCGTAAGTTTTTTAAATTTGTGAAAATTTTAAAGAAATAACTATAAGAGCCAAACATTTGTATAATTACCAAAATTAGAGTTGGAGATTGTTCCAAGTCTCATTAATGACTCTCTATAATTACAGCGGTCATTGATATCCTGATGAAATGAATAATTTATAAAAATAACAACTAATGATTACTTCTTATAATGAATTTATTGAATTATTTCAGGAAAACCCAAAGTGAAATTTTACAACTAGACGGTATTGATCCTTAAATTCATATCACCCAATTCTGAAAGAAAGTTCTCTATTCAAAGAGTTATTTTAGAGAGAATCTGCTTATGTTCAATTCATGTTCTAAAATCGCATTCTATACTGAGTTCGACCTTGATAGACCGGCATTTACAAATCGCTATTCGGATTTGGATTATTAATATGCTGCAGTTGAAATAGGATACAAGGTTTATGGTTTGTTCTCATTTTGGGCTGCTTCCAACCAGTGACACTCGCATACCCTCAGGGTGTCACATATTACGATGTGCGACCTAAGTTTTGATTCGATGTTTTCGATTTTTCCAATAATTAAAGTTTAATCAACTCAACATCCTAACAAGACCGATGTGAAATCGAATGAGATAAAAAGTCAGAAGATGTTGCTTCAATATTGTATAGGACAAAATAAATTTTGTATTCACGAAAACCTTTCAAGTTCCAATATGAAATATCCAGCTCGAAGGACCAGGTATCTCAATGTATAAGAAGGCTTATAAACAAAGAATTAAATGGGATATTGAAATGAAACTTCACACACGTTTATATGAAGAGTGTACCAACATAACAAAAAAAAATTAGGCTGGTAACTTCGCCCTCTCTTATTGAACAGCAAAACTTATCGAACAATCCTAGTATTCATAGAGGCAACACGAAGAAAGAAAGAAACTTGGGTCGCCCCATATTTTACTCAAGCAGCTGAAAGCGGCCGATACTCGACAGGAACAGTATAACCAACCTTCCCGCTATTAAAATACAAAACTGAAATCCTCTGAACGTGTCCAATTAAAGTGGACAAGTTCTTAGATAAGCTGAATATGCGTCCAAATCCATTTAATGGCAAAAGAACTCTTAGAAATGTATACCACTGCACGCATTCAACCATTTTAATACCACACTCATTAGGAAATGTCATTAACTCGAGGTGGATAGATAAAGAAGCTACACGTGTTGCTTTTGTTCTCAACCTCCTCTTTGTGCTTATTTTCTTGGAACCCGAACTCGACCTCCTATAGATTATCTCGCGAAAATATGAAGGTATGTGCTTATAAATTGCATCATCTGAGACGAATAACGAAAGTTCATAAAAATTTCCAAGAATTTCGTCATCGATTCGAATAAAATGACCAAAAATGAGATACGTTTTCGTGCTCTGTTCAGTTAGCTCGAACTGCCTATATATCATATCAATTCGATAAAAATGAACATTTTCAATTTCCACATTCTTCCAAGTACTGGAAATTGATGACGCTTTCAGGAACAGTCGAAATTCTTCTTGTTGCTAAGTTGGCAAAACTGTCCTTCATTCGTGTGGATTCTAAATGTGATCTGTCACTCCGTTTGTTCACAATGCTTCATTTCTCTTTGAACAAAAATATAAAACAATGGACTGCTTTGATTTTCTCATTGCAAATGTAATTTATCTTTCCTGAGCACTTAGAACATTTCCAAGAAGACAAGATATGAGGATACAAAATCCAAGGCATTTTCGCAACGAATGAGAGATTTTTGCAAAAACAAATTACCGTATTTTACTTTTTGGCTTTTCATGATTGAAATAACCCTTCGGGTCAACCGTTTCTGTGAAGCGAACGTTAAGTAATACAGGGTGATTCACCGGGATGGCCTATTAAACATTTATGGAAAACTCATCATAATTTTGAGCTCAAAATTAGCATATTGGGGTCTGAGACAATAATCTTTCTCCCTAAAATATTTTCAGATCTCTACAACTTCCGGTTATACCGGAAACAGACTACTATTTCAAAAGGCAGATAGATTTTTTGACGACAATTTTGACAATATGCCATACTTTAGCTGAAAACTGTTTCAACAGTAAATGACACTGGACATCATTTTCTGTCTAGGCAGAAAAAGCCTATGTTACTGGTAGAAAAAATTATCTTTCCAATTTTTGTATGTTGGATTGAGCTCTGCTTGGAACAACCAACAAAATTCATTAAAATTGGATGAAACTGAACTAATTTTATCGTCCTTTAAAGACTTTCAAACGCAGTCTAAAATAAGTTTCATGTATTGATTCATATTTCGATCTAAACATGAAATAAAAAACAGGAGTGAAAACTTAAGGCTAGAATTTCAATTTTATTGCTGGCGTTATAAACAAATATGAACTCATGGAGAACGAAAAATAGACAGATAGTATTGTTGCTTTATCGAGTTATCAAATTGGCTTGATAAGACTAAGGAGCCATACCCGACTCGAACATGTATGGGTTGGTTCAACAGCTGATAAAGATACTCAAATAATAAAAATGTTTATTATTGATAATATCACATTTACAAATCAGTCAGAAGCACTGACTTTTTAAGACTTTAAATCCTTGGATTGTATAAATATTTTATAATTCATAAACAGATTTGTTCAATGACGATACCGAAAAAAATATTGAAAAAACGGAATAAAATTTTAACTCTAATTATTCATCAACAGTCAACACCGTAATACACTCGTAGTTAACACAGGGTGGAATTATTTCTAGATTCAGAAATAAATTCAGTTTAATAGATTAAGTCCATAATGTCAGGTGATTAAGGTTGAATTGAAATAATATCTACACTATGTTTATTGTTTGGTATCCAAATGAGTTAACATTCAACATCAGATTTTGTAATGAGAACTTGAATAATTTATCATCATGACACATTCATTCAACACAATGGTCAATTTAGGAGTTAAAAACACAACAAGTACTTCAAACAAAATACTTCATTATTTTCTCCCATCTCACAGAATATCTAAATCGGTTTGAAATTTTTCAAATATAAAGATGAGAGGTTTGAAATTTGTTTCGAAATCTGAATGACATGTGTTCAGAAGTGAAACACCCTGTAGGTCGAAGCATCCTATAAGATATATTTTGAGAAAGCTTTATAACATACAGTACACGTAGTAATGTTATGTCAACAAATTACCAGGAATTGATACTTTAGCACAAAATATGTATAGATCATATAAATTAGTAAGAGCGTCATCAGTGAGTTGTACCTAAATTATCGTTTTTGACCAAAATTCAAAATGACGGACATTGTGACGAAATGAGAGAACGATTTACTCAGGAAACGAGATCTTAAAAACAGAATAAATTGACGCTCGCACTGAGCGTAGTACTGAGAGCAATTTCCGACACTTTCTTGACACTAATTATGTCCAACTTGAGCTGTGCCCAAATGGCTCATCAAAATCGCTTATTGCAAAATGTTCATTCGATTTTAGGAGCGAATATTTTCCCAACCTCTCATTTTGATCTCATTTCACTATATATAAACTAGGCGTCATTAGTGCTCCTAATTTCATTCGAGATGCTTATTTAACCAAATTACATTGCAGCAGGTATTGAATATTCAGAGATCTCATGTAAATTTCAATGTGATATGGAAGTTATAACTCAACTCGCAAATCGGTTGATATCCGAAATCGGTGGAACACATTCTGAAGGTCGGAAATATAGTAAATGGGATACTGTTGATGTCAATGATGTACTGCTTTGTCAAAAAATTACATACAAAATATCATACAAATTAGAAGGAACGCCTCCAGAGCGTCATCAGTAAATCGATCAATCTTCGAACATTACAGATATTGTGATGAAATGAGAGAGCAATCTAGGTAAATGCAAGGGTAAATGAGTGCTCAAAAACAAAATAAATGACGAGTGACGCACAATCATAAGCATAAGCATAAGCGTAAGTAGTACTGACAGCAAAAAATTGAAATTGAAGTGGAGGAATAATATCCTGCAAAAATTAACTGGTTTTTCATGGGGTGCTGATGCCAGCACTCTTCGTGCGGCAGCCTCGGCCTTGATTTTTTCTGCTGCTGAATACTGTTGTTTTGTTTGTTTCAATAGTGCTCATATTCATAAAATTGATGCACAGCTTAACGTTTTTATGAGAATTATCATTAACTATAAGATCTACACCTTTACATTGGTTTGCAGTGCTATCACATATACTTCCGCCTCATATTCGTAGACAGGTTGCAGTCAAGAAATCTTCGGAAAAATTTCATTTCTACTCGGACTTATTTGCAATTGTATCTTACCTCCCAGACACTAGAATTGCCAGATTAAAGTCACGCAAACCTTTTTGGATTAATACTTTCCTTCAATCTGAAGAAAGTGACAAGAAAGTTTGGAGTTCGAAATGGAGTTCTTGTAATGTCTTCAACAAAAGTCTAATCGTTGATCCTTCAGAGAAACTTCTAGGTTTCAATCTTCCTAGGAAAATTTGTTGTATTTTAAATCGACTTAGGACTGTTCATGGTCGTTGTAATAGTACGCTCTTCAAATGGCATTCTATTGAAAGCCCACTATGTGAGTGTGGTGTAGAAGAAACCATTGACCACTTGGTTAATACTTGTCCAATTTATAAATTTCATGGAGGTCTCCAAGCTTTCCATTCTGTTTCAGATTCTTTTTCAGAATGGGTCGCTAACTTCAAATCAATATAATGAAAACATTCATTACTCCTTTCTGGTTATTTTCTTTTTTATTTTCAGATGTAATTATAAAGAAGAGAAAGGATGGAGAAGATTTTGTTTGGAAGATGAGGAAGCACTTCAATATAAAAAGGTTAGCTTATTCTGTAAACAAATACACAAACCAATCACTACACGTATACGAGGGGACAGAGTTTTTGCTGAGGTTTTTATCTGAGCTTTTGTATCATACTTTGAAATATATGATGCCTCGTTTACATTTCCTCTGCTAATACTGATATTGAATCTACACATGCTTTGTTGTTTGGAGTTGATCATTTTTTGTATCCCTCCATCTCGAAAGAATATACTGTGGACTTTCGTTAACTCGAAACAACACGGGACCAAGATTTTTCGTCGAGTTACGTATAGTTCGACATAGGCGTAGTTCGAGTTGAACAGGTCATTCTTGATTAAATTTGATAAATGCCAATTGACAAATTCTGAATATTTTGAGAGTTTGATGATGAAAAAGTCTGATTTAGACTCAAAAACGTCAAAAGAGGTATTCAATTCAAAGTGTTATTGTTCGTTTCATTAGGCAACATTTTTTCCAGCCTGACAAATTATTGCAATTATATACGCAGGGGCATTTTGTTCAAATTTTCTGAGCTTGTTTCAGCAATTGAGAGTGAAAACTCTAAATAAGATTTCCGGAAAAATTACAATCAAATACAGTGTCGAAAAAAAATCGGAAATTCCACCGCTTAAACGTCATACAGCGTCGCGTCAATAGTAGAACACCCTGTATTATTAACAAAGCGTCATTAGTGCTCCTAATGTCATTCGAGATGCTTATTTAACCAAATTAAATTGCAGCACGTATTGAATATTCAGTGATCTCATGGAAATCTCAAATGCGTTATGGAAGTTATAACTCAACTCGAAAATCAAGCCTTATATCGGAAATCCCATCGTTCGCGCAATCGCATTTTTCACGGTTTTCCTTGGACTTCCGCCTTGCTCCCGCATCAGATTCATCCGACTCGACAATCTGGTTTCTGCATAATTAACGAATCGCATAACGGTACAAGTTCGAATTCCGTAAGGTGGCGATGGAAATCCACGTCGGGCCTCATCCAAAACAAGCGTTTTAAGCCGAGACTACGTTGCTGTCCCACTGACACACTTACCGATTACGCCACACGCGTGTAAGAAAAAGAACTTCGATGATTACGTTTTCCACTTTTTGTTTTGCTTTAATAACGATAACATTTTCCCAGAACTGCGATCGGACAGTCGCTAATGACCCATTACTTCCTTGTGTTAAAGGTGGGCGCGCACTTGAGCGAAACGAACAGAAAGATTTTCGAAGCGAAGCGTCGTCTTTGTTCGAATACTAGAATAAAGCGACGCTTCGAGTATCGAATGAAATAGTCTTTCCCGGATCTTTATATTTCTAACATTTTTTTTTTCGGCAACGAAATTGATTTCGAAATTATGAATTTAATTCCAATGTATGCCCACAATTAAATTTGCTTTTTTTGAACAAATGTTTGGTTTCGTAAATTATATTCGCATCTCCAGGAAATCACCAAACTATAGCAAATAATTCGATTCTTTTATATCCAGTTATGAGTGAACACCTGCTATATTATATAAACAATACACCTCAATCAAGGATAACACCGACACAATGCCTAGAAAGCAAAATCATCCCAATATACGATAAGGGATATAAAACTGACCCTAACAATTACCGACCTATAGCACTTACATCAGTCTTTTCTAACTACTAGAAACAGAAATTAAAAATCTTACTTCAGTTTATCCGACTATCAGTACCTATGGCTGTCAGGCCCAGTTTCACCAAATGCTTTAATCTTGACTTGGCTCTTAAGTGAGGCCTTAGATCACGATTAATGTAATGTAGCGTTTCACCACACTCCAAAGCGCCATTTAATCGACCAATCGCGATTTAGCACTAATCGGCCATTTTTGGAGGATTATAACCTTTCAAGTTGAGATTAATAATTATTTATCAGTATGGAACTCTTGTCTATGTAATTATTTTTCCGGAATTTTCTAATTTTTGGGTCAATTTTATCAAAATATGACTATATGTATAGGCTCAATATTTCCCATTTAAAATGCACGTAAACTTTGTTTTTGTTTTATGAAATTTATTGCAAAGAATAATTTATTGATATGTTTGATTGAAATATTATTTAAGAAGCAGTTAAACTTGTTAATAAAAATAAATAAGTTAATAAAATTACTTATATAGTTTTTTTTCCAGAATGTGTGGTTTTGTGAAATGGGATAATTTCTTTTTAACTTCTGCAAGTTTCCGACATTTCGAAGCACATCACTCGACATTTTCGGCAAAAATTAACTTTGTTTTTTGTTTACAAGATGACAAATGATTTGAAATGTTATGAGTTATGAATGAATGACCCCTGACACCTAGCGCCAATGGTGGTCATCACTGCTAATACGATACAGAACACTATATAACTTTTTGTTCACAACGTTGCCAAATGGTTTGACTATTTAATCGCGATTTGGTTGATCGCGATCATCTTCGGACGGGTTGATGCTTGGTGAAACAGAAAACACTGTTAAGCCTGCTTTAGTAACAAGCGGAGTTTAATCAATCTGGGATCAAGTGCTGTTTGGTGAAACTGGGCCTCAGAGTAATAGCTCAAACTTAGGGGGCGCAACAGATCTAGTACGAAGAAGTTCAAGTATAGATGCAAGAAATTATGTGATAGTTGTGTTTTATTTATAGATTTAAGAAAAGCCTTTGACTTCACGATCACGATTTACTCCTAAAAAAAAAGAAAAAAATGGGAATTAACCTATACTCTCATAAAAACATTTCTTGGGAACAGAAGACATCACACAGTAATAGAAACGACAAGATGCTCAGAGGAAAGGGCATTGAGGGGAATACCACAGGGATCAGTGATTGGTCCACTGTTGTCTTTTGTTCGTAGAAGATCTTGAGATTGAGGATTGAAGGATCTGTATTACATGATTGTTGACGACACAGCATTGTTCTACGAGGGTAGGAGTAGGGATCTAGACATTTTGCAGTAGGGAGTTGAAGTTGACCTTAAAAAGTTCCAGAAATTGCTAACTGAAAACAAACTTATTTCGAATGTGTGAGAAAACGGTTGCACTCATTTTCAAACAGAAAAATAAACACTCAAAACCACCAAACATCAAAATAAATGGAATCGAAATCAATCATAAAAATTTGCACACCTATCTTGGATTGAATATTGCATACTTGATTATTGTGTGGTCGAATACATCAGTCAGCAATTAACAGAGGGTACAATGATTGCAAATAGAGCTTTGAAGGCTATATACAATTTACCACAATTTTTAAATTTGTGTGAATACCTCATAACAATCAGTAGTTCTAAGAGGAAAAGTCAAGAATTTCGTTTTTAACTGAACAGCCACGTGGAGCTATTCCCTCTTAAAATGAATTCAAATGGATCTTCATCACTTGAAGTCCAATTCAATCCCATACATCCTGTTTGATTCTTCGGTCAACCGATAGCGAAAATATTTCGCCAACTGATGCGAATATATTCGCTTCGATACGTAGACCACCCCGGATACCACAGTGAGTATTCGTCACGAACTTCCGTCACAGATCCAATGTACGCATAAATCGCATGGTCTGTGGGGACCTTTACTCCGTTCTTTCATTTTGGAGACTATCGCTGCCCTGCCGTTCTATGTGAACCATGGGAAAATTGTGCAACGCGCGTGGATCTTTGAACGACTGCCTGTGACCGTGTTACGCATTCTTGAATTAAAATATAATACATTGTAAACCTGACTACTGAAAATGGCGTGGCGAAGGTCGGAATTGAAGCAATTGCGATATATCGCATTGACGTATTTTCATTTGTTCCATCCACTTCCTGATTAAAAGCAACTGAAACGTTTCTATCCCAGTTGAACTGGTTTCGACTGATAACTTCGGTATGTGTTGAGAGATATTATGTCTGTTGAAACCGTTCACATACAAAGTGTTTAACAGAAACTATCGATGAATAGGTCGTGGAAACCAACGGATGTTAAGAGATGATGAAAGATGGAAGCTAGATTCGTATTCTGTATAGAGCTGTTCTTCAATGCTTATAACATAGTCACAGAATTGCAAAACCCGGCATCAAATGCTTCAGTAAAATCCAAGAAAATTTAGGCGGTGACTGAACTAATGCACCAATTGAGAATCCCAATTAGACAGAATAGCGTCAAAGAGGTGTAAAAATTTGATTCCACCGTTTTGCAATAGATAGTAGTAGCGGTAATTGGTAGTCGAAATAAATAGATCGTAGATATCATACAATAAGCTTAGGTATTTGTAAACATAACGCCATCGAAACATTAGTCGATTTGTGTCTGCATTATAGAGTTTTTCTCGATTAAACATGTCTGCTTACGCGAATTCTTGTCATTTGCGGGAGGTTTAAATTTTCTACTTCAATATGGAGAAATCTGCGGCTGAGGCTCATCGAATGCTCTCAAATTCCTATGATGAGGACGCTATTAGTGAAAGAACGTACCGAGAGTGGTTGCAACGCTTCAAGAACGTTGATCTTGAAGTCGTAACAGCTTGGCGGTGGAAGATAGAGGTTTTCGAAGATGCAGTATTGGAGGCATTATTTGATCAAGGCTCTTGTCAAACGTAACAAGAATTGGCAGGAGCATTGGGAGTGATGCAACAAGGCAAAACGCCTGAAAGTCATGGGAATAATTCAGAAACAAGGAAATTGGGTGCCGTACGAGTTGGAGCCGAGAGATGTTGAACGGCGTTTGTTTACTTGTGAACACTAGCTTGGAATAAAGACGGAATTGATTTCTGCTTACCATTGTGACTGGAAACGAAAAATAGATTCATTTCGATAATCGCACGTCGACGGCCAAACCGAATATTTGCAGTTCCAAGGTCATGCTCAGTAGTTGGTGGGACTAGCTCGGCGTAGTACATTAAAAGTTGTTTAAACCGACTGAAACAAATACAGGCGATCGTTATCGAGTGCAATTAATGCGTTTGAACCGAGTGTTAAAAGAGAAACGGCCGTAACACATCGAGAGGCATGATTAAGTGATTTTACAGCATGACAATGCTCGACCCCATGTTGCGAAAGTGGTCAAGACATACTTGGAAACGTTGAAATGAGAAGTCCTACCCCACCCGTAGTATTCTTCAAACGTTGCTTCCTCGGACTACCACTTGTTTCTATCAGTGGCAGACCTTCTGGCCGACCAGCTCTTCCGGTCTTATGAAGAAGTAGAAAATTAGATCGATTCTTGGATCCTTTCAAGAGATCGTACTCTACCGAAAGATGGTAGAAAGAAGTGGCCAGCGATGGACAATAATTTGAATCATAAATGTTTTTTACAATAAAGCCACGAATTTAGGGGAAAAAAACGGCGTAAGCAAAGTTGTACGCCTATGTAGTAAAATACTTTTGTTGTTCAAAGGATCCAAAGCTTGATGCAATTTCAGATTCAATTAAAATTTTACCTTGTTTAGTAAGGTAAGTTTTCTCCAAGTTGATCGAAGCATCAACAAATGCTAAAAAACGGTCTAATTTGTATCTTCATTACCAGAAGGAGCACAATGTGCTGACGCCATTCTAAAGGGTGTTTTTTAGAGCTATAGAACTTTAAATTGCAATAAAACAACGATGGATTATTCGATTGATATGAATTTTAGTTATCCGCAAGATAATTATGTGGCATTACATATTAAATATGATTTCTGGCATATGACCGCCACGGCTGGCTCGTATGTAGTCCAATCTGGACGTCCAATTTTCGATGACTTTTTCCAACATTTGTGGCCGTATATCGGCAATAACACGGCGAATGTTGTCTTCCAAATGGTCAAGGGTTTGTGGCTTATCCGCATAGACCAATGACTTTACATAGTCCCACAGAAAGTAGTCTAGCGGTGTTCAATCACAAGATCTTGGAGGCCAATTCACAGGTCCAAAACGTGAAATTAGGCGGTCACCAAACGTGTCTTTCAATAAATCGATTGTGGCACGAGCTGTGTAACATGTTGCGCCGTCTTGTTGGAACCACAGCTCCTGGACATCATGGTTGTTCAATTCAGGAATGAAAAAGTTAGTAATCATGGCTCTATACCGATCACCATTGACTGTAACGTTCTGGCCATCATTGTTTTTGAAGAAGTACGGACCAATGATTCCACCAGCCCATAAAGCGCACCAAACAGTCAGTTTTTCTGGATGTAATGGTGTTTCGACATACACTTGAGGATTAGCTTCACTCCAAATGCGTCAGTTTTGTTTGTTGACGTAGCCATTCAACCAGAAGTGCGCTTCATCGCTAAACAAAATTCGCTTATGAAAATCGGGAACAACGGCAATCTCATTTTGGTCCCATTCGACGAATTTACGCCTTACTTGATGATCGTTTGGCTGAATTTGATGAATTGCCTAACCAACCTGAGAATAAATCACTTGACAGCTGTTAAATCGGTCGCCATCTTGAACAGTAATGCCAACTTAAAGTTATATACCTCGAAAAAAACACCCGTTATTATGCCGAATCAGCACGGACCTAAACCGTTGAATATGTGTCACATTGTCCCCGTTCCTGCTAAATACCAGTTACGCAAGCCAATCGCAACCTCCCAGGACGTCGTGGACCCCAAGGAAGTCAAAAAAAGGCCGAGTCGAGCACACAGCGTCGCCTATACATATCCAAAGCGATAATTAGCATTCGCGAAACTAATTACGACATAAATCGCGGTAGCGTTGTAATTTCTCGTTCGCTCCGCGGGCCACTCCGTATTGCATAACGGAAAATCCATTTTTCCAGCGGCAGAAGTCGCCGCCGCCATCGAGACGGGAAACTGGGCGCTTTCCTCCAAGGCGCCAGGACGAGACAAGGCGGTCTCGGAGAAAAAGTCGCAACGAAGACGATCGTCGTCTGTTTTACGACGTTACGACGGTCGGGTTTTCATTCAGCGATATGCAATAACGGAAACTGGCTAGTTCGCACTTTAGTCGCTACCGCCGATGGTTTATTTTATCGCAGCAGTCTCAACAATTACCGGCGTAGACAGTCGCGTTGATTGAGCTCTCAATCTATACGAATAAGATAGATAAAGTGGATCTTCTTGTATAGTCTCTCTGGATCGATGTATCTCAATTAGCGTCATGGGCGCCCGCAGAAATTTTTCTCAGGGGGGGCAAAAAATGAAAATTATTGAAAATTGGTAAGGCGTTCGTGATTGTCGTAAGCGATATTAGTATTCCGTTTCTTTTTATTTCTATATTTATATTCATAAGTGGGAGGAGGACTGTGCAAAATAAAAATTATGAAGTTTTCCACTTCAACATTTTTTTTAAACATCAACAACATAGGGTGATGTAAAATAATGCGGTAACTCTTTTCAATGGAACAATTTACAAAAAAATAAATATAAAAATATGGGGAACGAAAGGAAATAATTATTATAATTGCTGATAAATAAAGAAAAAACAACGAGTAATAACGAAATAAAAAATATATACATATATGCTCGATAAAACTATGTTCATAAAAATAATAAAAGAATAATAATAAATCTTGAAATATATAGTGAATGACGCAAACAATGGAGTTCAAAACATTATACTAAAATATGATTCAAAATAGCACTCCAGAATGTAAAAACAACAAACAAGTATATTATCAAAATTAACAAATCATAAATTGCAAAAAACAATTCATAAAAACAATATTAATTCTGAAGACAAAATACTTAATCGCTATACAACAGAGTAGGCATATTTATTCTGATCTAAAATTTAATTCTGCGCTGAAACTACGCTCTATAGCACGAGTAGTACATGGAAATGTAAGGAGAAGAATAAGGCATTCTTTGACAGCAGGAGAAAATTTACATTGTCCGATAAGATCTTCAATTTTTATGTTTTCATCCATTTGTGATTTAGATAAATACTCATTCCAAATGTTCAATTCACTTTCTAAATTTTCAATATTGCCGACCTTAGATGCGAAAGATTCAATATCTAGTAATTTTGAATTCTTTGGCAAAAAATTGAAGAAAGAAAAAAGCATTACATGTTCTTTCGAGAATCTCGTTTCAAGGGCTGAAATTAAATGATCTCCATATGGAATGAATATAGATTTTTCGAAGTAATCTTCAGCTGAATCTGCTTCATAATTAGATCTATATATTTGTCTACCGCAAATTCGTGGTTTTGCAATATCTATATTGAGACTCTGAGCAGCAGTTGATGCTATAATTAAATTTATATGACGGTGAAAATCTACAAAATTAATAGAAACACCTTGTAGTGTATTAGCTATTGGTTCCAATATATTTGAATATTTACTTGCTTCCAACAAATCACAAAAGTGAAAGAGTTTATTGCAGCCCATAACTGAGCAGCTCTTTTTGTTGATGAAGAATTCATTGAGATTTCTCCAGATTTTTTATACCAAAAAGAGTTTTGAATATAGTATTGAAGTTTTCAGCGAAAACTCGCAAAGATTTATATTTAGCTGACCAACGAGTTTCACAAAACAAAGGAATATTTGGAATGCCAATGCTATCACGAATCTCAGTTATGTTGAATTTCAAGAGATCACTAAAATTTCCAGAGTTCTTGTTGCTCTCTCGTATAGGCATATCTTGAGTTCCGCAAAAAACTATTGTTTTTATAATCTGTAATTTTTTTTCTATTTTCTCCAATACTTTTTTTCTTACCTTCATCTATTAAAGACAATAGGAGAGTATATATAAGATGGATTTTTTTTAAATTGACACGCATGGATTGCGTTCGGTTCCACGATTTGTCTTCATCCAAGAAGTGCTCAAAGCGTCTAAAAAAGTTTTCAATTCAAAAAATTTAAAATACCTATGCCGATTATGGATATGTGTATAGTATATTATGGATGTATTTATAGTAATTCCATTGAAAACTGGAAAATTGTTGTGAATCCATTACTTTCCTTCTTTCCTTGCCCTTTGGATTGAGAAAGTAATATTGAGGGTGTTGTGCTGAAAAATGAGGTAATCAAAATTTCAGGGGGGGCCATGGCCCCCCCTGGCCCCCCCCTGCGGGCGCCCATGATTAGCGTTATCGACTTGTCTCGGGAACACAAACTGAGATCGATCTTTGGATGCGGACGATTTGTCACTTTTTTGATCGTGTTTCTCTGTGGATAACGGAAATAAATGGTTACCTTGACAAAATTTTCAAATCAGCATATTTCACTAGCATATTTTATTTTATCTGATGTTTTTCACTTATATTATATGTGCAAATCGCTTGTTCGATTCTGTCAATTTTTGGAAAAGATCAGGTAGAACTTCCCATTTCAACGTTTCCAAGTATTTCTTGACCACTTTCGCAACATGGGGTCGAGCATTATCATGCTGTAAAATCACTTTATCATATCTCTCGTTGTATTGTGGCCGTTTGTTTTTCAATGCTCGGCTCAAACGCATTAATTGCGTTCGATAACGATCCCCTCTGATTGTTTTAGGCGGTTTTAACAACTCATAATACACTACGCCGAGCTGATCCCACCAAATACTGATCATGACCTTGGAACCGTGAATATTCGGTTTGGCGGGCCACGTGTAATCATGGCCGAGATATCCTCACGATTTTCTACTCTTGGGATTATCATAATGAGCCCATTTCTCATCTCCACTCACAATGCGATGCAGGAATCCCTTCAGTGTTTATCTTCCAAACAACTGTTTACAAGTAAACAAACGCCGTTCAACATATCTCGACTTCAACTCGTACGGCACCCAATTTCCTTCTTTCGGAATCATTCCCATGACCTTCAGGCGTTTTGAAATGGCTTGTTGCGTCACTCCCAATGATCCTGCCAATTCTTGGTGCGTTTGACACGAGTCTTGATCAAGTAGTGCCTCAAATTCTGTATCTTCGAAAACCTTCTCTCTTCCACCGCCATGCTGGTCTTTGATGTCAAAATCACCGTTCTTGAAGCGTTGAAACCACTTCGGCACGTTCTTTCAATAATGCCGGCCTCACCATAGCTATTTGGGAGCATTCGATGAGCCTCAGCAGCAGATTTATTCATATTGAAGCAGAAAATGAAAACCTCCCGCGAATGACGAGAATTTGGCTCATAAGCCAAATCGAGAATAACTTTATGATGCAGACACAAATCGAGTAATATTTCAATGGCGTTATGTTTACAAATACATAAGCTTATTGTATGACATCTACGATCTATTTATTTCGACCACCACTTACCGCTAAAGCCATCTATTGCAAAACGGCGGAAGCAAAGTTGTACACCTAATAATATCCTTGCTCGAGAAGTCTCAAGGAGATCTTCTATTATGTTGGTGAATCTGACGACAGCCTTAGATATGGCATTGTTAGGATTAGAACTGGCCTGTCTAGTTGTATGGCTCTTATACAGGCCAGTTCTGGACATATGATATGATTATGATTAGATATGATATGATTTCGAAAACATACCATTCCACACATTCCAAAGAGGGACAGAGATAGAGCTATGTAATCTGGTGATGATATTTCATTGAGATACAATAGGAAATCGATTTATTCATATTCGATATTCAGTAATTTATTTATGTGTCGTCCATTGTCTTATTTATTGGTATCATTGTTTTTACGATTATTATTGTTTAATTTTCATTTATGGATTCATATCGGACCAAATGGTAACGCACTGAAACAAACGAGCTTCTGTTGACGGAATTGGGTTACAAGAGAACAGCAATTCTTTGTTTATCGTGTATTCATTCGCTGCTTCAAATAAATTTTAATGATGTTAACATGGCTTCGTTCTCGCACAGCCCTTCGCTCTACTGCTCTATCGATTTGAGACTTCCTGTTAAAAAACTGGGCAACTCTCGGTATGTACTGTTGGAGATAAATTGCATTTTTTTTTCTGTTCAATATAGTAAATAACTGATAAGTAATTTTACAATTGATAGACCTCAAGGTCTTCTTAAAGACGAATTCATTATATTGTTGCAATTAGAATCTAACTAATCAATTAAATTAAATTAAATTGACCTTTGATATTCATCAATAAAAACATTATATTCCAATGGGAATATTCATTAATAATGAAATTGTGTATTCGCTGATTTATTAGCAAGAATTTGTCCACGCGAAAGTAGGTTTTATTACGTTTTTCAAATCGGAAAATTTAGTCTACTTCGTTTTTTTTTTTCAAAACTATTGAAAATACATTTAGCATTGCAAGTCACCGACCCAAGCAGTGAAAGTACATTTTTTAATTCGAATTCATTGGTCAACATAGTCACCTTCAACCGAGCCTTCAACAGTAATCCAACACTTTTCTAACATTTCAACACAGATAACAGACATGATAAAGTGATTTTACAGCATGAAAATGCTCGACCCCATGTTGAGGAAGTTGTCAAAACATACTCTGAAATGCATTCTCCAGACGTTGCCCTCTTGAACTATTACTTGTTTCGATCAATGGCATACGGTCTGGCTGACAAGCACTTCCAATCTTATGAAGAAGTAAAAAATTAGATCGATTCGTGGATCGCTCCAAAAGATGACCAGTTTTTTCCACGCGAGATTCGTACCCTGCTCGAAAAATGGGAGAAATAAGCGTCCAGAGTTGGACAGTACTTAAAATCAGAAATGTATAACCATTTTTCTTCAATAAAGCCTCGAATTTCGGAAAAAAAACGCACCGGCGGAAGCAAAGTTGTACGTCTATATAAAGGGTGTTTTTTTAGAGCTATAGAACTTTAAATTGCAATAAAACAATGATGGATTATTCGATTGACATGAATTTTATTAATCGGCAAGATAATGCAAGATAGTCCCACAGAGAGTAGTCTAGCGGTGTTAAATCACAAGATCTTGGAAGCCAATTCACAGGTCCAAAACGTGAAATTAGGCGGTCACCAAACATGTCTTTCAATAAATCGATTGTGGCACGAGCTGTGTGACATGTTGCGCCGTCTTGTTGGAACCACAGCTCCTGGACATCATGGTTGTTCAATTCAGGAATGAAAAAGTGAGTAATCATGGCTCTATACCGATCACCATTGACTGTAACGTTCTGGCCATCATCGTTTTTGAAGAAGTACGGACCAATGATTCCACCAGCCCATAAAGCGCAACAAACAGTCAGTTTTTCTGGATGTAACGGTGTTTCGACATACACTTGAGGATTAGCTTCACTCCAAATGCGGCAGTTTTGTTTGTTGACGTAGCCATTCAACCAGAGGAGCGCTTCATCGCTAAATAAAATTCGCTTATGATACGTATTCCGCACAGAACCATTATTTTCGAAATGAAATTGCACTATTTGCAAGCGTTGTTCAGGCGTGAGTCTATTCATGATGATTTGCCAAACCAAACTTAGTATAAATCACTTGACAGCTGTTAAATCGGTCGCCATATTGAACAGTAATGCCAACTTAAAGTTATATACCTCGAAAAAAAACACCCATTAGAACAAAATATCGAAAATGATATCAATTCTCAAATACTGAGCTAAAGCCAACCGATCTTGATAATCTAATCCAGGAAATACTTCTGATAGCTATTAACTATTTTTTGCACAAAATTTCATACGGAATACATTCAAAATTCAAGGAGCAAAGAAGCACTATAAGGCCTCCCTGGTTCCATAACATAATGCATATTCGAAAGGAGTCAAGTCTGGCAACATCATTTCCCGATACCTTCAATCACTCTAAAAAAATAATTGGAACCCTGCTGTTCTGAAGTCTCCTCCTTAAAATATCAACTAGGTCAATGACTACCAGCGGACATGTGTTAAGGCTGGACATTCTTGTACATAATCCCGTCTTCTCGAATACAACAGGTGTAGCAAGCAGATGGGGTAGCTGTCGTTTGCAAAATACCTGTGGCAAAAGACGTGATTACCCCCAACTAGATGTGCCACACATGGTGAACTCCACAACCATATTCTATTTTCGAATTGGCAGGTGCTACCTTCACTTTTTGCGAAAAAAAAATCAGGGTTGATGATCGTCGCGCGCGCGTGCTGGTACAAGGATATTACAAAGTTTTGGGCAGGTGGACACCGCGCGGCACCTGCTGGACATTCCGAGATCGACCACAAGCCAGACGTCGAAGTACATCCGTTTGTTATGGAACAACGATGCGGGTTATCATAAATAACTGTTATTGCAGCTTTTACGTAACGTCGGTACCAGCGGATTAATCGAAGTTTCTGATGAATAACACCTCATTAGTCATCTGAAGTAAAATCATTAGTTGCAGTAGATATGGTGGTTATACTTTCGATCCTTGGAACTTTTCCACGTGAGTTTATTCGTGAGTTTTGAAGATTTGAGAACCTCACTGATATTCAGGGTTCATATAAATGACTCTAACATCGAAGTGGCCTTTGAAATATTTTCAATTTATTCATCGCGGCTTTAAATTCGAGTAACAATTGATAATACACAATTTATGATCGTCAATTTCGAAATCTAATCATATAAAATAGTTGCTGGTGTTAGTTGAGTGTGTAATGAACATTTCAAAAAACCCTAACTTATAAAAACCCTGTATTCAGGACCAGTGCCGTAATCGAATGAAAAGTCTCCTTTACAAATTGGTACATTTGCGGCTGTATTAGGCCAATGAAAAGTCCCGATCTGATGCACAGATGACGGTGCTAGTATTAAATCCATATGATTTTTAGATAGTACCAACTTTCAAACGATACGTGTCAAAATTTGACAGCAGTCCAAACATTAGTTTGAGAGATATTGCATTGTGAGTAGCTACTTTTGTTATTTGAAAAAAATAATTTCGTGTGCTGATGAAATATTGCTTTTTGAAGGGGAAAAATACAGTTGAAGCAAAATCTTGGCTTGATGAAGAGTTTCCGGGGTCTGCACCAGGAAAATCAACCATCATTGATTGGTATGCTAAGTTTAGACGTGCTGAAATGAGCACCGAAGACGGCGAACGAAGTGGACGCCCAAAAGAAGCTGCCAACGACGAAAAAATCAAAAAGTTCACGAAATAATTTTGAATGACCGTAAAGTGAAGTTGATCGAGATATCAGACATTGTGAAGACATCATCTGAACGTGTACATCATATCATTCACGAATATTTGTACATGAGAAAGCTGTGTGTAAAATAGGTGCCGCGCGAGCTCACAATCTATCAAATGCAACAACGTGTTAATGCTTCTGAGCAGCGTTTGAAGCTATTTGAGTACAACAAACTTGAATTTTCGCGTCGATATGTGACAATGGATGAAACATGGCTCCATCATTTCACTCCGGAGTCCAATCGACAGTCAGCCGAGTGGACTGCACACGATGAACCGAATCCAAAGCGAGGAAAAACACAACAGTCCACTGGCAAGGTTATGGCATCAGTATTTTGGGATGCGCAAGGTATAATATTCATTGATTACCTCCAAAAGGGCCAAACCATCAACAGATTATAGCGTTATTGGATCGTTTAAAGGATGACATAGTTAAAAAACGGCCCCATTTGAAGAAAGAAACGTGCTGTTTATCAGGAAAATACGCCGTGTCACAAAACAATGAATACAATGGCAAAATTCCATGAGTTGGGCTTCGAATTTCTTTTGCATCCACCGTATTAGATCTGGACCCCAGCGACTTTTTCCTGTTCTCAGACCTCAAAAGAATGCTCGCTGGAAAGAAATTTAGCGCCAATGAAGGATTAATCGCCGAAACTGAGGCCTGTTTTGAATCGAAAGACAAATCGTACTACAAAAATGGTATCGAACAGTTGGAAGATCGCTATGATCGCTGTATCGCCCTCGAATGCAAATATGTTGAATAATAAAATCGAATTTTGCCAAAATAATATGTTCAACTATGGTAGACCGGGGACTTGTCCTCAATAACCTCACGAATTCCAAATTCATGTATCTTTACATCCTCAGTAATGGCATAGTTTTTACTAGTCGAATGTCAAAAGATGACAGCTTCAAAATTGACAGCTGATCAGATAGCGGGCCATTCAAAATGAAGCCTTTTATTGGACACCTTTTTACCTCCACCGAATATGCAACATAATTTCCAAAAATACTGTATTCTTTTATGAATTATTTTATAATCAAATGATCATTGCAAATCAAAAAAGCATGATATATTGAACCTTTGAATTATGTTTGATACACCAACCTTTCGAAATAACAAATTACTTAATATGCTACATGAAAGCGAAAACACAAAACGATTGAATGAAAAAATTCATATTTTCCAATTCCATTCAATTTCGACGAATGACGTCCTTGAATTAATCACTTGGAAATACATTCGTTAATATTTCCCTATATACGGCTGGAACGTATGTTGCCGACATTTACCCAACAATGTTTACCGATGTCAAATCAGAACAGCTCAACGTGAAGATATGATCAACCGCTTCCGCTTCAAAGTACGAGGGTTGGCCCGACCAAACATCGATAATGAAGTTCTTATTATTTCTTTACTGAAAATACTTCTACAATTTATCAAATCAAAAGTGGAGCACGATCGAAAAAAATTCACAATTGCTATCCTTTCAATTCTGTTATCGGAAAGAAAGGAAGGCAATGGCAGAATTCTAGGTCGGTTCTTTGGCGGATTCCTTACTGAAGATGTACCATTATCGATTGATTGTTTCGAGAATTCGTTTGGTAATTATCTCCGGGACTGGAACATTCCGAAATGTGTTCCGTGGGAGAGCAGAGGGGTATAATAATGATACAGTCTTCCAAATACAGGGTTTTCCAATACGAGATTTAATTTT
Source organism: Harmonia axyridis (assembly GCF_914767665.1). NCBI lineage: Eukaryota > Metazoa > Arthropoda > Insecta > Coleoptera > Coccinellidae > Harmonia > Harmonia axyridis. The sequence goes on from NC_059505.1 coordinate 10,476,220, forward strand.
GAATAGACCTCTATCTGGACAGTTGTCACTTTTGAAGCTGTCTGTCTTCTTTTGACATTTGGAAAGTAGAAACAAGTAGAAACAAGTAGAAACTATGACATTACTAAAAATCATAGTGTAATAAACATAGGGGGAGTAGTACGAGTTCAACTCGTTCATTCATGTCGAGCTTGGTGACAGATGACGTATTCGATACGACCTAATAAATTCACAGGAAAATTTTTTAATCGTGAAAAATAACTGAAAGTTCTGGTTTGGTTAGGTATTAGAGTTTGATTACTTCCATAGAGTAATAAACATAGATAAAGGGAGTATACGCAATTTTTACATGTCCCCAACATTACGTTGTTAGATTGTGATTACGTTGTTAGATTGTGATATATTTTCAAATTCACAATTTTACCATATCATTACGAATGTCTATTATATTTAATGAACTAAATTTATTCGAGTGATTCCTGATTAAATATGCAAATTTGAATATTTGGAATCCGATATTTCTCCTCATTGTCGAATTTATAGTATGCAGAATATTTATTATTTTCTGTATCTACCTGCTGAAATCCTAGATTTGGCAACTATTGCTCTCCAAGTGTCATCCGTTGTTATACACTTCGTTCGGCGCGCTTGAAGTTTGTTTTCTGAATTTCTGATATATTTAAGTATTCATCTCAATATATTTTGAGTTGATATGAAACGTTAATTCACAATGGTACATAAGAAGTGCGTTCTTTGTGGAGAAACTCGCGAATTGAGTGAAATATCGTATCACTGATATGTTTTCATTTCCGCGCGCTTCATGTCAAATTTGATAGTTCATGTTGGGGACAAAATTTGCTCACTGAAAATGACATATGCTCTCTCTTTCTATGTTTATTACTCAGAGCCAAAAATCGAACGCTTCAAGAAAGCATTGAAATTGTCAAAATGGTGAAGATTTAACAGACACAGTTCAAAAAATTGAAGCAGATTTAGGTCGTCGTGAAACTAATGAGACAAGCTACTGATGTGAAGAATTGAAACCGTGTGCGTCGCTCAAGAACAATATTACTGCTGTAGCCCGTAGTGTTGACGAAAACCCAGGTTGATTTTGGAATTAGAGATTCCACAAACGAAATCACACCGTATTACACATATAGGCTGAGATCTTGAGGCTTTTAAAGTTCAGTTAACGCAAGAACAAACAACGAAACTATCACAATTTTGCAGGAAAAATTTCCTGGCCGTATTATTTCTCTTAATTGACCAGCGACTTGCAATTCAGAAATTACAGGCATTTGGATAATGATACTCTTCTAGCTTATAAAAATCAATTAATTTTACAAAAAAAAAGGATAACATGTCTAGAGATTACCATTTTGTTTTTCCTGTTATTAACCTGGATATTTTCTCATATTCATTCAAACCTTCAACACAACAAAAAGAAATAGTGACCAGAAATTGCATAGAAAAGAATGTGGGATACATTCTCATCATCCGTTAGCTAAAATAACCCAAGAACGGATAGTGAAATAGCTTTTTCACCATCACATAAAATTGCAATCTTTTTTATTCAATGCTAAAGATAAAAACAACAAACTTAATACTTCAGGAGTGTAATGATTGCAATTTATTAAGGCAAATAGGAAGATCATTCACGAAAAGATTAAAGAAGTCATCTTCAGAAAGCGAAAGGATAATTGTGATTTTTCCAGTTTTAGAAAATCTGAAAATCCTGAACCTGGAATCGAAATGTAGGAAACTGGACATTTTGGAATCTATAGCAATTTTCAAACAGCAATAATCCGACCAAAAATCTTGGAACGAATAAAGCAACTTATGGAACCAAAAATTTGCCAGAATTATTGAGAACACTTCTAGTTGGTTAGATATATTACTCTGTTTCGTTCAATAAAGACTTGAAATGACATCTCCTTCAAGGATGAAAATGTTAACTGGTTATCCACAAGGGATCATAAAGAGAATTCAAACTATAAATGATTTACAGAAAGATATTTAAAAGCGGTGAGTTGAGGAATAGTTTCATCATAAAATCTCATTATTCCAACTATAAACATCTGAAGGAGCTACTGTGTAACGAAACAATTATAATTTATACAATGAAAAGTCAAAATAGATTTGCGTTATAGCTATTTATTAAAATATTTTGATATTCAGGATGATATTCGACTGATAATTTATTGTAAACCAAAATAATATCAAACGACTCTTCTAATTTGTATATTTCAAAAATTCCGACCCCGACTCTATCCAATCACGATTTTTCAAATCAATATGAAATATTCTCGTCCCATTTTCCATCTATCATTTTTTCCCATACGATTCCGTCGAGCACAACGATATATTTATGTAAATTTGTAACACACACAGCCGATCAAAGAACTGCATACATAATACAACGACAATAAGGTGTCCATCACTGCTTTCATTAAAGTAAAGTTGTAGGTTAGAGAGCTAACCTCGCATCAGAGTACGAAACACAAAGCTAGCTGATAATTACCGACAGGCCCACTCGCAGTGATGATGGATGATTTATACATATACGATTCTATGTAAATAGAGTTATAGTTGTCTCGGAAATAACACTTAGAAGTGCTAACAGTGTGAAACGGACTGAATCCTAATAAATAGGCAGGAGACATTGAAGTGCATTTAAAAGCGTATTAGGAACCTTTTGGCCAAAATCAAGGCCGAAACAAAATTCTTAGAAGTCGAGAAGACGAGGTCTATGACTAATTATTCCTCTGAGAAATGTACCTTTTAAAAAAATGGGAATTATCGTAGTCATTCGAACCAAACAAAGTTAACGAATCGGTCAGTAATGAGATTTTCAGACTTGAAGCTTGCGTCATTTGAATGTTAGGTAAACTAAGGTGGAGGACAACTAGGGATTCAACAGCTTGATATTTTAACCAACTACTTGACTTGAAAATCAAGCTCGTGAAAAATTACATACTTGAGCTTGACTTGACCTCAGATATTTATTGCTTGACTTGATATCAAGCTACTTGATATTACTTGAGCTTGATATGCACGCGTCGCACGACATATATTTCTGCAATCTCGTGCGCGCTTAGAAATAAGGAGATTCCTCGAGCGCCGAGAGACTGAAACATTCGCCAGTGTGACTATTAGTAGTTTTCTCACATTTCTATGAAATCTATTGGTAGATTTTAGTAGTTTCAGAAATATCTTTCCAAACTTATTTAAAATGGCCAAGGATTTCTTATCAACGCCAGCATCTTCAGCTTCTGTTGAAAGACAATTTTCCAGAGCTGCTCTTACAGTTACAAAAACACGCAATAGGTTAGGCGACGAATCTATAAGATGCCTCATGTGTCTTAGATCCTGGAAGGAAAATTATGAAATCAAATAAAGCCTGGAGGCTTCTCAATATTAAGAAACTTGTAAGGTAAAGTAAGGTGGAGGACACAACTAGGGATTCATCAAGCCAAGTAGCTTGATATTTTAACCAACTACTTGACTTGTAAATCAAACTCGTGAAAAATTACATACTTGAGCTTGACTTGACTTTAGATACTTATTGCTTGATTTGATATCAAGCTACTTGATATTACTTGAGCTTGATATGCACGCGTCGCACGGCATATATTTCTGCAATCTCGTGCGCGCTTAGACTAATTAAGGAGATCCCTCGAGCGCCGAGAGACTGAAGCATTCGCCAGTGTGACTTCATTAGTAGTTTTCTCACATTTCTATGAAATCTATTGATAGATTTGGGTAGTTTCAGAAATATCTTCCCAAACTCAACCAAAATGGCAAGAGATTTTTTATCAACGCCAGCATCTTCAGCTCGTGTTGAAAGACAATTTTCCAGAGCTGCTCTTACAGTTACAAAAACCCGCAATAGATTAGGCAACAAATCTATAAGATGCCTCATGTGTCTTAGATCCTGGATGGAAATGAAATCAAACAGCGACTGAGAGGTTTACTTTTTTATTATTTTTTATTTTGTTATGATTTATAGTGATTTAATTTATGTTTTTATTTCAAAAAAGTTGATATTTTATAATAATAAATAAAAGTGTTTTTTGCAAGATTCCTTCTCATTTCATAGATGTGACACTACACAACAAAATTACTTTAAATTAAGTAGCTTGATAAATAAATACTTGATTCGATTTGAGATTGAAAAACTACTACTTGACTTGAGCTCGACTTGAAATCAAGTCAAGTCCAGAGCTGCTCTGACTTTTACAAAAACCTGGTATAGATCAGGCGAAAAATCTTCAAGATGCCTCTTGTGTCTTAGATCCTGAATGGAAAATAATGGAATCAAACAGTGCTTGAAGATTTCCCAATATTAAGACACTGTATTATTTTATTCTTTATAATTTATATTTTATGTTTTATAGTGATTTCATTTTGAAAAATCGATATTTTTGGTACTTTCATACAATAAGTTCAATTAATTGAAGTGTTTTTTTCAAGATTCCTTCTCATTTCATTATTTCTTTATTGATGTTCACACCATACAAACACACTGCTAAAAATCAAGTGGCGTGAGAAAATGTACTTGATTTTTCGAGTACTTGATAAATAAATACTTGAAAAACTACTACATACTTGACTTGATTTCAATTCAAGCCAACTTCAGTATCTTGAATATCAAGTCAAGCTATGAATCTCTACACGTCACTGAAATTCTGTAAGTTCACGCCCCTCAGCTGTGCACAGTGTACTTTATGGTACCCTGCATCTGTCAAATTTCGATTCTAACTAATTTATCCGATAAGTGACATGTCCGTAACATTATAATACAAATTGCCTGTTCATCAAAGAAACAATTGATTGATTGCGTCCAGTTATCTCGATGAACTCAAACTTTCTTACTCATTATCGGATGATGTAAATAACTCACTACGAGCAAGACAAATACGCATAAAATGGTTGATGCGTCCCAAAGGGGCCCATCTTAACATGACCCAAAACGATATTCTCTCTCGATCTGCCATTTCTCAGATGGTTTCTTAATTGCCTCTTCATAGAGGATACACATGAATTGTTCTCTCTCATCTCGAGAAATTTCTCCTCGTTTGAAGATCAGATTAAGCATAATGCTCTTCATCAAACGAACTAATGACTGTTGGATTTGTAATTCTGATTTCGTCTTCCATCACGAGCTCGACGAGTAAAATCAACCAGCGAATAGAATACAATCTGTTCTCGTATTCATATTATCAAACTATAGGGTGTTTTTTTCGAGGTATATAACTTTAAGTTGGCATTACTGTTCAAGATGGCGACCGATTTAACAGCTGTCGAGTGATTTATTCTCAGTTTGGTTTGGCAATTCATCATGAATAGACTCACGCCTGAACAACGCTTGCAAATAGGCCCAAAATGAGATTGCCGTTGTTCCCGATTTTCATTAGAGAATTTTGTTTAGCGATGAAGCGCACTTCTGGTTGAACGGCTACGTCAACAAACAAAACTGCCGCATTTGGAGTGAATCTAATCCTCAAGTGTATGTCGAAACACCGTTACATCCAGAAAAACTGACTGTTTGGTGCGCTTTATGGGCTGGAGGAATCATTGGTCCGTAGTTCTTCAAAAACGATGATGGCCAGAACGTTACAGTCAATGGTGATCTGTATAGAGCCATGATTACTAACTTTTTCATTCCTGAATTGAACAACCATGATGTCCAGGAGCTGTAGTTCCAACAAGACGGCGCAACATGTCACACAGCTCGTGCCACAATCGATTTATTGAAAGACACGTTTGGTGACCGCCTAATTTCACGTTTTGGACCTGTGAATTGGCCTCCAAGATCTTGTGATTTAACACCGCTAGACTGCTTTCTGTGGTGCTATGTAAAGTCATTGGCGGATAAGCCACAAACCCTTGACCATTTGGAAGACAACATTCGCCGTGTTATTGCCGATATGCGGCCACAAATGTTGGAAAAAGTTATCGAAAATTGGACGTCCAGATTGGACTACATCCGAGCCAGCCTCTGCGGTCATATGCCAGAAATCATATTTAAAATGTAATACCACAAGATTATCTTGCGGATAAATAAAATTCATGTCAATCGAATAATCCATCGATGTTTTATTGCAATTTAAAGTTCTATAGCTCTAAAAAAACACCCTTTATTTTCGACTTACGTCTTCATCATTCATGGAAAAACGTCAAGGGAACTTACCTAAAACAAAAAGAAATACAAAATCAGTGGTTGTACAAACGGTAATATTATGAAGAAATAATTTATTGCTATTGTTTGAGTAGCATACCTGACACTTATAACTGAAATCGGAACAGACTTATTTAGATAATTTTCGGTTTGAATAGTATCAGTAAACGTCAGTTTTAGAACGGTAGTTCCACAATAACAGAAACATTAATATCGCAAACTATCAGTATTTATGCCTAATAATTTAACATGTGTACTGCAGAATTCCGAATGAGTAGTAGTTGATAAAATAATATAAAAATTCTGATTCCGAAAAAAAGTTCACAAATCAAAATTATCTGTTGTCTATAATGGTATCATTATTATGGTAATAGCTCTTGTTGATATTTGCATCTTTGACTGAGTAAATGTAACGCTTCATTCATATTGCTGAAAAAAATATGTTTTTAACATCCTCCAGTTTATTATCGAGTTTATTTTTGTCCAAAGGTTCATTATTTTGAATCCACTAGAATGAATAATGTATGAATTATTATTCTGTGTTGCAAATTTAGTTTAGTTTGCTTTAGTTTTCCGAACTATGACTGCAAAATTCTTGCCATTTTTGTAGTGAATTTCAACAATTAATTTAAGGCGTAGTTTTCACTTTTCGAATGTCTGAAGATGACGTCTTCAAAACTGACAGCTGTTCAGCTAGCGGACTATTCAAACTGAAACCACTTATTGGAAAACCCTAAATTTATGTTTGTGAGCTTTCAAGCTTACGCAGAAGCGGGAGAATAGCATGTGAAAGGAGGAAAACGATTAAATTAGAAAAAACTCAATCTCAAACTGTCACTGCCGGCAAGTTGTGACGTTTATGATTCAGTCGCAGCTTCAAGGAATGAATATCGCTTGTGTCATACCGAGTTCAAATAAAAACAGGAATCTGCGATAGGTACCCATATTCCGAAAGGTCGATGCTTACGTATTACCGATTTCCTTCAATCATCTACAGAAATTGATTCAATTTTGAGAAGCTCTTGTTAAATTAGTCTCTTCCCTTGTATACCTAGTTCTTACGTCAATATCAAAATATTGGATATTGGAAACATATTTTTTTATATTGGAGGTTATTTAGGTCACATTGGTAATTATAACAATTTCATTCGAATATTAAGGTGCGCTCAGATAAGCAGTGAAATTTTTTTTCGATATTTCAATATTATCAGTATGGAAACAAACGATGTCTTGTAGTATATTACACTCTATGAAAATATCGCATTTTCATCATCAAAGCACAACATACACGATAATTTAGTCCTAAAGCGAAGCTGCCAAGTAAATATAAATACGAAACAGGATTAGATAGGACAAACTTTGAAAAACGATAACTATTCTTCTAACGAAGAACATTCTAGTCTCTGTTACGTATGATATATATTTCATCTTCATATATGATTTTATGTTCTGAAATCATCAAGTACTAATGACAATTTTAAGAATAGTATATGTAATATATCGGGTGTCCCAAGGTGAGTGGCCTATTAGATTATTATGGAAACTATTGATGGTAAAGATTTCAAATTTTGTGGATAGATATTTGGCCATGTAAGGTACATTTTTAAAATAATTTCACATTTCCAGTGTTGCCGGATGTACGACAATTTGGCAACAACTTTGTTATTTTGAATAGGACATCCGGTATTTCTATTTTTTTTATGATACTCCATAAAATATTGAATCTATTCACTCTTACTTTTCCATCCCTATCTTCAACGGTTTTTGAGTTATTAATTATTTTTCGAAATTTTAGATCAAATTGGCGTATTACGAAAATGACTCTAGTTCGCTCAATATTTGAGATTTAAGTCAGAAATTTTGCAAGTCGTTAGATATTGATCTGATCTGGGTCACTGCTTTTGAATTATGGTTGTCAATAATACAGGACGGACCAAAAAAATTCATCATTTGCCAAGTTACAAAATTGTGAAAAAGTCTATTTTTTCAAATTAGACACCTAGTATATTTTTCAATTTTTGGAATCAGTACAACACACTCTACAATTTCTCTATTCATGTCCCTATACCTATCTCAACTGGATTCCGAGTTATATGCGTTTATTAGATTTCACATTGATTCAATAAGTGTTAATTTCTTTTGTATTGTTATTTTCTCTTTGTCGTTCATAGATCGATATATCAATGAATCAGTTCAATCCATAAATGTCAAAATAAACAATTATTGCCTAACAGGTGTTTTGTTCCGAGGTTTTTCTATAAATAATGGCTCAAGAAAGATATACACATATAACGCATATAACTCGGAATCCAGTTGAGATAGGTATAGGGACGTGAATAGAGAAATTGTAGAGTGTGTTGTACTGATTCCAAAAATTGAAAAATATACTAGGTGTCTAATTTGAAAAAATAGACTTTTTCACAATTTTGTAACTTGGCAAATGATGAATTTTTTTGGTCCGTCCTGTATTATTGACAACCATAATTCAAAAGCAGTGACCCAGATCAGATCAATATCTAACGACTTGCAAAATTTCTGACTTAAATCTCAAATATTGAGAGAACTAGAGTCATTTTCGTAATACGCCAATTTGATCTAAAATTTCGAAAAATAATTAATAACTCAAAAACCGTTGAAGATAGGGATGGAAAAGTAAGAGTGAATAGATTCAATATTTTATGGAGTATCATAAAAAAAATAGAAATACCGGATGTCCTATTCAAAATAACAAAGTTGTTGCCAAATTGTCGTACATCCGGCAACACTGGAAATGTGAAATTATTTTAAAAATGTACCTTACATGGCCAAATATCTATCCACAAAATTTGAAATCTTTACCATCAATAGTTTCCATAATAATCTAATAGGCCACTCACCTTGGGACACCCGATATTACACTTGATGAAATAAAATACTGATAATATAGTGTTCATCAACATAGTATAACATACACAATAATTTAGTCCTAAAGCGAAGCTGCCAAGTAAATATAAATACAAGACAGGATTAGATAGGACAAACCATGAAAAACTTTTTTCAAAAGAATTTTTGATTCTCTCTTACGTATGATTTTTGTTTAATCTTAATATGTGATTTTGTGTTCCAAACAAAATTACTGGAATCAGCAAGTACTATTGACAATTTCAAGAATATTATATGTAATATATTACACTTGATGAAAATAATAATAATGTAGTGTTCATCAACATAGTATAACATATAAGATAATTTAGTCCTAAAGCGAAGCTGCCAAGTAAATATAAATACAAGACAGGATTAGATAGGACAAACGTTGAAAAACTTTCTTCAAAAGAACTTTTGATTCTCTCTTTACGTATGATTTATCTTTCATCTTACTATGTGATTTTGTGTTCCAAACAAAATTACTGAAATCATCAAGTACTAATGACAATTTTAAGAATAGTATATGTAATATATTACACTTGATGAAAATAACAATAATGTAGTGTTCATCAACATAGTATAACATACACAATAATTTAGTCCTAAAGCGAAGCTGCCAAGTAAATATAAATACAAGACAGGATTAGATTGGACAAACGTTGAAAAACTTTCTTCAAAAGAATTTTTGATTCTCTCTTACGTATGATTTTTCTTTCATCTTACTATGTGATTTTGTGTTCCAAACAAAATTACTGAAATCATCAAGTACTAATGACAATTTTAAGAATAGTATATGTAATATGTTACACTTGATGAAAATAACAATAATGTAGTGTTCATCAACATAGTATAACATACACAATAATTTAGTCCTAAAGCGAAGCTGCCAAGTAAATATAAATACAAGACAGGATTAGATAGGACAAACCATGAAAAACTTTCTTCAAAAGAATTTTTGATTATCTTTTACGTATGATTTTTCTTTCATCTTAATATGTGATTTTGTGTTCCAAACAAAATTACTGAAATCATCAAGTACTATTGACAATTTCAAGAATAGTATTTATGTAATATATTGCACTTGATGAAAATAATAGTAATGTAGTGTTCATCAACATAGTATAACATACAAGATAATATAGTCCTAAAGCGAAGCTGCCAAGTAAATATAAATACAAGACAGGATTAGATAGGACAAACCATGAAAAACTTTTTAAGAAAGAACTTTTGATTCTCTCTTATACGTATGATTTCATCTTTCATCTTAATATGTGATTTTGTGTTCCAAACAAAATTACTGAAATCATCAAGTACTAATGACAATTTTTACAATAGTAGGTATATTACACTTAATCTCGCACTTGTACGAATAATATTGTTCTTATCGACAAAATATAACATTCACGATAATTTAGTTCTAAAGCAATTCTACCAAGTAAATATAAATACTGCGATCTGTTAAGGGACGAGCGCTCAAAAACACAGTGATCCCAAACCATGAGTTTGAACATATGGTCCACTTTCCATCTACCATACACAACATTCAATAACAGCTGTATATCTGTTCGAAATTTGAATCGGAACGTGAAATGTAGTTTCCACATTAACATTAATGAAATTCAACAGTGTTATATGAGCCATATGTTCCTCTATGCGAAGCCTACCAACCAACTCAAAATTATATCATTCATACATTGGAAATTCCGATTTTACACCTCAAGAACATTATCAATATTCAAACCAGAAAACCAACTGATAACATTTCCAAATCTGGGCGTGTGGTCCTCAATAATAGACACGCCTAAGCAACTACTTCATTCATGTTAAGAACTCCAATTGATTAATCGAATCTAGACCGACTGATAAAACAGTCCACTCCCTGATTCACCCCAGACGGTCCATCGGAAGCACCCATGCATCGAGTACAAAAACAACCCCCGAAAATCCAAATCAGCCCATCTCAGGATCTCGGCGCTCACCCCATCGTGCCGCAGATTCGGCAACGTTGGGCTCTGCATCGATCCAGCACACCCCCGGTATACGTGACGTCATGGAGACGCTGCAAAGCCATAAATACGTCCCGAAATCCCCCTCCCTGTTGAAACGTAGTGTTCGGAATGTTCCCGATTCCCTATCCCTGCATCCAGACGCCCATAAGACGAATGGAGTCGGTACCGCTGGATGAAGTTCCCTTCCCCTTGTTGTGAGATGCATCTTTTGGTCTGCTCTAGCGGGAAATTGCATTTTAGCCATTGGCGTCAATGGTGACTTGAGAATGTAAATTGTCTGGTTTTCAAGGAATACTTATAAATTTTAACAAAATAGTTATTTATAATACAAGTGCAGAAGGCATTGATTCCACGAGTTCAAAATTCAGAAACGAGCCACGAAGTGGCGAGTTTTTGAATGAACGAGTGGTAGAATGAGCCTTCTGTACGAGTATTATACATTATTTTCTCTAATTCATTGCATTTTTATTGAAATTAATGAAATATTTCCATAAATATCATTTAGTGATTTTTGCATTGAAAAATGTTGGTTGGCAGAACTGATTTCTTTAAGACAAATGAACGATGAATTGACAGATAAAGCCGTGGCGGAAAGTTCGGAGTACCAACATATAATAATAAAATATAACCATGAAAACTGTTCGTTTCTGATATATTCTAGCACGATTTAGTTCTACAAGATGTGGAAGAATGAACGGAAGAACCACAAAATTAGAGAAAGGTCTGTTATTTCATTAACGTTTGAACAGATGTTTCCAATGTTGTGACTCCAAAATGAATGAGGAGTTGGACAAGGCGATGGAAAAAAAATGCCAGTAAGATCAATCGCAATTTTAAGATTTGACACCTTTAGACCATTTTCTTTGGGGCCACGAGATCCAGATTTACATCACCATCGCTGAGAAAAACCAAACTTCCACCGTTACATATAAAGTTGGGCTTAATGAAGCAATTTGTAAAGGCTCTTGATAAGAATGGGTCATGTTTTGCATACATAGGAGTAAAATGCATCAGTTGAGCACATAAAAACTCAAAGCAGGGATGTTTGATGGCCCACAAATAAGACAATTAATCAAGGATCCTGCCTTCATAAATTCAATGAATCAAGTTGAACGAGAAGCTTGAACATCATTTGTTGGCGTTGTAGAAAATTTTCTAGGCAAACATAAAGCTCAAAACTATGTTGAAATAGCTGACAAGGTGCTTAATAGTTTCAAATCCTTAGGGTGCAACTAAGTGTAACTGAAAGGGCCATGGAAAGGATTATGCTCGGTATAAGCTTGAAGGACAGAATTCCGAACACCGAAATACGAAAAAAGACTAGGGTAACTGACATCATGAGTAGAATAGCAAAACTTAAGTGCAAGGCAGAGAGTGGAGAGAGGTCACACAAATTGACTTTTTGGACACCTCGAGATACAAAAAGAAGCATAGGAAGACCGAGAAAAAGATGAATAGACGACATAGTCGATGTAGCCGGCAAGCAACGGATGAGAACAGCAAAAGACAGAGAAACATAGATAAAACTGGAAGAGGCCTATGTCCGACACTGGATGAAAGAGGGCTGAAGAAGAAGAAGAAGAAGAAGAAGAAGGGTGCAATATGCGTATTGAAATACACTATTCACACAGCCACTCAGACCGCTTCACAGAAAATTGAGGAGACATGAGTGGGAACAAGATGAAATATTTCACCAAGATATTAATGTTATGTAGGACCACTACCAGGAAGATGGGACATGCACTTGATGGCAGAATACTGCTGGAGTTTATGATTTTTTAAAAAAATATTCAAGAATGACTCGGAGAAGAACCTTTCGCAATGTTGAGTGACTATCTGATTTCTTCAATGTTTTTTTTTGTTTGTAAATATGACATGATATTGTATTTTGTGTAACTAAAATAAAAAATTCGTATCTACTTTTGTTAACTACACTTACGGATTTGAGTTAAAATAAGAAAAAGGAAATTTCTAACAACAACGGAAATATCACTGTTAACGCTGGTTTGTCCCAAAAACAATTTAGTGGACTGTATAGTTTTGGGTATTTGAAAATACCTTAAATAATTGAAACAGACACTGGACGTTACACTAAATTTATAATGCAATAACAAATAAATAAATAAATATAATTGTAGAATTCTAAGGGTGAAACGACTCGTTTTTTGGGAGAAATCTTAAGTAAAACTCTTATAATTTAAATTCAAGTAAATAAATATATATACAGCGAAATATTGAACCGAATAAAAGTAGAAATACCGTAAATATAAACAGGGTAATGATAGATCGATACTAGCAAATGGAGAACATTAACTGTAAGTTTGAAGCATAAAATGCAAGAGGGTTGATTAGCTTCATACAACCCGGTTTTAAAGAGTCTTGATCTTTCCTTCCACTTTGACTCAGGGGGTGGGGGTTCGTCCTTTTACGGTAGAATTCGCTTACGTTCGGAACTGCTTGAACAATCACCTTGATATCGCCCATTTCAAAATCGTGCGATGTTTTTTCAAGATAATTGCGGCGTTCCATACTTGAAACTCATTTTGTATAATCTGGTCTACCAATTACAATCCAGCATAGGCGTAAAGAGGCAGTAATTGGGGAAATAACTCGGGAAATAACAATTGATTGACATTGAATTAAAGTATTAAAAGAGAAAAAATTGTATGCGACATTTTTAAAAAAAATATATAAAAATTGAGATATTTTGCTGGGGGTAACCCCCCAAGAGTCAACTCTAGTTACGCCACTGCAATCCAGTTCCGAGATTCCAATGCTCCGTTTTTCAATTCCACATATTCGAAAACATTATGTATGAAAAATCAATGGCGCTTGAATTAATTCCTCCGGCAACTCCAAAGAATGAAAAAAATTCGAACGAATATCGTAATTTGCATCGTTGACTCATCCAGATATTATTTTTCTCGGTCTGCAACATGGTAATCACCGGGAGTTCTGGGCAGAGACCGTTCGACAACCGCTGCAAGGTCAACATTCGACTAGGTTCAGAAATTTGAACTTTGTCAGGAGTTCCTAGGTCAGACAGTCTACGTTTTATACTGGGGGATTGTCTGCGACATTCAATAAACCACCAAACAATACCTTGTAGGGAAAAGAAATTGATGGTTTCACAGCAACGCCAACCCGTCATAACGGATGATGAATACAGTGTTGTTTCATTTCTCTGGGTCTTTACTCTCTGAATCAAAGGCCTGAAATATGTGGTGTCTTGAAACGAAATGCAGCTGGTTGCTTTTTTTATATCCAATCAACAAAATTAAACCCTTCGATTCCACATTCGATCGATTCAGAAACGTCAAATTCGTAATATAACTAAAAACAATAACAATAAAAAAAATTGTACAGGTTCCTAAATTGGAAGATTTCTCGGAGTATTTTAAGAAAAAGAAGTCCTATAAAAATATGCCCACAAACGCTTTGTTTTCGAGATACAGAGAGTTAAAGTCTGAAATTTCTTCATTTTTTTCTCATAGAACCTTCTCTTCACAAGATATTCAACTTTAATTTGGCTTAGATATTCCAATTTGAAGTGTTTTCATGTAATGCAAATCTACAGGGTGATATTTTTTCTGTAACAGTGCTCGCTTCTTTCCAACAGAACTTTTTTGGTAGACCACTGATAATTCAGAAATATGTATGAAAAAACTACTGCCTTTTAGGTTTTTTGTAGTTTTGATGTATCTGCTACCGATTTCGAGAAAAAAATTCAAACACTTCTCTAGTGATTCATGTGAAAATTCAAATTATTATGAAGATCCAGTTAGTCAGCTTTGATGAATGAATTAATTATAAGTTTTGATACTTATCTACCCAAACTTTAGCAAAGATTAATACAGATTTGATAAACTGGTATAATCATAAAAAAAAGTAGGATTACAAGAAACTGTGTATTTCGAAAAGAAAACGTTCGCAGGCTCATGTTTATTGGCCTTTTTTTCTCAAAATTATCCATGAATCATTTTCATTTGTACTTCCAATATAGAAACACCCCATATATAGTTATGTGAAAAAAGGATTGCCAGGAAGTTTTGTTGTTCAGGAAACAATGCGACAATTTGTGGCCATTTAGGTGAAAATGGGGTTCATCCGAAAACAAGATATTGGTAAACGTTTGTGAGCTCTCAATTGCCTTGATTACGGATTCTAACATCTGAATGGCATTTTGGATATTCAATTCTTGCATCAATTGACTTTCATAAGGGTGCAGCTTTAGATGTTTATGCTAAATAAGGTGTAGCGACGATCTATGCTCATTCAAAGCACATGCACACTTCCGAATGGAGAGGTAGGGATCTTCACGAACAGACCGATTAACCCTTCGTTACACGTTCTCATTAACATTGTATCTTACCTCCCAGATAATAGAACTTCCAGATTAGAGTCACGCAAACTTTTATGGATTAATACCTTCCATCAATCTAATGAAAGTGACAAGGAATTTGGCGTTTGAAATCTTGTAATGTCTTCAACAAAAGTCTATTCGTTGATTCTTCATAGAAAGTTCTAGGTTTCAATATTCCCTGGAAAATTTGGTGTATTTTAAATCGACTTCGAACTGGTCATGGTCGTTGTAATAGTATGCTCTTCAAATGGCTTTCTATTGAACGGCCACTATGTGAGTGTGGTGTAGAAGAAACCATTGACCACTTGGTGAATACTTGTCCAATTTATAAACTTCATGGTGGTTTCCAAGCTAGCCATTCAGTTTCAGATTCTTTTTTAGAATGGGTCACTAACTTCAAATCAAGATAATGGAAACTAACATTTAGTACTCCTTTATTTATGGTTCTTTTCATTTCTGTTTTAGAATTTAAACATAAATTCGTCAACCGTTAGTGAAGAGAAAGGATGGAGAAGATTTTGTTTTGGATGAATAATATAAATATGTCAGCTTATTCTGTAAACGTCTACACAAACCAGTCCCTACACCTATACGGGAGACAGAGTTTTTGCTGAGGTTTTTATCTGTGCTCTTGTATCATACGTTGAAATGTATGATGCCTCGTTTACATTTCTTCTGCAAATACTGAGATAACATCTACACATGCTTTGTTGTTTGAAGTTGATAATATTTTCTCTATTTCAGTATCGTAATGACTTCATTACAGTTCCAAAAACAGTGCTGTAATGAACTCATTACAGCATCGTTTTCAGTTATATTTTTCGTTTTGTAGTTGTCTATACTGACTTCCAATCCTATCAAATTTCAACAAACGAAAAAATTGTCAATATAATATAATTTGGATTTAGTGAAATGATTTTCAACATTATTCGCAATTTCTCTTAATTCTGGTGATGTTAAATCGATTTCGTCAAACATAATTCACGAATTTAATGCGTAATTGTAAATTTTTTCGAAATTCGAAACGTACGATTCACATTCAAATTCCGTAATATGTCAATTTTCGTAACAGTCACACCAACTGCCAAGATAAAATACAAAAGTCACTAGGATATATAATCTGAATTTTTCATTGAATTTCGACAATATTTCACAAAACCGGACTGAAATAGAGAAAATATCGTCTAATACTCGTTGCAGAAAGCAATTCCAACACTCATGCGTTCGAAAACTCGCTCCTTCGTCGCTCGTTTTCGAATTTCGCATTCGTATTGGAATAGGAGCCCATTCTGCAACTTGTTTTAGAATAGATATACTATTGTATCTCTATCTAATGTTTAAACTTTTTCACCTATGACCGAATGAGAGGACTACTTGGCGCATCATTCAAATGACGAAAACCTCATATATTGGGAAAATTGTCTTCGAGCTATAGTTGCAGAATTATCCCTCCATAGCGAAAAAATCCCATTATCCCAGGATACCGATTGGCATATCCTCTGCACCCCTCAGAATCGTTTCGTAAGCTAAACAAATATCAATTTTTGTTTGAGACACTTCGCATTATTAGAAATTCATATTCATATTACTCTACGATGAAATAACGTTGTTTTTCGACCGATTACAAAAGTTTGTAACCAGAAATGAATCAATCGGAATAGTATTGAACATAAATGAAAATAAATTGAACTCGAAACACCCCAAACAATAGGTAACCAACCCCAAATCTCATTCCAGAACACATGAATCCCAAATTCTATCCATCAATACGTAAATGTCAATATTAACAGAGTGAATGAATACGAGCCGAATAAATTCTGCTGCTGTCGTACGAACGTATGAAAAACCTGTTGATTCATTGAGCCCAACAGCGTGGCCTACATCACGGTTCTCCTGAAAAAAACACCAATTATCGACCAATTTATGAATCACCATGTCATGGGACCAGAATTTCGGTGATCCGATTATTCGATATTCGGGACTGGGCATTATTTTCGGCAGCACAGCCGACGTGATTCGGTGAAAGTTCAGCTTCGGAAGCTGCAGCAGTAGGTAGATTTTTTTTCTCTGCTTTTGGTTCGACACCAACCTAGTCGGTCTGGTTTTAGACCGAGCAGATGTGGAACCACCTGTCTTTTCGTGCACGTCGAACAGCTGTGAGAGGGGACGTACGCCCCTAAGCGAACGATTCGACGACCTCTTTTTTTTTTTCTGCGCGAAGCTCCAGATCTCGTTTTTACGATGGAACCCGAGGATGTTTGATGTAGTCGAAAACGGGCTGAATGATTCTGCTTCGAAATTAAAGGCTCCCAGACAAACACTATTCATACACTGTGTCCTTAAAGTATGGGACAAATTCATTTTTAGCTAAACATACCATTTAAAGAAATAATCCTGAAACACGTCGATTTTTTATTTTAATTTACCGTATTTTAAAATAATAATCTAATTTACAGGATGAATTACTTTCGAATAATGACACCCCCATTTTGTCTCAATTTTCCAATCACTCTAGCTGAGCTGATTCCAAAAATGTATCACATTCCAATTGGTAAAGGGTGGACAAAAATAATAAATTAAATCTAAGCAATAATTGAAACATTCACGAATACCAAAAATATTGTAGTACTAAAGTGTCATTAAACACCCATAAATTACTAAACAAATAATGACATTTCACAAAAAACTAGACGACTGTTTTTTTTTTTAAATTGATAAATTCTTTCATATTCTGCTGTTAGACCGCAAGTACCAAACATGTTTGGCAACGGCTCATTTTTATTGATCTCTAAATGTAACACACAACAAGGTGTTACATTCAAACCAATTGCCGCTAGACTATAAGTATTTTTGATAATATTGTTAATTTAACTGTTCGAGATTGTTACGCGTTACTTTATGAGCACACACAAAACTATTGTATTTTTGTCCACCCTGTACCAATTGGAATCAACATGTGATACATTTTTGGAATCAGTTCAGTTAGAGTAATCCGAAAATTGAGACAAAATGGGGGTGTTATATTTAAAAAAAATTACGGTGACGTTATTACTCGAAAGTAATTCAACCTGTATGTTAGATTATTATTTTAAAATACGGTAAATTCGAATAAAAAATCGACGTGTTTCAGGATTATTTCTTAAAATGGTCTGTTTAGCTAAAAATGAATTTCAAAGAAGGATATTCGTAGCAAGGTATAATATTTATTGATTACCTCCAAAAGGAACAGACCATCAACATCGATTATTATAAAGCGTTATTGGATCGTTTAAAGGATGAAATCTTTGAAAAACGGCCCCATTTGAAGAAAAAAAAAAGTGCTGTTTCATCAAGACAATGCGCCGTGTCACAAATCAATTAAAACAATTGCAAAATTGCATGAATTGGGTTTCGAATTGCTTCTGCATCCACCGTTTTCGCCAGATCTGGCCCCCAGCGACTTTTTCCTGTTCTCATACCTCAAAAGAATGCTCGCTGGAAAGAAATTTAGCGCCAATGAAGAAGTAATCGCCAAAACTGAGGCCTATTTTGAAGCAAAAGACAAATCGTACTACAAAAATGGTATCGAAAAGTTAGAAGATCGCTATAATCGCTGTATCGCCCTCGAAGGCAACCATGTTGAACAATAAAATCGAATTTTGCAAAAAAAGTGTTTTATTATGGTAGACCGGAGACTTTTCAATTATAGCCCTCATGATTTTACTTACGAAATAAATCAGAAAATTTCAGTGCTTTACGGTAACAGAGTCGCGTTCGAATAAAACGCACGGATGTGTGGAAGCCTTTACAGTGGAACCCGAGGATGTAACCGAAAATGAACGAAATGCTCTCTCCATTGACATGTTACTCGTGTGCAGTAGCAATTATTTGGAAATGATTGACGTAATTGTAGTAATCATTGGTATCATGAAGACCCGCCGTCACTGTTTGTAATGGAAATATGGTAACATATTGGTGACGATACAGACTTGTATTGAAAACGGAATATGAACTAATGATATAATGCTTTGGAGCGGTCATTCTCAGAACGGATAGCATTATCATTTCTTTTTGTAGAATAAAGACGTCATTTATTTATTTATTTATTTCATTACAATGTCTGTAATTTTGTCCAATTTTGTCCGTCCGGCCGTAACACCGATCACTCTCAAATGCAAAACACTCAGAACTTTGAAATTTTCGAAGAAGGTTCTCATTTTGCGAATATGAACATTCGAAATACTGTTTTCTACATAATTTGAAAACTAAAGACCCGATCGGAATGAAATATTGCATTTAGATAGAGGATAACAATTTCAAACTTTATGCAAAATCGTGTCATCAGAGCCACAGAAAATTCAAGAAGAATATGGAAAAAATTATAAATACTTCAGTGATAACAAATCCTATCGAGGTAGAATTTTGAATGTGAATGTACAATAACGATTTCAAGCTGGTATGCAATTTCATGTTCATCGCGTCAATTTAAAAAAATAAATTATAAATAACGAGCACGGATACTTATAATTATCCCATTTTAAAGCTTCAGAGGTTCCACAAATTAAACATAGATATCCATTAAAAAAAATAAAATTTCAGCTCACGCTAAATTCAAAAGGTTGTAGTCACGTAATGCTATTTCTATATTTGAGTTATTCTCGATATAGCTTTATGCCAGGACCTTCAAATTTCCATACCTATCTACTACAAAATTACTACTCGATCAGTGCTTAATTTCTACAGAGAAGTAACTTAATTTAACTTAAAATGTAGAAAGAATTCTAAACAGAGAAATTACTTGGAAAAACTAACAGATATCTAGTTTCGACATTTGATTCGTAAACATTAAATGGGTAGTCAAATTGACTAATAGCATTGTAAACATAAACTAGTGAACATAATACAAAGGTGTACATGTTATTGAGTACGAAAGAGTTCTAAAAATTGATGCGGCAAGGCCAAGGAAACAACAATTAACCTAGTGGGAACATAAGGTTTAATTCTACCGATTTAGGAGGGAACACAACCACGTGACTGTTCAGTTCAAAACGAAATTGGAGATATTTCTTCTAACAAAATAACAAATCATCGATTTTCATGAGGTTCTCCCATAATTTCCTCAAAAAATAATCTACGTTGTAGTATTTCAATATTTTCAATGTGCGAATGAAAAAAAAAACACTTTTTCGGTATCTTTTCGTTTTTCGCTAAAGAATTGATTATTTGATATCCCTACAAAACAATGATGTATTTGAAACATATTCGTAAAAAAAAACCCTACAAAAATTCATTACAAACGAGGAAAATGTAAAAAATATTAGTGAAGTACTATCTTTCGATGAAAGTTGGAACTATTGTAATATTCTTAACTTCTCACTAGAAGTTCTAGCAACACCGCATATTATTTTTGTCCCTCCACCTCTGGGAAAATATCTACAGATCACGAGAATGTCCCCCTCAAGGCATACGTTTCGTAAAATTATAACCAAAACTTGTGGCATCCCAGGACCAAGTATTCACAATCATTCCAATCATAAATCTGACGACATGAGACAATACACATGTGTAACATTTTAACTCGCATGCCATCGAGTTTATATGGGAAAAAAGCGGATGAAGTTAAATGAACCATTCTGTTCATCCCATACCGTCAATATTAAGATTCATTTTATGCTCAATTTATTATCTCGTTACCTGAAATAAATCATTCCACACCGTGTGGTATTCGAACCAATTTCACGGAAGCTATAAGAACATTCTTCAGCAAGTTACCGGTCTTACATGCACACTCTGATGGACCGTGAACTGTGTAATATATCTTTTTTTTTCTCGCTCTCACACCACGAACGAACAATGAGTTTCTTCATATTTTCAACTGACCCATTCTGGAATTGGATATTCTTATTTATATTATGCCAATCGAAAAGTCCCCGATAGCACAGATGGCGGTGCTAGTATTAAATCCATTCGATTTTTAGTTAGTACCAAGACCAACCTTCAAACCATACGTGTCACAATTTGACAGCAGTACGACTATAAGTTTGTGAGATATTGCGTTGTGAATATAGCTACTTTTGTTATTTGAAAAAAGATGGAAACAAATTTCGTGTGCTGATAAAATATTGCTTTTCGAAAGAAAATAATACAGTTGAAGCAAAATCTTGGTTTGATGAAGAGTTTCCGGGGTCTGCACCAGGAAAATCAACCATCATTGATTGGTATGCTAAGTTTAAACGTGGTGAAATGAGCACCGAAGACGACGAACGCAGTGGACGCCCGAAAGAGGCTGTCACCGATGATAAAATCAAAAAAGTTCACAAAATAATTTTGAATGACCGTAAAGTGAAGTTGATCGAGATATCAGACATTGTGAAGATATCATCTGAACGTGTACATATCATTCACGAATATTTGTACATGAGAAAGCTGTGTGCGTATTGGATGCCGCGTGATCAAATTGATCAAAAGCTACAACGTGTTAATGATTCTGAGCGCAGTGTTTGAAGCTGTTTAAGTGCAATAACCTGAATTTTTGCCTCAATATGTGACAATGGATGAAACATGGCTTCATCATTTTACTCCGAAGTCCAATCGACAGTCAGCTGAGTGGACTGCACACGATGAACCGAATCCGAAGCGAGGAAAAACACAACAGTCGGCTGGCAAGGTTGTGGCATCAATATTCTGGGATCCGCAAGGTATAATTGATTACCTCTAAAAGGCCCAGACCATCAACAGCCATTATTATATAGCGTTATTAGATCGTTTAAAGGATTAAATCGTTGAAAAAAAACGGCCCCATTTGAAGAAAAAGGTGGTGTTCCATCAAGAAAATGCGCCGTTTCACAAATCAATTGAAACAATGGCAAAATTGCATGAATTGGGCTTCGAATTGCTTCTGCATCCACCGTATTCGCCAGATCTGGCCCCCAGCGATTTTTTTCTCTACTCAGACCTCAAAAGAATGCTCACTGGAAAGAAATTAAGCGCCAATGAAGAAGTAATCGCTGAAACTGAGCTCTATTTTGAAGCGAAAGACAAATCGTACTACAAAAATGTTATCGAAATGTTGGAAGATCGCTATAATCGCTGTATCGCCCTCGAAGGCAACTATGTTGAATAATTAAATCGAATTTTTCCAAAAAAAAATTGTTTTAATATGGTAGATCGGGGACTTTTCAATTGGCCTGTTAGGATTCACTGTTTCACGCATAATATGCCAATCTTAACGGGATTTTACCTGTTCGATTTTAAGAACCCACGATTCCAAAAGCTGTTATTTGATAACTTGAAATATAAATATCCTATGAATGTTCATTTGGGATCACCAACCAAAACGTTACTGTCCATGAACACTATGCGTCATATTATTAAGCAAGTTTTCGACCACTGAAGAGAAAGGTGGTCCATTACTATGCGCTAGACCTAGAGAAATTTTTTTTTTTTTGCAAGTTTACGCACTTTACAACGCTTGAGAAAATATTTTGTTCTTTCATAGCGTGAAAATAAAAATATGGAATATGTTGAGAGAAGTAGAATTTCAATGAAGATGGGATCGATAAAACTACGAACTTAAATTGGATTAGTAAATTAAACAAAAAAAAAAAGAAATATCTATAATTAGACACGGTATTTTGTTCATGTAATATGTAACTCAATTAAAGTTTAATTCAATAAAATATTAATATATTTTGCAGGAATGGTGGCGAAATAGGTATTCTACATTGTTCACAAAATGTCATATTATTCTTCGTGTCAGTAAAATTCTTTTATAAGTATAAGATGGAAGAACTTCTTGAATACTCATTGTGGTGAGATGAACTGGTTTTACTCCATCAAATTCCACCACTGAAAGCCGATAGGAATAGCTCAACTTGAGCATTGAACGTTACCAGTCCTCTCCGACAAAATAACTGGAAGAAAGACATTGAACCAAAAAAAAAGTGCAGATAATAATAATAGTTGTGCGGGCGTCTAAAGATTGAGATGGGTCAGAGCATCACCTGTTTTACCTGTTCACAGGTAAACGGAATAGACAAAAACGGCGAACAGATTTCTACCTGATTCAACAAACTCCGATATTGGATTCTTTGTGCCGAATAGATCACTGAATGAACTACTAGAATAGATTTTTTTTCGGAATGAACTGAAGATTACCTACTTGAAGAATTCTTTCGGAGTTTTTGCTGGAGGGAAATAATTTGAGCATGTGAATCGGACAGGCCTTGAAATAGACTGGGGCTAAACATGGGTAGATACTCTAGGTAAATTGTATTTGTTGAAGAGTTTGCTTTTGTCAGAAGTGCAATTTATGTACCGAAACCAATTTACTCTCAAAAACATGCATAAAATACTTGGATATATTTCAACATTTTTCCCTCCTCTCATGATATATCAATTTTTAAAAACAATTACACGATGGGTTTTCAGTGAATGCAATCCATCTCAATTTATTTAAGTAGTTTGTAAGAAATTTATGTTCTAAATCATTTGATTGGAGAGCTTAGCGAATCAAAATTTTTTTTTCAACCTCTAATTTTCAGTTTCAGTTTTGATCTGCGAATAACAAGGAATCTATATGCGTCTTATCCACAGTTTATCTCCGATACTTTACAAGTTATTTTCTTGAAATTTGGTCTTCACCAGTTCATTAATATTCGTGTGAATGAATATCAATTTTTTTTTTTTTTTTGAAAATCCGACTTCTTCGAAATAAATATGAAATCTTCGAGGAAATCTTCAAATGGATAGTTGTGGAATTATAACCGAGGCTATAACTGTATTATTGTGAATTTTTGAAGATTTTTTTCGTGTTTAATGAAAAAACAGCCAAACGAGTTTAGATACTGAAAGACATGGAAGAATATTATGAACCGTTATTTGAAAAGTTTGCATTGTTTTTAATATCATCTCTCAATGATTTTGAATACAATGTATTTCACTAAGTTATTCAGAACCGGAACCATTCAAAAAGCTGACAACCTCCTTCTTCTGAGTAGAATTTTTCAAAACTATTTCTTAAATGCATTTTACAGCTGTTCTCCATTACATTCAAAACCCATATCAAAAAGAATAATGCAATATCGATCGAAACTATGCACGTACTCGAGAAATACGGTTCCAAACCCAAGGAATATTTGGAATCCACGAAAAACATGTTATCTCATTATAATCTTTGATTTATTCAAAAGAGCCATTCTTAGTGAGGATTGTCCACATGGCCCATTAAAATCCTTATCAGATAGGAACAGAACGATTTCGATGTTTTTTCTAGTGCTCATTCACAGAACCAAACCCTCTATTATTTCGTCACAAAGTCTGTAACTTACGAATTTTAGGCCAGACATGGTATCAAGATAAGGTTTGACTCACTCCAAACGAATCTGTCTTCCAATTCGATCTAGAAACTTAAAATTTTCAGAGGGTAGTTGTGTGTATCTTGAATGCCGCAGTCAAGTTGGTTTTGACCTTTTGAAATTTTGTGTTCCTGTCTCAGAGTAATAAACATAGATAGAGGAGCGTACGTCATTTAAAGTACCTAAGCAAATTTTGTCTCCAACATGAACTATCAAATTTGGCATAAGGTGCGCAGGAATTAAATCATATTAATGATACGATATTTCATTTAATTCGCGAGTTTCTCCACAAAGAACGCACTTCTTATGTCCCATAGTAAATCAATGTTTCATATCAACTCAAAATATATTGCAATAAATACCTAAATATATCAGAAATTCAGGAAACAAACCTCAAGCGCGTCAAACGACGCCGCTGAAACAACCGATGACACTAGGAGAGCAAAAGTTGCCACACCTTGGATTTCAGCAGGTAGATACAGAAAATAATAAATATTCTTCTCATTATGAATTCGACAATTAGAAAAATATCGGATTACAAATATTCAAATTTTTCAAATTTTTAATCAGAAATCACTCAAATAAAAATATTTTATTCAATATAATATACATTTATAATATAGTAAAATTGTGGATTTGAAAATATATCACAATCCGACAACGTAATCTAACCATGTTGGAGACATGTAAAAATTGCATATAGGTACTTCATCTATCAATGTTTATTACTCCATGGTTCCTATTCATTTAAAATAAATTATTACTTTAATTTAAGCAAGTAAAATATTCTTTTCAAATACAGCTCGTTCTTCAAACTTCATCATATAATTTTTTATTTTCATCACTTAAACTTGTTTATTTGAGGCAAAAACATTCAAACAAACCGATTTTTGCCAAATGAACCAGTTGGTGGTATTACCTTCGATAATATATCGACAGCGTTTGTTTACATCTCTTCAATTCACACAAGGTCATCGCGGCTACCTAAAACTAGATCACCTTTGACAATCTCAAATTATACTCGACCAAATATAAACCTTCCACTCAAAACCCATAAAATATGGAAACTAACGCAAGCCTCACACCAAAACTTTCAGTTTGAATAAATGCAGATGAGTCTCGTCCATTCGCTTCCATCATAAAGTAATCGAGTACGTCCCTGATTCGCGAATAAATTAAATGTGCTTTCAGTGCCGCTCCGCTATCGAAGTGCTGATAATGCTACAATCATTACGGCAAAAATGTAGGTTAGTCGGTTAATTTCACTAGTATGTCATAAGTGACGTCGATGTGGCGAATCCTTTCTTTTAACTCGCAGCTTGGCGCGCAAAATGTCACGATTAGGACTTCTTGTTGCACGTTGAACTACTGGATAATAGATACCGAATGTCGTATTCCACTTTCCTCTATTCATGATATTTCTTCAAGATGAATTACTGATGATGAAAAAATATAACATTCGTATTTGATCGATTTGGTCTTTACTAGAAGAAAATTCATTTCAAATAAAATTGTGATGAACTTATGACTTTCCACAAATTTTAATGGAACATTGTTGAAATGTATAAACCTAACATGGTGTGACGTTCATTGTATCAAATTTTTTGAAGTGCGAGTAAATATTATCTCTCTATTTCAGTATCGTAATGAGTTTATTACACTACTAAAAATAGTGCTGTAATGGAATCATTACAGCATTGTTTTCAGTTATATTTTTCGTTTTGTGGTTGTCAACACTGACTTCCGATCCTATCAAATTTAAGCACGCGTCAATTGTAAATATAACATAATTGGGATATAGTGAAATGATTTGCAACATCATTCGCAATTTCTCTCAATTCTGGAGACCTATTAAAAAAGTTGTTGTTCAGTATTATTCAGGAAGAATTTCTATCTAGGAAAACCTCAAACAATAACACTCATACCATACCATAAAGACTTCATTCAATGGTGTTTAAAACAATAAAACTGATAGGATAACATGCCTACAACTCGCTAACATCTAAAATTTCAATTGAAAATTGCCATTCGCGAATATTTATATGTAATTTGAACTTTTTAATCTCATTCCTAATGCGTCAATGGTACCAACATGAAATACAGTTAAAATATTTTCATTGTACAATTCACGTTAGGTATGTATGATGCAGAATCTGGATATTGATTTTTCAACAAACAACTGTAATTCGAAACAAATGACTCCAGGTTCAATCCCTGGGACAATAATTTATTGAGTAGATAATAAAAGTACAGCGTAACTACGAAGTAATGTTGAATTAACATTAACGTTTTATTATTAGACATAATCTAAAAACTAGTCGAAAGAAATCGCATACACTCTGTCCGTAAAGTATGGAACAATTTCATTTTCAGCTAAACAGACCATTTTAAGAAATAATCCTGAAACACGTCGATTTTTTATTCTAATTTACCGTATTTTGAAATAATAATCTAATATACAGGGTGAATCACTTTCGAGTAATGACGTCAACGTTATTTTTTTTAATGGAACACCACATTTTGCCTCCATTTTCCGATTACTCTAGCTGAGCTGATTCCAAAAATGTATCACATGTTGATTCCAATTGGTACAGGGTGGACAAAATTAATAAATTAATGCTAAGCAAGAATTAAAACATTCACGAATACCAAAAATATTGTAGTACTAAACTGTCATTGAACACCAATAAATTACTAAACAAATAATGACATTTCACAAAAAACTAGACGACTATGTTTTTTTTTAAATTGATAAGAAATATTTTTCTTCATATTCCGTCTGATAGACCACAAGTACCAAACATGTTTGGAAACAGCTCATTTTTATTAATCTAAAAATTTAACAAACTACAGGGTGTTACATTCAAACCAATTGCCGCTGGACAATAAGTATTTTTGATAATATTGTTAATTTAACCAATGAAGAATGTTACGCGTTACTTTATGAGCACACACAAAACTATTGTATTTTTGTCCACCCTGTACCAATTGGAATCAACATGTGATACATTTTTGGAATCAGCTCAGCTAGAATAATCGGAAAATTGAGACATTAAAAAAAAATGACGGTGACGTCATTACTCGAAAGTATTCCACCCTGTATATTAGATTATTATTTTAAAATGAGGTACATTAAAATCAAAAATCGACGTGTTTCAGGATTATTTCTTAAAATGATCTGTTTAGCTAAAAATGAATTTGTTCCAGTGTATATTCGAAGATTATATGGAACTTGAAGAACAACTACGTTCTATTCGAAGAACGCTGCAAGACTCGACAGTGCGATAAAAATATCAAATATGTAATTCGATAATACAGTTTACAATAACGTAATCAGTATCCGCTCAAATTAGGTCCAGCCATGTATATAGCCCCCATCTAGCACCGATCAATATTCAACGTTAATATACAGAAATCAATCTGCATTTCAATTCCAGAACTATTCGATACATGTATATCAAAGATTAAATTCAATTATTATCAAAGGGAATCCGATCAAAGCAAGTACATACTAGGAATGGGGTTGATGAATTTAATCCGCGTATCCTGATTGTCGGTATATGATTCATTAATTATGTCTGAACGATCTCAATTTTCTGTTCGTAATGTAGGAATTTTCGGCAAGAATATTAATAATGTTTGAGTAACCCGTATAGTCCTTGAGGACTGTACTCAGAAGATGTTGAGTTCTTGTTCGTTTGTCCATTCAAATCTCTGTTACAAAGAAAAACTTACTGAGTTATTCCTCAGGATATTTACATAAATAATGATTGTTTTCTTTGGCTAAGCATCAAAATAAATATGGGCCCTATTCTCGACAATCGATCAGAGCGTATACTTACATACTTTCAATGCTCGGAACATTGAAATTTCCTATTCACCCAAAAGATTAATTACAAATTTTTCATGGAATTATCAACTTGTCTAGAACACTACTTTAAGCCAATTGTCATTTATCACTTTCTCATTTGGTATTACGAGTACATATTTCCATTTACTTATATTCTATTCTATTAGGGATATTTCACGTGGCCTCAAAGAAAAAAGTCTAAAGGTGTTAAAGCACCATAAATTCGGTAAGTAACCCCTCAGAGTAATAAACATAGATAGAGGGAGCGTATGTCACTTTCAGTAAGCAAATTTCTACCCAACATGAACTATCAAATTTGACATGAAGCGCGCGGAAATGAAAACATATATCAGTGATACGATATTTCACTCAATTCGCGAGTTTTTCCACAAAGAACGTATTTCTTATATCCCAAGTTGAATGAACGTTCCATATTAACTCAAAATATATTGAAATAAATACCTTAATATATCAGAAATTCAGAACACAAACTTCAAGCGCGCCAAACGACGTGAAACAACCGATGACACTAGGAGAGCAAAAGTTGCCAAACCTTGGATTTCAGTAGGTAGATACAGAAAATAATAAATATTCTGCTTATTATAAATTCGACAATTAGAAAAATTATCGGATTCCAAATATTTAAATTAGAATATTTAGTTGAGAATCACTAAAATAAATATATTCCATTCAATATAATATAGATTCATAACGATATAGTAAAATTGTCGATTCGAAAATATATCACATTCTGACAACGTAATCTAACCATGTCGGGGACATGTAAAATTGCGTATACTCCCTCTATCTATGTTGATACTCTTTGAATGGAACGCATTGAAATTGTTAAAATTCACTACAAGAATGGTGAAAATTAGCAAAACTAAATCACTTTTGGGTCGTCGTGAAGTACCTTTTCGGTCGGCAATAGTAAAACTGATGAAAAAATTTGAGCTGTTGGGGCAAGTTAGTGATGTGAAGAATTGGTACCGTATACGTTGATCAAGAACAACTGAAAATATTGCTGTAGCGTAGTGTTGATTTCTTACCGATCCCATTCGATCTGAGAAGAAAGTGTTATTGAAGAAACCGTATTTTACGAAATAATTCATCTCGGATGCTAGGTATGTGGTTTCACTCGGATGAGGATGACGCTAGACCTCATTTCGCACATTAAAAAATCACTTTATTGCGTACCCA
This sequence comes from Harmonia axyridis, assembly GCF_914767665.1. Classification (NCBI taxonomy): domain Eukaryota; kingdom Metazoa; phylum Arthropoda; class Insecta; order Coleoptera; family Coccinellidae; genus Harmonia; species Harmonia axyridis. Next base: position 10,506,041 of record NC_059505.1, read on the forward strand.
TTTTTCTGGAGCATCAATTACGAAAAATTGGCCAGCTAGATCGTATGATTCGATGCCTTGACACTCTTTAAAAGAACGAAGAAGCGATTATGATTTGATTTGCTCAAATTTAGTGATAACCAAAAATCAACAATTCACGAGATATTTGAGTTCTTGTGATATTCAAAAGATTTTTCATCTTACTTCATTTTTCGTCAATTTTTTTCTACGTTGACCAATGGTGATTATGATTTTGGATTATTTTTGTGGCCAGCGAGAAGTCCGGATCTAACACCGTTAAAACAGTAGAAGCAGAAGGAAGATTGAGTAAATTTCAGGCGGAAAGTAACAACTGAAGAAATAAGAAAGAGGGCTCGTCCTTGTATAAGGAATGGTGGAGGTCATTTCAAACATAATTTATGAATACATTTTCTATTGAAATTTTTAGTTTGATTGCAATAAAAAAATATTTAATTCAATACTTTCCTTTCTTTGCTTCCTTCCCCTTTGAAATCAAAACCTACTGAACCAAAACTAGTACCTGTATTCTAACGAAATTTTTTTTAGGAAATAAAGAAGGAATTCGTCAAGTTTTGAAAATAGTTCTGTCTTACATAAATTGTGGAATTCGAGAGTCGCATAGAATTTATATTGGAAATTTACTTCATAAAGGTACTAACTTTCAGAACATAATTCTTATTCAACAACTAATACCGCATAGTTTTGCTTTTTTCACACTTTTTTCTGATGAAAATAATCCGAAATTTAAATCAAACTTTGTCAACGTAGAAAAAATTGACGAAAAATGAGGAATTTTAATAACAACTCGCAAACTGTTGATTTTCGATTATCAATAAATATGGCTCAATAAACAACATATAAGTGATATTAACACCTCTCTCAAGGTTTACGTCTAATTTGGAAACACCCTGTATAATACCAAATGAGAAAGTGATAAATAACAATTGGCTATAAGTAGGTAAATCGATGATTCCATGGTAATGAAAAAATGTTTCATCCTTTCAATAATTAAGACACAATTGAAAACCTCAATTTTCAAAGTGATTTTTTTTGTGTAAAAAATGATTGAATACATTCTAAACTGCCATACGAAAGTTTTTTCAAAAAATCAATTTCTGCACATCAAAATGTATCTGCACTTAAGAATTTAGTGAGAAAGGTACATGATTTCTTCAACTACCAATAAGATATTTTTGAGAATAAAAGCGAGTAAACTAGTTTTTCTTGAATCGTGAGAGTCTGAATTCAATTTTCGGGATGCACTATTAACGTACTTCTAAAATGGGAACACGAGGATAGCGTATTTAGTTCGGAAACGAGAGTTATACAAAGTGGACCGCTTTGCACATCTATGCAAAGGAGGATAACGATCTCCCAAGGTCTTTCTAGATTTACTTGCGAACAATGAATGTACATATTTCCTTGGGCGACACAACCGCCCCAAGGTTATGATTCCCTCTAATTTGGGAATGGCTATTTTCGACGTTCTATGAAAACCCCTTTGATGTCGGTACCATGGGCGTCGGTCTTTGACGTCTGCACCAGGTCAATCCTACCGAATGTGCCGGTGGGTTTTTTTACCTGGCGTATTTCTTTGAACTCTGCCTATTTAATTCGGTGTATTTGACCTTGTTCATGCCGGCATGACAAGGGAAATGCAGAATTCGAAATTAAAGTTTCTGGTATCCGTGGAAATTCAATCAACAGGTCGTTACTTGGAAACAAATCGAGTTCTTGTTGTTGGATATGGCTGTAAAAATATCTGCAATTTTTAATTTTACGTTTATTACCGACTTCGTTGGAGTCTACGAATGAAAGACGAAGGAATGTAGGAATCTTTTTCATAACAACGTTTTGGTTTGTTTTTTTAATGTTGCAATTCGTAGGAAAATTGTTTCAAACGATTTTGAGTTGACCGTAGAGTAATTAACCTAGATAGAGGGAGTATACACGATTTTTACATGTCCCCAACATGGTTAGATTAGGTACGTTGTCGAATTGTGATATATTTTCATATCCACAATTTTGCTATATCGTTATGAATGTATATACAGGGTGGCCATTTGAAAACGAAACAGACGAGATTACAGACGAAATAAAGTTTTTCGATAGAAATGCTCGGACAGGTCGATTTCTGTTTCGAGGGGGACAACTTAAGATGTAGGTTACGGACGCATAGCGCTTCAACCCTTGCTGCTACAACCCCCACCCCCAATTTTTGAATAGGGAAGATGGGGTGAGTGATACCTCAATTTGAAGGTATTTTTATACTGATTTCAGCACAGTAATTGTTTTTTCATTTTCTGCATTAGTTCTCGAAATATTCATGCGTTAGTTAGTTAGGAAGGAAGCCACAGTCATGGTTGTTTTGAAGCTCAAAATGTCGATTTTTCACAAAACACTACAAGTGCCATGAAAACACCACTCATTTTCAAATACTTAGTTAAGAATATTTCGAGAACTAATGCATAAAATGGAAAAACAATTACTGTGCTGAAATCAGTATAAAAATACCTTTCAAATGAGGTATCACTCACCCCATCTTCCCTATTCAAAATTTGGGGGTGAGGGTTGTAGTAGCAAGGGTTGAAGCGCTATGCGTCCGTAACCTACATCTTAAGTTGTCCCCCTCGAAACAGAAATCGACCTGTCCGAGCATTTCTATCGAAAAACTTTATTTCGTCTGTAATCTCGTCTGTTTCGTTTTCAAATGGCCACCCTGTATATATAATTGTAACTAAACTAATTGTCGAATTCACAATAAGCAGAATATTTATTATTTTCTGTATCTACCTACTGAAATCCAAGGTTTGGCAACTTTTGCTCTCCTAGTGTCATCGGTTGTTTCACGTTGTTTGGCGCGGTCGAAGATTGTTTTCTGAATTTCAGATATATTTAGGGATTTATTTCAATATATTTTGAATTAATATGACACGTTGATTCACTATGGGACATAAGAAGTGCTTTATTTGTGGAGAAACTCGTGAATTGAGTGAAATATCGTATCACTGATATGTTTTCATTTCCGCGCGCTTCATGTCAAATTTGATAGTTCATGTTGGGGACAAAAATTGCTTACTGAAAATGACAAATCCTCCCTTTATCTATGTTTATTACTCTGAGGTTCCATTCAATTTTTATTTGTCGAATGTCAAAATATGAGAGCTTGAAAATTGGCAAATGCCCGGATAGCGGGCTCTTCAATAAGAAACGTCTTCTTATTGGACAACCCTGTACTGTCTACGATGAAGTTTTGGTTGCACAAATAATTTTCAAAAGGAAATAATCCATGCTGCGAAGCCTTCAATCCTGAATGTGTCAAGGGTGGGCCGAGCTCATTCAACCAGCGATACCAACCGTAGAAAAACCAAAATGTCACGACGGTCATGAATGATACCAGTTATAATACACGTATATTGTGTGAACAGTGTGTAATAACAGATGAATTGTTGAGAAACTGTTCGGAACAATAGCCGTGGCAAGTAAAACCGGCCAAGCAAGTCAGTACTTCCGTACCTTGAATTACAATTTTGGAGCATAATGGAATTTCAGCTCTCATAACAGTGGGCCCGTTCCACGTCCCAAATTTTTGGTGTATTCTTCACCTCTTCAAGTATGTCGACGTTGTATTGTGGCGTTCTTCTACCAAGCGGAGGAACAATTATGTCTTGAATATATAGGGTGTTCCACCTATTACGGTTGAGTCCCGAAATTCAATGCGTTAGGCCCTAAACTTTTCGAAATTTTTTTCGACACAGTATCTATCATTAGGTTTCATTAGAGCTACATCCCCAAATTATTTGAAAATGAACAGAGTGTGCCAAAAAGTGTGAATGACCAAATATGAGTTTTTTCCAACACCCTATATATTTCCAAACACTTTCAGAATGTAGCTCTAATGATAGCCCAATGATACTGTGTCGAAAAAAATCTAAAATTTCGGCGCTCAATGGTGGAACAACCTGTATACGGGAGGAGCAAGAGAATTTATGGAGATTCTAGGTGCAATGTGAAAAACACTGAGAACTTCACATGAAAAATACTGAAAATTTTACTCTGTAGTTCATTTTTTCCATTTTCTCACAGAATATCGTTATCATTGAAGACCGCCTATTATTCAACATGAAAAAGATTGAAATATACTTTCTGCAAAAAGGTTAGTTGAATCTTTTTTTCACTTATACATATACAGGGTGTTAGTCAGTTAGTGCGACAAAATTCAGTATGTTATTCTGCATGAATAAATAATGGCAGTTTGCGATTTTAATTTTTAAAGTTTTTCTTGAAAACTGACCCTCTATTTATTGCTCTCGATTATTAAAAAACAATTGTACGCCACTGAGTTATTTCAAACTGAAGATCATTCTTGAGTTCCTAGTTCAATTTGTAACAAAAATATCTCCTTGAACAAAGAATTCAAAAATAATTTTCAGCTTGAAATATCTAAAAGGCGGCGTACTATTTTCTCTTCCAAAAAAAAAAAAAATTCATAACCGTATGCACGCCGCCAATGATGAACATAAAATTCTTAATTGCATGTCAATAAATGCGCATTAACTACCTATGGAAACTCACCAAATTTCATTTGAATATTTCGACCGATAATTGGCAAGTTGTAAACACGATATTTAGCAATTTGGTACTTTTTTAAATTGAAACAATCATGAATGAATGAATAGAATCAGTCAATGGCAAAGCATGAGTTGCAAATTCCATAATACGTACTTGTACGATATGTGAGAGAAATTTGTGCTAATCAGAGCTGTTTTTTTTCGCCTTGTATCGTTAAAAGCTGCTTTGGTCTGACAAACTGACATAGCTCCTCAAAACTGTAATCGACCACACTAGGAATGAGAGTTTTGACTAAAATGAGAAGAAAAGTACGGCATCGAAAATATGAGATTTATTTTTACTGATCTAAAATTTGAAAGTACTCTTGAATTGATCGTCCAGAACCATAGGGTAATTAACATAGATACATACCCCCAACCTGGTTAGATAACGTTGTCGGATTGTGTTATATTTTCAAATCCACAATTTTACTATATCGTTATGAATGTATTATATTGAATGAAATATTCTTATTTGAGTGATTCTCAATTAAATATGCATTAAATTTGAATATTTGGAATCCGATATTTCTACTAATTGTCGAATTCATAATAACCAGAATATTTATTATTTTTTGTATCTACCTGCTGAAATCCAAGGTTTGGCAACTTTTGCTCTTCTAGTGTCATCGGTTGTTTCACGTCATTTGGTGCGCTTGAAGTTTGTTTTCTGAATTTCTGATATATTAAGGTATGGGACATAAGAAGTGCGTTCTTTGTCAAGAAACTCGCGAATTGAGTGAAATATCGTAATACTGATATGTTTTCATTCCTGCGCGCATGATGTCAAATTTGATAGTTCATGTTGGGGACAAAATTTGCTTATTGAAATTGGCATATGCTCCCTCTATCTATGTTTATTACTCCGAGTCTAGAACACACGTAATTTTGTTGCCTAGTTGAAAGAATGTAGCAAAATGTCCCTATTCGGTGATAAAATTTATGAGCACATGTGCGCTTCGAAAACCGTTTCGACTTCTCTGAAAGATTTAATTTAGTAGGTTCATAACTCAACAAATATTTATTATATTGCAATATTTCAATAAAAAAATGCCGATTATTGGTTATTGGCCAGCCGTTAACGAAACCCAGACTTGAGAATTCGTAAAGTTGGCGAAATTCTTGCTCGAACGTGCCAGAGCTATGTTTTTTCAACTTGTATCGTTAAAAGATGACTTGGTCTGGCAAACTGATATAGCCCTTCAAATTAGGCATCGACCACACAAGGAACGAGAATTTTGACTAAAATGAGAAGAAAAGCACTACAGTAAAATTTGAAACAGCTCTTGTACCTATTGATCGTCCAGAAAACATGCATATTTTTATTGCCTAGTTGAATGAATGCGGCAGAATGTCCTATTTGGTAATAAAATTTATGAGTCCATGTGCGCTTCGAAAACCGTTTCAAATTCTCTGAAAAAAATTCACTAGGTGCCAAACCTGAAATAAATTTATTGCATTGCAATATTTCAATAAAAAAATGCCGATTATTGTTATTGACCTGCCGTTAACGAAACCCAGACATATTCCCACATCCTCGAGAATTCGTATAGTTGGCGAAATTCCGGGCGCTCGAAAAGCGAAGAGACTCCAAAGAGGCACCTCTCCAATAAGACGCTGACGAGAATGTTTTTTACGATCGGGTCATCTCATCCCGAGGAAATCAAGACAGTTCGTCCCCTCACCAAACACGCCAAGTCGCATTATACCAACAAAGAAGTACCAAAAATAACGACAGGACGGGTCTAGGTCGTCAACCTACCGTTTGCAGGCTTACCTTCTGCGCCCACCGTAAGAGCTTTGTTCGACGATCCGGCCGTCTATGCTGTTTCCGTTCGTTTAGAGCGCTTGGCTCTATCCCTCCGAGCCTCTTCGTTAAGAGTAGTTTCTATATTTGCAGGTAAAATATGAAGCAGGTTTAGGGGAACGACTTGACACTGACGGATAGACCATATAGGAGAATTTAAGACGGATCATCTAAGCTGGAATCAGGTAAAATCTGGCAAAAGGAATCTGTGCTTTCGGAAAGAAGAATTCGTCAACTTGGGTGTCGTCTGGAGATGTTTGGAATATTTGTGAAGGTTCCATAATTTAAACAGAGCATCCGACGATGTTTGAAAATTTAAACTCAAACAACATTATTTTACCATATCATATAGATAGGTACGAAAAACTGTTCTTGTCGGTTAACAGTTATTTATAATGAAAGTGCAGAAGGCATTGATATTCTTCCACGAGTTCAAAATTTGAATGAACGAGTGGTAGAATGAGCCTTCTGTACGAGTATTATACATTATTTTCTCTAATTCTGTGGTTATTACGTTCATTCTTCCACATCTTGTAGAACAACATCGTGCGAGAATATATCAGAACCGCAGTTTTCATGGTTATATTTTATTATTATATGTTAGTACTCCGAACTTTTCGCCACGGCTTTATCTGTCAATTTTTCAATTTGCCTCAAAGAAATCAGTTCTTCCAACCAACATTTTTCAATGCAAAAATCACTAAATGATATTTATGGAAATATTTCATTGATTTCAATAAAAATGCAATGAATTAGAGAAAGTAATGTATAATACTCGTACAGAAGGCTCAATCTACCACTCGTTCATTCAAAAACTCGCCACTTCGTGGCTCGTTTTTGAATTTTGAACTCGTGGAAGGATATGAATGCCTTCTGCACTTGTATTATAAATAACTATTCTCTAATTCATTGCATTCTTATTGAAATTAATGAAATATTTCCATGAATATCATTTAGTGATTTTTGCATTGAAAAATGTAGGTTGGCAAAACTGATTTCTTTAAGGCAAATTGATAAATTGACAGATAAAGCCGTGGCGGAAAGTTCGGAGTATCAACATATAATAATAAAATATAACCATGAAAACTGCGTTTCTGTTATATTCTCGCACGATTTTGTTCTACAAGATGTGGAAGAATGAACGGAATAACCACAGATATTAGAGAATAGTTATTTATAATACAAGTGCAGAAGGCACTGATATTCTTCCACGAGTTCAAAATTCAGAAACGAGCCACGAAGTGGCGAGTTTTTGAATGAACGAGTGGTAGAATGAGCCTTCTGTACGAGTATTATACATTATTTTCTCTAATTCATTGCATTTTAATTGAAATTAATGAAATATTTCCATGAATATCATTTAGTGATTTTTGCATTGAAAAATGTTGGTTGGCAGAACTGATTTCCCGAGTGATTTCCTTAAAGCAAATTGATTAATTGACAGATAAAGCCGTGGCGGAAAGTTCGGAGTACCAACATATAATAATAAAATATAACCATGAAAACTGTGCATTTCTGATATATTCTCGCACGATTTTGTTCTACAAGATGTGGAAGAATGAACGGAATAACCACAGAATTAGAGAAAAACCTTTATTCGATTAATTTCAAATTCCAATTGAATCATTTTCTGAATAAACGATTCGATCATTCCTTTTTTTTCGACACACCGAGGGGTGCAGAAGAAATTCAATACTTTCGTTGGGGCCAAACCCTGGATCACAGAAACACTAGCGTGAGATGTCAATATAGCTTCATCACGCACGGTAAATTCGCTATGTGGGTGGCATAAACAGAGTTTGGTCAAAAACATCCTTGTTGGGTCGATGTAATAAAATCCCAAACATCTACAGATGTGCCCGTCAATAACATGCATGCGTGGATTACATAAGAAATAATATAAAAAAGAACAAGATGGTAAAGGCGAAATTTTCATTCGGTACATTGAATTCATCATTCCAAACCAGAAAAGTGATAAGGAGAAATTTCAGTGAAGTGGAATGTTTTCATCGAAAGGTTTATTACTGAAAGTGATGAAACAAAATAAATCACATCTTAAAGACCGGTTTTTTCACATGTGCATAAATAAATTTATTCCTACAACAATTCGGCATTTATAAAGTCCCTAGTTCCTTTAAAAATTCGAGCCGAATGTCGAAAAAAAATTACGAAAAGGCAGGAGCTTTTGGTCACTCGTTCATTCAAGCGCCATTTGCGCCCTTGTTGCCAACGTATACACCTCTATACAATTATAAGGTCTTTGAGGGTACAATACATGAATGCCGTCAGTGCTCCACTAATTAATTTTTTGTGGTATTCACTCTAGTATTTACTATTTATTACATTCTGTTATAATGAAAAAAACTTTCATCGAAAAAAAAATATACAAAATGTAACACCGGTGTTATACAATTAGAGATTTGCAGGATTTCCAATTTTCCCTGGAGTGGCGATGGATCACAGTAACACTACCTACGCAGAACATAACCTCTCTCAACTAGTAAAAGCTCTAAACCTAAGCTTTTTAGAGATCTCTTAGACATCTAGGAAAGTCGGAATAAAAAAGTTGTTGATAAATCTGACTCACAATTGAACTCGATGATTCATTATCATTTGAAAGACTATTTTTGAACTATTCAAATCTATGATAGCAATATTTAGAAACAAATCCTTCGAATAGGCACCATAAATTAAAACAATTCCTAAAATAGATTTGAGTTAGGTACCTACATTGTTGATAATTGCTCGCTGCTCCAAATATATTCAGAGTCTGCCAAAATATTTCACAGGAAAAAAATTAACGAAAATTATTGTTTTCTAATTGATTAGATTTACATTTGAAGATATATGCACCTTCTTTAGTAATTTGATCGTTTTAAATGAAGTGTTTTCTTTTGAAAGCTGAAGAATATATGACAAAGTCTGCATCCACTTCAATAGAACCTTTGTCGATGTGAATGTTCACTTCTATCGATTATTTTTTTAGATTACAAATATCAATATTATGACAACAAAACCAAAGAACCCTCACATATACATATTTTTGATATATCCGGGTTTAAAAAACAATGTTTCAATATTTTGGGAGCTAATTCTTTACCTCAAGATTACAGAAGATATTAGATTTATTTTCGACTTCTAGGGTTTTGCAGAAGATATACCATATGACCTCCGTCCATTTCAATGCAGGAAGTGCTTCATCGCATAAAGGAATTATTCCGAAAAGACCTGGTTGTGTTTGGATCATGTAACAGGATAGTTCAATGCGATGTTGCAACTCCTCGATTTGACATTGCATCTCACATTGCATACACTAAACTTTTCAAACAGCCCCAAATACAAAAAAATGCAAAGGATTCAAATCGGGAGATTTAGCGGGCCATGGCACTGAGCCTTCCCGTCCTACCCATCTATTCAAAATATTCAATTGAAGTACGCAAATAAAAACCAAATGTTTGATGCCAGCTGTAATTTTTTTCAATGAACCGACTGAAAAACATTTCAATTGTAAGTTCAATTTAGACATCTGAAAGATGGAAATAAATCGATCTCCATGCCTAATTTGGTTAGGTATTCAATTCATTAACCCTTTACTCAATTGTGCAAGTTTTAGATGATGCATTTTTATTTGGAATGGTTTCACTGTTTTGGCCTCGATTTTGTCAGTTTTGGGCCAATGTTATCCAAATTTTGATATTATATTGCCTTCATCAAGTAGAATGAAACTGTAAGTACAGAATAAATGAAATTTTGTGCAGAAATTATTTTTATTGGTTCATCAACGAAACAAGACCTCCTACGTTAGATGAGCAACAAAAATCCATGAAGGTTATCAACAAGAGCTTATTACCGACATATAACGTTGTATTCAATATAGCAATTTGAGAACAATGACCGACCATCGTTCCAAAAGTATTATAATTCAATGTGTTTAAAATACTTACCATACAACTCCGAAAGCTCCATAGCCGATAGGACGATCTGGTTGTACCTGTTCCTGAGTATGGGCAGGGGCAGCGGCATGTCGGGGATGGTAGTATGGTTGTGCAGCATGTTGGCCCCCGGCGGTAGGGCCAGTCGCGCCCTGCATATAGCTCATAGACACGGACATTGACACCCCTGTGTGGCGGTTGGGACCGACCACAGCCATCAAATATTGAACCACCTCGCTGGTTTTCTTATTCCATCACACGAAAACCAGACTGCGTAAAAAACAACTTTCAGACTATACAAAAATGAAGAAATAAGCTTTAGAGCGTCTCCCTCGACGCCACTGGGTCGTGAGAAAATGTCACGGGTTGTAACGTCCACTGGGAAATTCTAGGCTTTCCTTCGATTTTTTTCTCAACAAATAAGCAGCTTACACTAACAGTTTCTTCAAAATAACGCCACAATTGCACACAAATCAGACGCACATTAAAAGTAACTTCGAACTAGGTATTTTTCACAATTTTACTGTGCTTTTTTATTCCTTTGAAGCCCGACGATAAGTAACAAAATTCTCAGTTCATTCAATCAGTTTATTAGACACTTAAATATTTTAATCCCTTTATGGCTTTCTCTTCGGAACACACTTCTTGTTGATGAACTTGTTGGTCTAATTAGACTTCCGAATGACAGATGAATGAAAATAAAGTCGAGGGGGAAGAAGGAAATCTTGTAAATAAAAATTAAAGTTGCAGAAGCAGACCGCGTACAGTCACTACCACGGATCGAAGTAAACTGACGTTTTTCAACATGGCCGTCGAATTTTAAACGAAATGAGATACAGCTGCGCATACTCGCGCAGTAAACAGCTGATTACAAACCGGGTTCACAATAACTAGGTATTCAAGCTCGAAAAGCAGTGGATTTGAAGGGATAAATCTTCTTTTACAACTCTTTGTATCTTTGAAAAATAGTTAATGATGGTTACTATCACTCACAAAACTACTGAATACTCTCTAAACTAACATACATGTAGCTGTTACTAGTGTTACCTATACCTAAGAAAATAACATGCTTCAAAATTTTCGCACAGCCGATTCAAATTGGATAAATTCATTCGATACAATGTAAAATATGATATTTCAACTATTTGGTGGCGTCCTCAGTAGATAACAAAATCAATTAAAAAATTTCCGATTAATCATGATCACGTAATATATTGTAGTGCGAAATGATGAAGTTTAATAACAGCAAGAACAACTAGTTTTCTAATCCGATTTCGTTATTCATTTGTTGAATAGTTTTGAAATTTTTCATTTCATAAAAATGTTAAAATGTCCGTAGCTTTACAAAAAAAAATTGAGTATTTCTTTTTATTTATTTCACACACAACATTCTCTCTTCAATAGCTACATTAGGCAGTGGCGGATCAAAGGGGGTAATTTCCCCCCCCCAAGCCTCGTCGAAATATTTAACGTTTAGAGCCCAATCAGCCTTCAATCAAGATTAAATAAATACTTTTATTATAGCTGCATCTTTAACAAACTCAAATATGAAAGAATACCTGTGATCAAAAATGTGAAGTAAACGCATTGGCTCCAAGTTTATTCAAACGACTCGATCACTATCAAGGTCGTAGATATAGGGGGTACTGGGAGTAATAACCCCCCTCCAAGATTTCCAAAATATAAAATTTTAGAATTCTAGCCAAGACGAAGAAGGAAATTTTTCCATAAAAAGAAACCAATAATCATTTTACTTTTCTTTGAAATTGGCATGGCAGTAAAAAATCTCACCCTTTTACGAATTATGAATTTATTATTCCTTTCGAGATTATTACTTTTATTGCACTACGAGCACGTCTTCCTCCAAGGTTTATTATATTCCTTTATCTATCCGTTTTGTCGCCCCTTGTTTTGCCATCTGTGATTTTTGAATTCGTCATCAGTTTTTTGTATCATTCTCATCACGCAATACTTCAGTCGTAAAGAACTGAGTTATTCGCATCGAAAAATTGTGATCTGTAATGTGTTTCATTCAAATTGCAATTTATTTTTGAGGACATCAGTTTTCAATTGAATGATATAATGAAGAATGCGTTTGTTCCTGTAGGAGATTTCAAATTCCCTTACTCAGAGTGCATCGAAAGAATAACAAGGATGTTAAATGTTATTCATTACAGAATTCTTTTCCCATGGTTAACTTATTCAAAATTGTCAAACGGTATTTTTTTTTGTAGATCATAGTTATTGTGTTTTATTTGCTAAATATGGAGGTATTCATATGAGACCACGCCTGTTAAAAATGATTTTATTTCCCTTTCACAACAATTATTTTTGAGTCATATAAGTTTGTAGGTTGTAGGCATGTTATATTATGATCTCAAATTTATTAGATGTTTTCTTACGGGAAGAAATTTTGTTGTCTTTATTTGGTTTTTGAAAATGGAGAATGTTGTTTGTTTCATTTATTAATAATATGATAATTGAAAAAGTATTATTTTTCCAATGAAATCTATTTTGACAGGAAATATATTTCCATCTCATTTTAGTGAGTGAGTGAGTGAGTCATTGTACATCCTCCCTCCCTAAACAGTTCCATGGAGTCGCCACTGACTTTTAGGTATTTATTCAAGATGAATACCTACATAAGAACATAAAGGGTGTTTTTTTCAGAGCTATAGAACTTTTAATTGCAATAAAACAACGATGGATTATTCGATTGACATGAATTTTATTTATCCGCAAGATAATCTTGTGGCATTACATTTTAAATATGATTTCTGGCATATGACCGCCACGGCTGGCTCGGATGTAGTCCAATCTGGACGTCCAATTTTCGATGACTTTTTCCAACATTTGTGGCCGTATGTCGGCAATAACACGGCGAATGTTGTCTTCCAAATGGTCAAGGGTTTGTGGCTTATCCGCAAAGACCAATGACTTTACATAGCCCCACAGAAAGTAGTCTAGCGGTGTTAAATCACAAGATCTTGGAGGCCAATTCATAGGTGCAAAACGTGAAATAAGGCGATCACCAAACGTGTCTTTCAATAAGTCGATTGTGGCACGAGCTGTATGACATGTTGCGCCGTCTTGTTGGAACCACAGCTCCTGGACATCATGGTTGTTCAATTCAGGAATGAAAAAGTTAGTAATCATGGCTCTATACCAATCACCATTGACTGTAACGTTCTGGCCATCATCGTTTTTCAAGAAGTACGGACCAATGATTCCACCAGCCCATAAAGCGCACCAAACAGTCAGTTTTTCTGGATGTAACGGTGTTTCGACATACACTTGAGGATTAGCTTCCCTCCAAATGCGGCAGTTTTGTTTGTTGACGTAGCCATTCAACCAGAAGTGTGCTTCATCGCTAAACAAAATAAAATGGACGTAGTGCGCGATACGTATTCCGCACAGAACCATTATTTTCGAAATAAAATTGCACTATTTGCAAGCGTTGTTCAGGCGTTAGTCTATTCATGATGAATTGCCAAACCAAACTGAGAATAAATCACTTGACAGCTGTTAAATCGGTCGCCATCTTGAACAGAAATGCCAACTCAAAGTTATGTACCTCGAAAAAAAATACCCGTTACATAAGAAAAATTTCGATTATTTAATTAACACATAGATTGAGTAGTACAGTGCAGCATTCAATGACACATCGAATTGAAGAAAGTACAAGTTTCGAAGGAAGATTCATCGTATGTGGGAGTCTCTGACTAATCGTTAGGGGTATTTTTCCGCTTTCCCAAGAGTTTTGGGAGCGATTTCGTTAAGAAATGTCTTCAAGAGTGGTACGTTTCTCCCACGATGGAGCTGGCGAACAAAGCGGAGGGCGCGAATGCACAACACGCTGAAGCGTAAATTACAGTGTGAATAGGAATAGAAAAATAGTTTTTTACAAGATCAACTTGTTCTGGACGGACATGTTGCTGCGATGAAAGAGCATCGAAGATAATTTGGCGAGCACCATTATACCCTTTTGGAAGACATAGTTCAGGTGCAGGTTGAATGAAAACTCCTTATACAGGGTGTTTCATTGGAAAACGGAAATACTTCACAGGTGCATAGGTGGCACCAAGGCGGTTCTGGAGATACCCCATTTATTGGGTCTTACTGTCTTCGTAGCCGAGATACAGGGTGTTTTATGCATTTTGTCCGTTTCTTTCTGAGGCCATATAAAACGAACCACCCGGTATATTTTCTTCATATTTGACAAATATGTTCCTAATTGAGGGCCCAAACGTATCATGCAATAACCGCACTGAAAATCCAGGTCCTGGTTAACAAAAAATTATGAATCGTTTGAATCCTCGAAACAACTCTCTGTACATCGGAATTTTGAAAATCTGTTTCAATATTCGGAAACAACACTAAAAACTTAACTGAGACGTCTACTTCAAATTTTCGCGCAGACAGTTTTACTGCACAAAATTTCAACGTAAAAGTGAAGTTTTTAAGAACTTGGATACCTGAAAGTGGCTTGAAGTGACTTTTAACAATGAATTATCAAAAATATTGAATTCATAATTATTTCAACATTACTTTGTAATTCATTTTTACATTGGTTTTCCTTTTTATAGCTGTGTACTATTTCCGTTTCTATTTATTGAGAATTGAGTTGCATTAGGTTGATATATTTTGAAATAATTATGAACAAAAAAACATAATAACAAAATAATTAGAAAAATATCTACAAAAACGGCTCGAAATGTCCTCCATTTTGATCTGAACATTTTTTTGCTCGTTTCAGAATATCTCGAACTGCTTTCCGAATCACATTTGGATTGTATTTCATTTTCTGGCTAGCATCTTCCATTCTTCTGATTAGCTGATCCCGAGTATTGATTTCAGAGGAATAAACTAACGATTTCATGTCACCCCAGACATAATAATCCACGGGATTCAAATTAGGGGATCTTGAAGGCCAATTATGAGGGCCTCCACGAGAAACGACGGGAGAGTAACTCAAAAATAAAAACTGAAATATATTACAGCTATAAAAAGGAAAACCAATTTGAAAATGAATTACAAAGTAATGTTGAAATAATTATGGATTCAATATTTTTGATAATTCATTGTTAAAAGTCACTTCAAACCCCAGTTTCAGGTATCCAAGTTCTTAAAAACTTCACTTTTACGTTGAAAATTTGTGCAGTAAAACTGTCTGCGCGAAAATTTGAAGTACACGTCTCCGTTTAGTTTTTAGTGGTGTTTCCGAATATTAAAACAGATTTTCAAAAGTATGATGTACAGGGTGTTGTTTCGAGGATTCAAACGATTCATAATTTTTTGTTAACCCGGACCTGGATTTTCAAGACGGTTATTGCATGATACGTTTGGGCTCTCAATTAGGAACATATTTGCCAAATATGAAGAAAATATACCAGGTGGTTCGTTTGATATGACTTCAGAAAGAAACGGGCAAAATGCATAAAACACCCTGTATCTCGGCTACGAAGACAGTAAGACCCAATAAATGGGTTATCTCCAGAACCGCTTTGGTGCCACCTATGCATAAAGTATTTCTGTTTCCCAATGAAACACCCTGTATAAAATGACTCCCAAGTACTCTGCTTCCGCCGTTTATTTCCAAAATTCGAGGCTTTATTGTAAAAAACTGGTTATACATTTATGATTCAAAGTATTGTCCATCGGTGACCACTACTTTCTTCCATCTTTCGGGCAGCGTACGAATCCCGCGTTGTAGAAACTGGTCTTCTTTTGAAGCGACCCACTAATCGATCCAATTTTTCACTTCTTCATAAGACCGGAAGTGCTGGTCAGCTAGGCCGTGTGCCATTGATCGAAACAAGTGATATTCCGAGGGAGCAACGTCTGGAGAATACGGTCTTGACCACTTTTGTAACATGGGGTCGAGCAGTGTAAAATCGCTTTATCATGCCTCTCGTTATATTGCGGCCGTTTGTGTTTCAATACTCGCCTCAAACGCATTAATTGCGTTCGACAACGATCGCTTGTGATTGTTTCAGTCGATTTTTACACCTCATAGTACACTACGCCGAGCTGGTCCCATCAAATATCGAGCATGACCTTGGAACTCTAAATATTCGATCTGGCCGTCGACGTGGAAGCATGGCCGGGATATCCCCATGATTTTCTGAGCTAGGGATTATCATAATTAACTCATTTTTTCTCCAGTTGCAATAGTATGCAGAATTCCCTTCCGTCTTTGCCTTGCAAGCAACTGTTCATAAGCAAACAAACGCCGTTCAACATATTTCGGCTTCAACTGTACGGCACTCAATTTCCTTGTTTCTGAATCATTCCCATGACTTTCAGGCTTTTTGAAATGGCTCGTTGCGTCACTTTCAATTTTATTTATTTTTTGAGAGGAATGTTTCTGTTTCAATTTGGCACCGTAGTTTCGGGACACCATGTATAGGGGTTGATACAAAATCAACTATTATTCAAGGGCGAAGATATTTTTTTTTCTTGAAGGGGGGGTGGTGTAATCAAAAAACTTTTTTTTTAAACAACATTTACTAATATCTGTAATATGGGAAAGAAAGTTTTAATAACGAAGATTGAACCAAAACTCACTCGAAATACCCAGCAAACACGTTACATCACTTGGCAGTTTCGCGAAGTCTCAAATTGCACATTGACAGATATCTTCATTGCGATTACGCATACTTGTTCTAAACATATTTATTTTGCGACATTGCTTTGTTAACAACAATTCGAAGATGCAGTGATAATAATTTGAGGATATTAATAAATAACCACAATGCCATCCCCATAGAAAGTGGTAAATTAGTAGTTAAAAAGTTTACCATCGAGCGACTTCGCAACGAAGTCTTTTTGAGAACTACACAATGTTAACATGAATTGGATGATATTTCAAATCCTTTTTGAGTGGGTCACTTTATGTTCCCAATGTGGCTGTTTATTCTGGTGAATGTAATAGTAAAACTTTGCAGATTATTATTTTCAATTATCCATCTGTGGCACTGAAATATCCAGCCCTCAAAGAGTCCGACGAATATTTATTTATTGTCCTTCATCTGGATGTAATAAACAAAAACAAACGATTCAGAGCAATCCGAGAGGTCGTCGGTGAAACCAGAACATAATCCTAATAGAAGCATTTTTGCAACAAAATACAGATTACGTATTCACTTGGTCCGTTTTCTGGCTGATCGAGCGATATTTCGAAAACTACAATAGCTATAGGCTTCCCGTTTTTTCAGTTTTATTTGTGCGTTGGTGTCTGCCATGTGGCTGGTGATATAGCTATATCACCAAAAAACCAATAAATTAAAATATATATAGTATTTTTTTATAAGTGGTCAAATGAAGACCGGCTCTGTTTGTTAATTTTATTATTTTATGAGAGATAATTTCACTTTTTTGTGACGTTTGTTTTTTATATTTGATTGAATAATTATTTATTATATGGATGTTTCATTACTTCATTTCCCATTTCCAAATTGTATGTACAAATTTCTACAGGATTACTTTTGTGATATTCATAAAATAGTCCCTTTGGCACTATACAGTGTGTTTCCAAATTGTATGTATGACTTTGTACAAGATATTCTACACATTAAATAAATGATATTCTATATGGGAATCCTTGTCCGAATTTGAACAATACAAGGCATTTGACCTATATTAAATATCATTTATTCAATGGGTAGAATATCTTGTACAAAGTCATACATACAATTTGGAAACACACTGTATAGTGCCAAAGGGACTTTTTTATGAATATCACAAAAGTAATGTTTTGTGGGGATTACAGATTCCTGCGTTACGGTCATGGTGGCGCTGCCAACCAGGTTAACGCTTCCCCCAAAAGAGGGCGCAACAATCTACTTAAGCCTCGAAGTAAGCATCTTAAACGGATATAAGCCGAGGAATCCCAGTCAAATAGCAACCTACATCATGTAGCATTTTGTGTCTCTTATTATATCTGTACTATATTTCATTTTTACTGTTTTATTTTATAACCGTCTAACTAGGCAGATTGAGACCTAGTTAGCGCATTTTCCGTTATAGTTATCCCAAGGTTAATCAGGAGTAGGCAGATTGAGGCCTGATTAAACCCCTCCATCGACCAAGTCGTCACGCTGTCCCAAAAGTTTTAATAAGTTCAAAATTGTATCTTATATGGAAGTCAGTATGTGTACTCTATGTGTAGTGAAAAAAAGAATAGAATTGAGAAGTCTAATAATGATATCCTAATGAAATCATAATCGAACTTCCTATTGAAATTGATATAATGTACTCTATGTGTGGTGAAAAAGCCCAGCAAACCATGTTGTTATATGCGCCTTCCCGTTACATAACATCCCTAAGAAATGAGGTATATACCTGATACATCTCAAAACTAATGTATCTGATACATAACATTTCATATATCCATGAAATTATTTGACTTATTCATATATCATATATGTAACATTGTTATATTACTGAAGTTACGTATATGATACATCTTCCAGCATCCCTAAAAACAATATTACTCTGATATCTACTAGTGTGTAATATAGTTACATATCATATAT
This sequence comes from Harmonia axyridis, assembly GCF_914767665.1. Taxonomy (NCBI): domain Eukaryota; kingdom Metazoa; phylum Arthropoda; class Insecta; order Coleoptera; family Coccinellidae; genus Harmonia; species Harmonia axyridis. Next base: position 10,524,927 of record NC_059505.1, read on the forward strand.
GTAACATTCGCAATATATATTTTACATTGCTAATATTATGTAAAAGCTATGTAAATATAGCATATTCATGATATATTACTCAGATCTATACAAGTACTCTTATAATACATAACCTTTATTAAAGTTGAACTGTTTAGAGATTTTTGCCAGGACTAGTGCAGTGAAAAGTGATATGCATTTTCTAACTTTTGATTGTTAGTTAGAAGTGATGAACTATAATAATAATAATATTCAATATTCTTTGATTTTTCATCAATTCCGGATTACTTTCATCGTAGATATATGTGAGATAAGAAGTGAAAAACTGTAATAATAATCCAGATTAGTTTCATAGTGAAAATATGTGAGGTAAGTGAATATAAGTATACTTCGACAACGTAACTACATTTAGATATATAAATGCTGTTGTATGTGCCTTTCATTTTGCTTTTGTACTTGCATGCCTGTTAATAGCATAGGTATATTTGCTGCATGTTTTTGTGGATCGTTAATGGAATGTGTGCATGGTTTCTGTCTTCTTCATTCAAATTATATGCATTTTGATATTTTTCCTTTTTATGGTAATTTGCATTTGGGTGTATATAGTTCTGAAGTAATACCACAATTGTTTTATCATCTAAATAAGAAGTACCTATCTGAATAGTGCGCTAGTTTTTACTACTTAGACTATTTTTCTGCTATATTTTATTTATGTTTGTGATGTATATACCTATGTTATTCTCTGCTATTCGTGAAATTAAAACATCTAGATTTCATATATGCACAATACACTTTTCTTCCATCATTATTAATGACCAATGTCAGATCACATAAGGATGCTTTTTGAGAAATAGATTCTGATAAGTTTAATCAAATGTTTTAGTATGATAGGTATAAATAATTTTGCTGTTTCAGAGTGAGGAATCACCTCCTGAAGTTTACTCATGTATTCAAAACTTTCATAACTTTATATTATGTAAGAAATTTGTTATTTATCCAATCAGGAAACCTCGTTACTGAGAATTTTAATTGTAAATACCATTTTTTAATAACATTCTAATATGTTTAGGTTTTGCATCTCAATCTTTTATCCAATGTGCAGACTTTGAGAAGATAGATATCAGCCGAGTGGATAAGGCTGGCCACATTGAGGATCAAGAGACAAAAATAAGTTTTGGTTGATGTAGGTACTTTGATTACATTAAAAATTTTCAATAATTCTATGATCTTTCATTTAACAAACACCCAATTGTTAAATTATTGAATCCTGTTTTACTATTCATAAATTATTTGTAATATTTCAAATGTGGTGCATACCAAACGTAGGAATCTGGTTTTTGTTGAATTTTCTAGGTTCAAAATAATAATATTGTTGACTAAAAAATATCTTTCTAGCAAAAAATGAAAGATGGAGTTTAAATATATATTTTTGGAATGCACCTTAATTCATAAGTATCTCTTTTCATGTAATTTATAAGTGATATATCTCTTATTAATTGATGTTGGCTAGATACCAGCAGTTTTAGTTTCAATTGGTATTGTGTATCATTTGTTATATTTTTGTTTGGAAGGTATTGAAAAAAATTCCAACAAATTCACTAAAACATAATTTGTGTGGTGTCAGCATATTTAGATTTTTTATTTGTAGTTTGATTAGTTTTTCCTCCAGAAAGAATTGTACAGGTATGTATTGTTTTTGAATTGCATAGAGAATTTACTTCTGAGTACCTATATGTAATATAAACATTCAGATAACTATTACATTTTTCTTATGTCTCTTGTTTGTAGCAGATATATTTCTTTTGGTTATATCACATAGAACGGATATTTTTTTTTATATTGCATGGTGAACTTTTTACTGAGTATATATTATGTAATATAACCATATACAGGTTGGCCCAGTTCTTGTAGAGTAACTTGGTGTATTCACTTTTAGGATGAAAGCATCATACTCACTTTATAGGTCAATAAATTCACAAAAACATAAGGAGGTTATTGACATCAGGTTGTTCAAAATTAAAGATTTTATTGATAAATCTGGTAACTTGAACAACCTCGATATAACTTCCTTATGATGAAATTACGACCCATATTCATATTATGTTTTCATCTTAAAAACTGAAAACTCTCACAACTGTTATTCTACAAAAAACTGAGCCAGCCTGTATATATTTATATTACATAAAATCGCAGTAAAAAATTCTCCATGCAATATAAAACAATATCTCAGTTCTGTGTGAGATATATTAGAGATATATATCAGCTACAAACATGATATATAAAAGTAACATAACAGATATCTGAATGTTATATGAAAGGTACGTATTATCTATGTAAATTATTATATAACAGCAATATATCAGCTACGTAAATGATAAATAAAGGATATTACAGATGTAATGTACCAGCAATATCTTTCAATGTATCATGTAAGGTACATCATCTATACAGAAATGTAACAGCTACGTATATGATACATAAAGGATGTACCATAAATATTACAGATGTAATATACCAGCGATGTATCATGTATGTTACATGAAATGTAACAGCTACGTATATGATACATAAAGGATGTACCATAAATATTACAGATGTAATATACCAGCGATGTATCATGTATGTCACATGATCTGTACATGATACATGGCAATTTTGTTACATGTTATGTAACGGAAGGCGGACATAGAGCGGTCGTTGAGCGGTACTAGAAAGGCGCATGTATGTTACATTGTTATGTAACATAGATCGTTGTAATATATATGTTATGTCTATGATACGTATTTGTGTTTGCTGGGAGGGAATGGAATATAGAGATATCAAAGAGACCTCGCATGAAACGACCCAATGTGGTTATTAAAAAGACATTTATTGACTCAAAAACTTCCATAAAAGTGACAACAAATGGATGTTTTTTTGGGGATATTTTTTCATGTCTCAATTTGAACAACACAACGACTTGAAATGCGTACATGATGTCGCGGACATTTCGCTGCAAATGCGAGCGGGAGGCAATGTTTTTAATACATCGCATGCGAGCTTTTAGTTGCAAAGTTACTTCCTTGGTACTTCACAGTTACCTCCCAGTGTTTGCTGGGTAATAGCATTTTTTTATTCGATTGTTCCTAAATTGGAGGTACGGAGAAAAATGAGGAATTCTTCGAATAATTTTAAGAAAAGAATGTCACTTTTTTTTCGAGATATAGGGAATTTCTTGTAGTCCTACTTTTTTGTGATGCATATAACAGTTTATTGAATTTTTATTGACTTTCTCTACAGATTGGGTAAATAAGTACAAAAACTTATAATTAATTTATTCATCACAGTTCCCTGGATCTTATAATAATTTTAATTTTCCTGAAGAATTGTTTGACAAAAACCGACAAGAAACTATAATGGGTAGTACTTGACCACAGTTTCTTTTTACATTTTTCTAAACTACCAGTGGTTCACCAAAAAAAAGAAATCTGGTGGAAAGGAAGCGGGCACTCTTCACAGAAAAAATATATCACCCTGTAGATTTGCATTCAAAATTAGCATATCACATGATGAAAACTTTAAATTGGAATATCTATACCAAATTTATAAGGTAAATATCTTGTGAAGGGAAGGTGCTATGAGAAAAAAAATTGAACTTTAACATTTGTATCTCGAAAACAAATTGTTTCCGGATCCATGTTTTAAGACTTGATTTCTCAAAATGATCCGAGAAATCTGTCATTTCCTTATTTCACAAATAAATTCCAATTTGAATGAAACACATTAAATTGTAAAACACAGCACTGACAATTTTTCGATGCGATTGACTCAGTTCAGTTCTTTGATAGCCGCAGCATTAAAATTTTGTGAGGAAAATGATACAAAAAACCGAAAACAACGGTTAAGTGTATACCGATGACGAATGCAAAAATCACAGATGGCAAAACAAGGGGGACGCCGACAAAACGGGTAGCCAAAGACGAATAATAAACCTCGGACATAGACGTGCTCGTAGCGCAATAAAAGTAATTATCTTGAAAGCGATAATAAACGCATAAACCTAGGGTCCGATTCGTGCTGTTGTGTCGATTTTAAAGAAATGTAAAAAGAGTATTCTGGTTCATTTTATGGTAGAATTTTCGTTCTTCGTCTTTGAGAGAATTCTGAAATTTTATATTTTGACAATTTCATTTCTACGCCCTTGCTATTATTATAGATGCAATATACTGAATTCATAAATAGTCCCATGTGCCAACTTATCCCTGGTAGTAAATATTTTCAGTACATTCCGATAAGGTTCCAACATCTATAAAACCATAACCGATAGGTACCATTACACGCCCTTTTAAGAGTAACACTTCCAAATATCCTAATAGGCAATGAACTTCGTACTTCAAAGGGAGTTATGGTCGGATATATAAATCTCACATTCGACGTGAAATATTCTCCGTTATTTTTTTTGAAAAATAAATGTTCCCTCTATTATTGAAGTGAGCACCTACCTGGTGAACCCGAAATTTTTCGTCCTGGGGCGACTGCTCCAATCGCTACGCCACTGAATGACTGAAATATTTTTCAGAGCACAGTTATAACAGTTCTAAATTTCAAATTTTTATCAATGAATCATATTAAACCGAAAAACGCTTCCAGAAACATAGTTTTGAAAAGGCCAATCTTGAAGATATGAGATATCGCGGTTACCTGCTACCTACTCATAACCACAAACTCTTTTAGTTGGTACCACTGTTCCAAATTCGGCACCATTTCTACATTATGAGTTCGTCACGTAACCGGCTACTTCCTCCATTAGATGAAGAGTTTATCAAAAAATTACCGTTAACGCGATTCCAAAAAATTCTAAAACACATAACTACTTCTGAAAACATCCTATTTATTTTCCTATTCATACAAAATTTTAAAAAATCTATGTCGTTTTTCTCTATTCTGAACCGTTTTCCTGAAGAAACTAAAAATAACTTGGAAATGAGAAATATGAAATGAAAAAATTGGTTCCAACTCTGGTACCCTTTCTATCTGTACATCATAAATTGGTAGCGAATGTTACGACAGGTTACTTAAAAGTATTTTCCACCGAAAACAAACAAAAATTTTTGAATAATTCGTCTTATTAACGTACAGTAAATATTTAGTTCATGGAATTTACAAGGACGCAGATCTTTTTTTCTTGGCGAAGTGGTAATCGACAATCATAAATAAAATTCGTCGGATACACATCAATTATTTTATCGAAAATAAATAAGTACATATGAAATGAATTTCAGACAACAAGGAACTTTTCAAAGACAACAAACATATTTCCAGTAAGAAAATATTTAATAAATGTGTGATCATAATAAACAGAAAAAACATAGGTAAATATAACATGCCTACAAACTGATAACTCAAAAACAATTGCAGTATTGAAAATGCATGACGAGGATGACACAACTCAATCACACATGGCAAAACAAGGGGCGACAAAGCTGATAGATGAAGGAAAATAATAAACTTCGACATAAACAAGCTCGTGAAGCAATAAAAGTATAAATCTTGAAAACGATAATAAACTCATAAACCGTAAAATGATCCGATTTTTTATTTGTTAGCCGATTTCAAAGAAAAGTAAAATGATTAATTGGTTCATTTTTATGGAAAAAATTCTCATATTCTTCGTCTTGGCGAGATTTTCCGAAAATTTTATATTTTGGAAGTCTTGAGGGATAATTACCCCCTCAGTAGTCAGTACCCCCTATATCTACGCCCTTGATCGAATTTTTCAAGAAGAAAATGTACTTAGTGAATTATGCCATACTCATGAAACATTGCATAAATCTTTGTGTCGTTTTAATTTGGTATCCAACTATCCACTAAATTTCATGCTTAAATATTTTTTTCGAATTGTTAAGTAAGGTTACCCAGAGACAATTTCGAATAGCTATCTTTCAAACCATTAGTCACATTTTGATTATCAACACCTGACCTGAGCACGTATAGGTACACCCCATAGACTTATTATCCCATTTTGATACGTCTATGGGTGCACCTTGTGAGGGGTTTATATACAACGTGATTTTCTCGTGATCTGCCAAAGTTCAACTACTACTGTCTGTCTTCTCAGCATTTTCGAGATCTCACCACTTTTCAGTTTCTTCTACCACATGCAAGAATTCAAAATACGTTTTTAAGTCTTCATTTTTAATTTTAGAAGAAACGCATTTTCAGCCTTCGACAAGACTTTTTGTATAATATTTTCATGTGAAAATTCATAAAAAAATATGATTGGAAAGTTTTGCATATAAAAAATTCATCCAATTATTTTTTTTCTACATTCATGCAAAAAGCAAAACTTTATTGAACTATATTTAGTGGAAAAAGAAGTTCTTTATTGCACTAGTGCAATGAAGTTTTTATTGCACTCATCTGTCATTCTACCTCAACGTGCTGTCATCATGACAAATATAAACGTTCAAACCCACTACATATTTATCAGATATGCTGTGAGATTGGCAATACGTTTTAAACAGTTACATATTTTATATTATTTTGTATTAATGTTAGCAGCCAGAGATAAACAAACAATGCCTTCCCGAGAATAACTCCTTAATCAAAACTGATCCGATATTAATAATAAAGTATTCAAGTTGCGCTTTTCATTTTCCTACACTTAGTGCCGCACCTCAATAAATCATTTTTTGCTTTTTGCATGAACGTAGAAAAAATGTTGTATGCAACTCGTGCAATAAACATTCACTTTTTGCACTTGTTGCATAAATAACTATTTCAATTCCAAAAAAATAATAAATAAGGACTTTCCGCAATGACGAACTCTTCAAAATGAATATTAGTGAAAACCTCATATAAATCGATGGTATCTAGCGTAAAATAAAGTGTATACCTATTAATTTTTTAACTAATCGCTGAAACGGTATAGACCCCTCTTAAACTAATCTGAACATTGCAAATCTTTAGATCTTGACTTCCGAAAGTAATCGTACTAAAATTACTAATAAGTAACAGTTACCGCTCAAAAAGAATTGAATTGGACTGCTAATTTTTGGTTTATAATTTGAAATGTTATACCTCTGGTTTAATGGAAGATTAAAATTTCAATGCGACATCAAATGAACGTTCTTGTCACAGGGTGTAAGATCGGTATTAAATGAGTTCGCTATAAATTTTTATAATTTTGCTTGTGGGATGGAAAAATTGCGATCTGACAATTTTCCCACGCAAAAGGCAACGTTTTTCCTGTTTCCGCGTCTGTCTGTCTGTGCGTCCACATATCCATGTAACAGCCTCAATTCTATAATTATCATCCAATTTTAATGAAATTTGGTATGGGTGTTCAGTTGTGACCGTAGTAGTCCCATAAAAAGCATTAAATATTCCATACTTATGCGTGTATTAGATATATTCAAAGATAGTGATCCCCAAGCGAATTATATATGTATAATACCATTCAAACGATTTTTATTTGAGCGAAAACCATGCGCCAAAAAAAATAAAATCAAGAAATCAAATATTCTCGAAAATCAAATCAAAGAATTTTGAAAATAATATTTAATTCGAGGAAAAGCAGTGGCGTACCATTTTTTTCTCGAAAAAATATTCAATGCAATAATGCAAAACCCATATGGACACCATTGGTGAAAATAATAAAATTGTACATCAGAAAATATCTTGATGTAGAGTAAACGTGTACAATTTTTTTTTTTTAAATATCTGCAATAGCATCATTGTGGACTGAGGTTATAAAAAAAAGATTTCTGACTGGAAAGTTTACCACCCTGTACCTGAAAAGTTAGCACATTTACGACATACGTTCATATATTTTTGTCTCAAAAAGCCTACAAGAATCTCCCCCTCAAATATCAACATATAAGAACACCCAGTATATCGAATAACCATAAAGCATTATGTTTTTCATTAGATATAATTAATTTAGGACCAAATTCGTCTGACATATTTTTTTAGGAATCTTGAGTTTTCTCATTGAGAAATATCTAGAAAAACCACCAGATTATTGAAACTATGAACAGGTGCACTTGACAAAGTTTCGTAAATAATATTTTGTTTCCCCAAAAATAATAAATATCTTACATTTTTATCCTTTATTATAACAACTTTATAAATATAAAATACATGTATAGTTCCCAATATCATAATCAATTCATACAATCAGATCAGAAATTGAAGACTAGAAATAATACTAATTGAGAATACAATGGTTGATGTCACCACTCTCCTGTTCACGAAACCTTGTTTATGTAAAACGCCTTTTCAAAAACATAACTCAAACCTTTATTTTCCGAGACGACAACAGCCTTAAACATAACTAAAGATTCTTTGGACAAGAGTGTAGTTTCATTAACCTTAGTATTATACAGAGTTCACTGTAAACTCGAAATATTCCATACTAATTGAGAATAGCATAACAAAAAAATCACATATACAAAATTTGGTCTGAAATATGTAAAATATTTAAAGCTTGTCAAAAATTTGATTTTTTGAAATTGTTTTCTCAATTAAAATTTGAAACCTGCTTGAATTATATGTTTTGTAGAGTAGAACATAAATATCGAAACTATATCTCAAAAACTAGATTTATAGTTTGTTTAGCAGTAATTTAATTATTGTTTTATTCTGAAGACATGAATGACAATACATCTATGCTATCATAACTTGACACTCAAATAAATATTCATCCATTTCCAACTACGATTACATATGAAAATAAATTTATTGTGAATGAAAACAAAAAGTTTTTCTTATTTGCAACTGAATTTCACAGTAATTAAAGCCATACATCAAAATTGTTCAAGTTGAACAAGTAACATCACAAAAAGCCATTTATACAAATATAATGTAGTTGTCTTGAATAATCCATTGTTTTCTTCATTTCTTTATGTTTCATTTGCAACACAGGGCAAATATAGATTTCAATTTCTTTTTTAAAAAACAAAGTATCATAGAAAGAATCTCATAGTGATATGGAAAACATTCATACATAAAGCATTAACGAACTATCAGAAGAATAGTTATTCGCCAAGATCAATTCTGAAACTCACGATAACTCAAAACCAGTCCTGCAAGTAACTGCATACCTTAATTTTTCGCGTAATGTACTTTTCTTCTGATAGTTAGGCAGTTTGAGAAGATTGAAACACGTTGATGATGTTGGCAGTCTATTCTGTGGATCCTTCTTTCGTATTGTGAAAAAGCCTCTGATCACACTCCCTAGGATGAAACATTTTTATAAAAAATAGTATTATCAGACCACTTGAAGTGCAATTTGAACATTCTTTGGCATGAAATTGTTAAAAAGTCACCTTTTATCCAAAATAGATTAAATTTCTATGGGAACACCAATTTGAAGGTAAAATACAACAACCTTAATAAGGACATCCACAAACTCATTTTAACCTACAGGTCTCACAAGTATTTAGAAGCATGCAAAGAAATAGAGGAGCAGAAGGGATGAACATACTGGGGGACAATCAAATAATTATCCCAATACACAACACATCTCACAGATCCAATACAGGTCAATGGAAAAACACTAATAAATGATAAAGAGATCACTAATGTATTCTCAAGGAGACATCAAGAAATTTACAAGAAAACTACCAACACAGAATTTGACAATAAACACTATAATAAGATAGATCACTGGTATCAGTTCAGCTTTTCTCAATTACAGGCAGAAACAAATATAGAACCAATCATGGAAGAAGAATATTACAAGGCCCTATATCACGGAAAAAACTCAACACCTGGATATGACAATATCCCCAGAAGAATATTGAGGAAACTGGATCTCCTTATACATAACCAATGCCCAATATCTCCCGAAAATCATTTCTAAATTTCTATCGGGAAGAACTATAGAGGTTAAAGTGAAAAAAGAAACTTCAGCTCCATTTGTGCCATAACAAGGTACTCCACAAGGTTCACCACTCTCTCCATTGTTATATAACTGCCACGATATATAAATGGTGTTTTTTTAGAGCTATAGAACTTTAAATTGCAATAAAACAACGATGGATTATTCGATTGACATGAATTTTATTTATCCGCAAGATAATCTTGTGGCATTACATTTTAAATATGATTTCTGGCATATAACCGCCACGGCTGGCTCGGATGTAGTCCAATCTGGACGTCCAATTTTCAATGACTTCTTCCAACATTTGTGACCGTATATCGACAATAACACGGCGAATGTTGTCTTTCAAATGGCCAAGGGTTTGTGACTTATCCGCATAGACCAATGACTTTACATAGCCCCACAGAAAGTAGTCTAGCGGTGTTAAATCACAAGATCTTGGAGGCCAATTCACAGGTCCAAAACGTGAAATTATGCGGTCACCAAACGTGTCTTTCAATAAATCGATTGTGACACGAGCTATGTGACATGTTGCGCCGTCTTGTTGGAACCACAGCTCCTGGACATCATGGTTGTTGAATTCAGGAATGAAAAAGTTAGTAATCATGGCTCTATACCGATCACCATTGACTGTAACGTTCTGGCCATCATCGTTTTTGAAGAAGTACGGACCAATTATTCCACCAGCCCATAAAGCGTACCAAACAGTCAGTTTTTTGACATACACTTGAGGATTAGCTTCACTCCAAATGCGGCAGTTTTGTTTGTTGACGTAGCCATTCAACCAGAAGTGCGCTTCATCGCTAAACAAAATTCGCTTATGAAAATCGGGAACAACGGCAATCTCATTTTGGGCCCATTCGACGAATCTACGCCTTACTTGATGATCGTTTGGCTTCAATTCTTGCACGAGTTGGATTTTGTAAGCACGCAAACCAAGATCCTTCCGCAAAATCTTCCATAAAGTGGATGGACACAGATCCAATTCCTGTGCTAGATGGCGGATAGACTCATTCGGGTCTTCCTCAATGCTACGCTCTACAGCAGCAATAGCTTCTTCTGTACACACCGTACGGCGTCTCTGGGGTTGCGAGTTATCAATAAGAGTAAACGTGGTGCGAAAACGTTCCATGGTTAATCGAATTAACTGCTACGTATTCCGCACAGAACCATTATTTTCGAAATAAAATTGCACTATTTGCAAGCGTTGTTCAGGCGTGAGTCTATTCATGATGAATTGCCAAATCAAACTGAGAATAAATCACTTGACAGCTGTTAAATCGGTAGCCATCTTGAACAGTAATGCCAACTTAAAGTTATATACCTCGAAAAAAAACACCCTTTACAATCACAATCAAGAATAAGAATACCATATTAACAAACAAGCATATATGCTGCAATTTTCAGATGATACAACCCTCATTGCCCATGGTACCACGATTAACAACTGTATGGAAAAACTACAAGAACTGACAGACGCTGGAGAATTCAAGCAAACCCTACGAAATCGAGACTTTTGATTTTTAACCACAAATTTGAACTTAACTCCAAAACGATTTTGTTTGGAAATGGCACAATTACACCCACAAATATGTGTAAATACCTCGGTATCAAATTCGATCATAAATTACATTTTAAAACCCACATAATAACACAAAAGAGAACAGCTATTACCCGAGCAGGACATTTCAGATCGCTCACATATAAAAATCTAGGAATCAGCACCAAAACAGAGGGCAAAATATACAAGATGATATGCAGGCCCTTACTGGAGCCACACAGCTTTCTTGAACGGGTGTTCAAATTGTTGTCTTTAGGGTTAAAGACAACAATGAAAAATATAGAAGTTGCCGAAAGAACTTACCTTAGAAAAATTACAAAACTGAGACACCCAAACCCAAACAATCCACTCCACAACCTTTCTAACCAACTACTATATGAAACTACAGAAGTAGAACCAATACTGGGAAGACTTGAAAAACTTGTTAAAAAGGTCATCACTAACCAGAATAACGTAATATTATGAATCCACTGATTCACAGCTACCAAAGGACAACACCACCGAAAGCTAAATTGCCGGCTCTCCCAATCAAACAATAAAGCATCTGCACCAAAGGCAAAGTTACCACTTTTCAAACACCAATCAATAGAATAATAGTTGTTTTTTATATTTTCTGATAATTTATAATTGAATGTAATATAAAACTGTAAATAACTGGCTGGAAGACTGCGGTCGATAGCAATTTGATTGAAAAATCAATAAATTTGGTTCCTCTCTCTCTTTTTATGGGAACATCTACAACTCAAATCGAATACCTATGCCAATTTCAATCAAAATGAGATAAGAATTGTAAAAGTCAAAGCTATTACAAGAATAAGACTTACTGACCGGCACAAACCCGAAATTGTTCAGAATCGTATAAGAGGTATTTTGCAAGTGAAACTTTTCAATTTGGAAAATAAAAAGTGATTACAAAAACTCGCTCTAACAAAATCGCTCCGACAATATATGATAATAAAAATTGAAAATGAATTGTAGCATATGATTTTGTAAAATTGTAGCCTGCATATATTAGAAAAATTCAATTACCAATTGTATCTCCAGTATCCTCATCATCTCCTACTTCAACACATCGTATCGAAAATGGTGGCTCTAAATATGCGAATCCCAGAAGAGGTGGTTTTGAACAACTGGTAACAAACTGCAAAATAAAACCTTTGTAATTTTGACACAATACACAATAGGATGATCGTACTTTGAGGAACATTGCTTTCTCTTCTTCTGTGAAATCCTTATCCAAGATATCCCAAAGCCATCCAACAACCCTATGGGAATCGTGAAAACCTCCATAATACTGGGTGTGCCTTCTTAAGTCTTTTAAATCAAGTGGTACATTATCACCTGATATCAGCCTTTGTAACTGGAATTTGGAAACAAATTTAAGATCAGGGTGATGACTCATTCAGGAAAAATTCACCTCTGGTGTTGAGAAATGGGTTAGCCAATCAGGGTTTATTATTGACTTAAATCCCTTTATGAAAGCCGCAGTTTGGTGTTTGATCTGAACTCTCATTCGAAAATGGGCCATCAAGTGGATGTAGGTGATTCTGAAACATTTTAGGTCATTTTGCTGCTTATTTGAAATATTAAGATATTATTGCCGAGCTTCATATACAAAACTACCTAAAAACTAAGTACCAGAAAAAAAGAATTCCAGAAATGAAAATTATATAACCAAAATGATATATTTTTTTCTTGAAATATCATTCATTGAAACAAATAGAAAATGAGGTTTTCTAGTGTCCTCTATGATAATTTTATTTCAAATTATTGAACTTGCAAAAGTTTCTGTCCACATTTCTAAATCAAAACGAAAAATCATAGAAAATGTTGAATTGAACAGCAATTTCCAGAATTTGATCACCTAAATAAATTCAAAATTTTTATTTATTCAATATACAAGTTTATATTCTGTTGACCATCAATAAAATCAAGATAAAATTTGCAGATTATAGTTATAATTTTTTTCATTCAAAAACTTACTTATTTTCATTTGTTACTGAAATTGCTTTCCCTCCTGGTATCAATTCATGGGTTTCTATTTTCCCCATATTATCCTCATCCAAACTGAATGTGAGATCTAAATCGGATACATCTCCCTCGTAGTGTTTGATATAACTCAAAGAACGATATAATTCTTCGTCTAGGGATGGAAGTTCATCTATGTAACTGTAGTTGGCTTGCGATGTTTGTCCCAATACATGAGATAAAAAAAAAGAAGCAAATGGTACATCGATCACAATTCCTAAAAAAATAAAAAAACCTAAATAGCGTGATATTATTCAATAGTTAGATAACTATTTTCTAACTATAAAAAACCGACTGGACCAAGGCAAGAAAGACCGGAATTATCTAAGAAGTATGATAGTCTGTTAGGAATTAACCACCCGTTATGGATATTTCACATTTTTCGAGAAATAAATAGAGTAATTTAGACAAGGTTTTTTCAACTAAAAGATAGAAGTTGATATACTAACTGATAAAGAAACTGCAACACCCAGAAGGAGCTCTTTGAATTTAAAATTTTTTCGGTGAAACATAGTATAGCAAGGAGTAAAATGATAGAATTTGGAGAAAAAAAATCGGTTTTTTCACGTAAACAATTTTCGTTATTTAAATATTGTAATCATTTTTTGCAAGTTTTTCAAATATCACAACAAACCAGCTATTCAAGGAGATCCAAAGTCGATGTATAGTTGTTGTTAAAATGCCTAGAGCACGTGTACGAGGAATTTATCGCCAGCTAAGTAAATTTGAAAGAGGTCGAATTATTGGTCTACGGGAGACGGGGTTGTCATTTCTAGAAATCGCTAACCGTACGAACGGAAAACCAACTACTGTTATGAGATGCTGTCAAGCGTGTTTTAATAATGCCCAAAATCGAAGAAGAGTAGGCACCGGACGTCGAAGGGGCACAAATGTTCAAGATCGACGTCTAAGACTTATGGCCATTAGAGACCTATTTGCGACAACTCGATCTTTGGCTGATGAGTGCTTAGCAGAACAAGGCCCTCCTGTAACTGTCCAAACGGTTTACCGCCGGATAAGGTCTTTTGGACTGCAGCATTATCAACACCATCTTGTGTTACCTCTGACGGTTGAGCATCGCCGGCAACAATTATAGTGGTGCAGAGAACGTCAACATTGGAATGTGAAATGGCATGAGGTCGTCTTTTCTGATGAATCTCGATTCTCCTTGGGTGCACATGATGGACAAAGAAGGGTTAGACGACGTCAGGGAGAAAGACGTGAACCTCATTTTGATGTTGAGAGTCATGTATACCCGACAGTAAGCGTTATGGTATGGGGTGCTATTGAACTTGCAAGTAGGTCACCTTAAGTCTTTATTAAAGGTAACATGACAGCGCTGCGTTACCTTCAAGAAATAGTGGAGCCATATGTTCTTCCTTACCTTAACCGGCTCAAGAATACAATATTTCAGTAAAATAATGCCTGACCTCATGTTGCCAGAGTTAGTTTGAACTTTTTCGAAGCGACCCATGTGAATCTTTTGCCATGGCTGCCCAGATCCCCTGATCTTTCGCCCATAGAGCATGTTTGAGACACCATGGATAGAAGACTTGGAAATTTACCCCAGCTTCCACGGAGTTTGGCAGCTCTGAGACATGAAGTACAGGTACTTGGGATACTATACCTCAAGAAGAAATAAACCATCTTATTGCATCAATGCCGAGACGTGTTGGGGAGTGTATAGATAATCGCGGTGGACAAACACATTATTAACAAATTCATTAAAAAAATTGTAGACCCTTGGTTTTTTTCTCCAAATTTCAATAATAACTGCTATACTATATTTTACCAAAAAAAAAAAAATTAATTTAAACAGCTCCTTCTGGGTGTTGCAGTTTCTTTGTCAGTTAGTATATTTTAGTAGTAGTAGTAGTAACTGTTATTTATTGTTAAACAAATGGCCACCGACCTAGGGTCCTTCAGCCTTTAAATTTACATTTTTTTTTTATACTTAAATATAATACAATTTATAACATAAAATAATTATTTAATTGGTATTCAAAATTTTTAATAGAATTTGTGTTGGGTGTTTTCTTGTTGACTTATTTATTCCATCGTCATGGTATTGTTCAATTATATTCTGATGTTTAATGAGTTTAGAATGAAACTTCTTGTTGAGTCTCTTGATTCTTTCATTTATCTAGTATATTTTACATATTAGTTAACCACAGGAAGAATTCAAATTGAGTAGAGATATTTCTAATCAACAGTTTGATTTTATCAGGAATATATTTGATGGAAAATATTCACAACTATTAACTAACTGATAATCAATAATTTTCAGAAAATCTTTCAAATTAAAATATCATGAGAATTAATCAGTCAGTTAAAAAAAATATGAAAATTCATGTTAGAATTTCAATACAAGATCTTCAAACATGTGTTATTAGTAATATTATTATAGGGTTGTACTTTTTGATTTTATTATATTTGGCATAAACATTAAATTGTATAAATGGCTGTATATGTTTATTCCAATGAAGTCGATATTTTTGGTATTATCAATAAATTTGTACTCACCTTCATATACAGCTTTTCCAAGCATTCTTCCTACAAATTCAAATAGCCCCAAGTGGTTGTCTTGTAAATAAGATGTTGGGCAAGGATAAAGTCGCTCTTCACTGGTGGTTTTGAATAAGTTCAAGGAAGGATCGATGACCTTCTTTATTGTTTCTTCAAGAAATTCTTTGAACACTCCATCCTGATCGACGCCAGCTTCATCCAGTCCCTGTTCATTGATAAATCTTACCCTTATTACACCCTTCAAGGATTGTGGTGGAAGTGGAGCTAACTGTCTATGGCCATCTTCTACAATTCGGTTTCTGTTGAAGGAAAGAAAAAGAATAAACTATAAGCTATCTAATTATGAGTGTGCCATTTGAAGTAAGGAAGTAGTAGTCTGTTTCCGGTATAACCAGAAACCTACCTATGTACTGTGATTATAGTGGGCTGGGGACACGCACAAGCTGACTCGGTGAGCCCCAATACAGTCTTCTCATTTGCGATATATTTCCTAAACAATCTAACTCTATCTTCGTGAGGAATGATATGTGGCATGGTCTGTAGAAGCAGTTGTGGTACTCTTCTACCCTTATCCAGATCTGCTAAGAAAGAAGGCACTTTGATTTCTTTGATCAACCAATGTCCAGGTGGTGTATAGCTCCTTCTAGAGTCTCTTCGATATAAGAGCATAAGGAGAATGTGCAAGGACTGAAATAGTTTGTTACTCTGTATTGTTTTAATGTCTGAAAAAAATATTATTCAGCTTTATAGTAATTGAAAAATCAACTTTTTACCTATCAAGTTTCCTACTATTATTTTGTATAAAAATATATTTAAAACATTTGATAAAATGATGAAATCACTCAATTTGAATGGGTGTTGTTGTTCATACATTTCCATATCATCTAAAAGCCTAAAATGAAAAAAAAAGTGAAAATTGATAAGAAGTTATTATATGCTGATTTGGTTTCTCATTTTGCTATAGTAACTTGAATCAATAAGAAAATTCCCCATTTGTATAAATATAAATAGAAAATGAATTCTATCTAGTATATCATCAATTTTTCAGTTTGTGTTTGTGAAATTTCCAAATAAATCTAATTTTTTGGATGTTATCTGAGTAATTTAAATCAGTAGCAGATTATAACAACAATTTCTGAATTTGAGTTATGACCATATCACAAGCACAAAAGTGTCTAAAGAATTGTCTTAAATTGACAATTTTTAGAGTGTCAAGTTACAATTTACACCTAGTGTTGCGAAAATTCCACTGGACTGAAGTTGAAAAACCCAAAATTTTTAACTCAGTTGAAAAATCTTTCTGTGAAAACTTTCAGCAATACAATTGTTGTTTATAACAATATTCAAAAAACTTTCAAAGCACTATATCATTTGGTCCCGACGTCTCAATTCTTCCAATTTTTAGTTGTTATTGGTTTTAAATATTAGAATTGACTAACCGATAAAGCATTTGGAGCGAATTAAAATCCGGCCGTAAACATGTTAACTCTAAATCTTTTTATGGATAAAAGTCTACAATTTCCAAGTGTGATAACATGTTTTGTAATCTAGCTTGGAAATTGGTCTCCTTTTTATCGTAATCAAACACATAAAAAAAACTGAGACATTAATGTATATAAAATTTTTTTTAAATATTCATTAAGAGCAAATAAATGAATCTATACAAATATATTGTACTCAATAAAAGGAATATTACGATAAAATATCATGTTAAAATTCTTTGTTGTCATCCACCATTTTATATGTTTTAATTTAGGTACTTACGTTACATAATGAGTCATACAATCACAAAAAAGTTGAAGCATTTGGAATTCGGGATCAGAATATTTAGTATTCTCAGCAAGAATATTCAAAAACGTCTTCATCCCACAATTGGGTCCTAAGGAGTATAAGAACAACCACAAATTGTGTAATAATGAATTTTGATAACACAACCCAGTTAATATATCTAAATGTAGCTCAGTCAATGTTCTCAAAGCTGTATGATACATGGAACATGTTAATTCTACTCTCCTGACTTCTGGGCCCCAGGTTTGGCGGTAATTTCTCTGGACATTTGTTCTGGTGCTCTTATTCTCAAATACTTTCTTCAAGAATGATCCACTAAAATGGCTACTCTTAGCTGGACTTGGAGGTTGTGGTGGTTCTGTATCTTTCACTAATTCAGTCAGATAGTTGCCAAATATGAGTTGTGTGATTTCAGAGCCCCATAAAATATGCAGCTGAGATTTAACCAGAGGGATGCTTGAATACAAGGAAGGATCCATTGGTTCTGAAGACCAACCCAGAACAGGATGCCATTTGGTAACACTGGCTTTAGATTGATTATTGAAAACATGATTTTGACAACCTTCTAACAGTCCAGTTACAACATTCTGCAAACATAAACACTGTCATGGAATTTTTTGAATACACAATGGACATCATATTATTTTGTGGTAATCACAGCAAATGTCTTAAATGAGTCCCCCACACATGTGGAGTTATTATCGAACCTTTGAGACCATAACAAAATTTGGATAACAAACATTATCAATTGAAGAGGATTTGGAATTAATTTAGTACTAAATAAATAATTTCAATAAAAGTCATTCATCCTATTAAATAATGTGATGTCATCCCAAATCTACAGTTGAAACTAAAAAGAATTATGTAACTTACACTAGAAACTGAACTAAAATAATTTAGGAGAGCACTCACGTGAAATTAGGAGCTTTTAAGTGCTCGTACATTCATGCACCAATTATGCCTTTGGGGACCAATTGAATGGTGACAGGTCTATAGTTTCCTAAGACTCAATTGTGGCAGGAATGAACAAGCTTACTTAAGCTCCTGATTTCATGACTGATTTTTTATTTACAAATTCAAAAAAGAGTGTCAATTACCTTGAGAATCTCTTTTTTTGCTCTTCATTTTTGTCTCATGTAAATCGGTCATAAATTTTTTAGTTGTAAAATTACATAGTTCAAAACTCACCACAAAATTTGATATTTCAATTTGTTTCTCAATGTGAGCTAATTCTAATAAATTAGCCAATAGATATAATGCACTATTCCCTTCTAATGAATTGAGTACACTCTTCATAGATGTCTCATCTGAAAGTAGTTTTATACCCTTATTAAATATTGCATCAGTCAACAATCGGCTTATGCATTCAGGAGCTAATTCTCTTAAATGTGAAATTAAAGCTGGTACAGACAAAATATGAATCAAAAACATAATCATGAGATTATCGGAGAATTCTGCAGCTTTTAAAGGTCTCAATGTCAGAGTTATGATAGCCATAAATGATACATTCCTCAGAGTAACTTTGATTTCTCCTAACCCAGAAATCAAAACATCCTACAACAGGTACTTTATTATTGCAGTTCTATAAAATTCCCAATTGTACTCACTCTAATTATTGTGAAAAAACCTTTTTGAACCAATTTGCCCATGAGATTTGAACATAATTGATTCATACCATTTAAGAACATTCCCATATTTTTATGATACAACATACGCCATGTTTTAGTGCTTGTAAAAGAAACAAGTACATGTATAAATAAAACTGCCTCTTGATTATCTACAGGTAATTCCAATTTGAGATCCTTCAAGTACATACAACACTTCCACAAAATATTATTCATATGTTCAATCCAATCCATCACATGATCTTTGTTGAGGGCTATTCCTACATAGCTAATTTTGGGACTTTCACACTCTAAGCTGCGTACTAAGTAACGGCATATTTTAACAAACCTATCTTTATCTCTTTCTTTATTCCAAATGAAGAGAAGTCTAGTAATTTGTCTGTACATTTGAAAAGAGGGGGCAAGTGAAATGTGAATGGGATTAGTGGTATCCATTGATATATTTTGGAAGGCATCATCAAAATCATTTCTACAAAAGAGAGTGTTGAAATTATTGTTCGTCTTTCAGATTTAAATCTTACAGAATATTTCTAGTAACTTTAATTCTTGTAATCCAGCCTCTTGTATATGATTGTATTATTATAGAGGCCGTTTCCTTCTGCTTTTCCAAAGCTCTTTCTTTTCTGGCAGCTTTAGTTTGTTCCAAAAAATTCCCTTTTTCATGTGGTGTCTTGTGGAACATCTTTTCTTTCAAGTTAATTCACTCCTAGTTTACATTTTTTTTGAGTCATCCTGTTTGATACAATTATTACAAAAAGCGGGAATTCAAAATTCTTATCAACCACTCAATAATGAGTAATAGTGTGAAACAATAAAATTAAAATATTTTCATTTAACGGATAGTGTTTGACATTCGATCACATAGCTGGAAAAAGTAAATAATCAAATTCCAATCAACTATGATCTACCCTAGTAGTTCCAAGTTTCATGAGTAGTTCAAGTTGCTATCATAAAATATTAGAATTCTGTGATCATTCATAAGTGTCAACTTAACCTCTAATAATTTCTTAGAGGTTAGAATTATAGTTCATAAATCATAACTGAAGATGTTCGCCTTAATTTGTGTTTTGCAGAATTAAAATCAAATAGTTTTCCAATTACTTGAAAAAAGCCAAAATGAGTGAATCAAAGGAAATACTACCTTTACCGCAAAAGAGGCATTATCGTCAAAGAGCTCACTCGAATCCTATAGCAGATCACTGCTTTGATTAGTAAGTTGAAAGAATATACTTAATATTTTAAAAAACTTAAGTTTCCTATTTTAGCCCTAAACATCCAGATTTGATGGATTGGTCTACATATTACCCAGAAATCATAAAAGACAATTCTAACACTAAACAAGTTGAGTTTGCTGATATAGGATGTGGATATGGAGGATTATTGGTTACTCTATCACCAATGTTTCCTGAAAGTTTAATGATTGGAATGGAAATTCGAGTTAAAGTGTCGGATTATGTTATTGATCGTATTAAAGCTCTGAGATCGCAATATCCAGGACAATATCAAAATATCGCATGCTTACGAACAAATGCCATGAAATATTTACCTAATTTTTTCAGAAAGGGACAGGTAAATTAAAAAAAAATCATTTTGAGCATGGTTTAATATGAAATTTTTACAGTTGAAGAAAATTTTCTTCCTCTATCCTGATCCCCATTTTAAAAAGGCAAAACACAAATGGAGAATCATTAATCAGTGTTTACTTGCTGAATATGCATATGTATTAGGTGTAAATGGAGTAGTGTATACAATAACGGATGTGAAAGAACTACATGAATGGATGGTTGCACATTTTTCTGAGCATCCTTTATTTGAAAGGATAAATGAAGAAGAAGCGGTAAGAAAGTTATAATGGCCTTTTTAAAAAACTAAAAATTATTTTCATTTGTAGGTTGCTGACCCAATTGTTGAAAAATTATATGCTTCTTCAGAAGAAGGTCAAAAAGTCACAAGAAATAATGGTGATAAATTTCTTGCTATTTTTAGAAGATTAGAGGATCCTTATGACAGTAACTAATATATTTTTTAATAAAATAATTCAAAAAAATATTTGTTGTATACTATCCTTCATCAGAAATTTAAATGTCTCAGATACATCTTTGATTTGGGACTTAGCAAAATACTTCTTAAGTTCATTTATGTCAGTCTTCTTTCCGGAGGCTTTTTTCTTTTCTTCATCTTGTTTAAATTGAACATAATATGGAGGAGTTGCTTTCTGGTAACATCGTACTAACTCCTGAGAAACAGGACTTCTCAACGTATCCCTGTAATTGAAATAATAAAATTGAATTCAATTAAAGATGGTAATCAATCTTTTCTTACATAATGAAACATTCTAATATCTGGGATATAAATGGGTTGTAGGTATTACACAATTCTATTTCTTCAATTGTTTCTCCTTCTTTATTTGCACATATCTTTGATGTATCAGTTTTTTTGGGTTCAAAAGTTTCTAGGGGATTTTGACCCAAAAATTGTTCAACATCCAAATAATGTGATAATTCCAGAGTACTGATTGTGTGGAATGTTACAGCAATAGTGAGATATTTCAATTCAGATGGTGGCTCAATTATATAATCATTTGTCTGAAATAAAAAAAAGAAACTATACAAAAAATTGGCTTCCCTGTACTTTCTTAAGAGGGAACACCACCACGTGGCTGCTCAATTCAAAACGAAATTAGAGGTATTTATTCTTACAAATCACCGATACAATAATATACATGGAAGAAAGTAAATATTTTCAATTTGCAAATGAAAAAAAAATTTGGGTAACTTTTCGTTTCTCGCAAAAAAATTGTCGGAGCACTGGTATATTTTCAAAATATTCGTGAAAAAAACCTACCAAAAAGCAATACAAAAGAGGTAAAACTATAATTTCCTGGAAGTCGTCATATGGTGCCACCTTCTACTCATTTGCTTTGGAAATAAAAAGTTAAAATGAATGTACCGGGTTTTTCACCATAATTTGACCCCCCCTTTAACTTTGTTACTAAAAGAGGTACAAAAAAATGTTTTCTACAAAAGTTTCACGAAATCGACTAGTGTTTTTCAAAATGATTTCACAAAATGAAATATACACAGAGTGGGCAAAATATTGATTGCAACTTCATTTTTTTCGAATGGAACATCCTGTATATTTTTCTATATCTGACTAGCTCTTTTTCCCCTGAATTCGAATATATAACATATGTTTGGTATATCTCTCTTATTCTGAGTACCAGAGAGTTTCAAGTTTTAAGAACCACCTTAATCAGTTTTCAAGTGGTAGGCTCAAAATGTCCTTTTTTGAGTTGGCAACGATATGACATATGTTTTTCACTATTAATTGGATTTGGATGCAACTCCATATATTCTCTCCTTGTAGCTTTCTTATATTTATTGTTCTCCACATAAAGTGAAAATTTTTCAAATTTTTTCGCTTCTGTGTACTGCATATCCGGTCAAATTATGTTGAAAAACCC
The DNA here is from genome assembly GCF_914767665.1 of Harmonia axyridis. Classification (NCBI taxonomy): domain Eukaryota; kingdom Metazoa; phylum Arthropoda; class Insecta; order Coleoptera; family Coccinellidae; genus Harmonia; species Harmonia axyridis. Next base: position 10,547,762 of record NC_059505.1, read on the forward strand.
GGTACAACTTTGTACGCCATACAAAGTTTGGAGAGAAGCTCCAAAAGAGAAATGAATGGATAGACAAATTTTGAAATTGAGGAATCAAAATTGAAGAAATTACATTTTTTGATATTTGATATTAGGTGTAAAACTTTGCTTCCGCCGTTCTGCAATAGGGTGCTGTAGCGGTAAGTGATAGTCGAAATATATAGATCGTAGGTATCATACAATAAGCTTAGGTATTTGTAAATATAACGCTATCCAAATATTAGTAGATTTGTGTCTGCATCATAAAGTTATTCTCGATTAAACATGTCAGCTTACGAGCCAAATTCTCTTCATTTGCGGGAGGTTTAAATTTTCTGCTTTAATATGAAGGAATCTGCGACTGAGGATTATCGACTGCTCTCAAATACCTATGGTGAGGCCGCTGTTAGTGAAAGAACGTGCCAATAGTGGTTTCAACGCTTCAAGAACAAGAACGGCGATTTTGACGTTAAAGATGCAGAATTGGAGGCATTACTTGATCAAGATTCGTGTCAAACGCAACAAGAATTGGCAGCATTATTGGGAGTGTCGCAACAAGCCATCTCAAAACTCCTGGAAGTCATAATAAAGATTCAGAAACAAGAAAATTGGGTGTCGTACGAGTTGAAGCCGAGAGATTTAGAAAGGCGTTTGTTTGCTTGTGAACAACTGCTTGCAAGGCAAAAAGGGAAGGGATTTCTGCATTGTGACTGGAGACGATAATCATTACGATAATCATGGTGTGGTGAGCTTTAAATGTGCAAGCAGTCTATAATTTCGGTCTTGAAAATTTTCGAAATTTCGCAGAAAATAATATGTAGAAAATATTCTTTCATAGTGAACTGTGATTGTAAACTCCGTTTCTTTTCGAAGATCTCATCATCTCAAATTGACCCTTTTAGAGTGAGACGCAATTAGAAAACTGTGTTTTTCGATAAGATTTGTTATTGATCGAGTGGATAAACAATCGAGGCGGTCATCTGGCGGCTCGGTGAATCTGATGGTAAAGCGGTACATACACGTTGATATTTAAAAGTGTGTGTTATTTGTTTAAACGAAAATGAATGATGAAATAACGTTGAAGACAATATATGATGAAATACAAACCACTCGAAAGGAACTAAGGGCTCTTATTTCGGAGAATGAAAGCAAATCAATACAGAGACTAGGAGAGTTGAATTGTAAAGTTGTAAACTTGGAAAAAGAGAATAAACAACTTTTGGACAGAGTAGAATATTTAGAGAGGAAATGTTATAAAAACAATATAGTGATATTATGTTAAGATGGCGTCGGGCGATGATGATCGTAGTGAAGACGAGAGCATAAAAAGTGATAAAAGTAGCAGTGTAATAGACAATTATTATAAATGTTGTTCCAAGAAGGCATGTACTATACAAGTGTGTATAAATTGCGAAGGAATTTTTCACGGTTCCTGCGTGAAAAAGAAAAATATCAAAGTTTTAAGCAAACGTCATATTGAATGCTGTGATAAGATTCCCGATGAAAACAAAAAGTTGAATAAAGAAGAAATACTAGAACTGAAAATTGAATATCTGAGTAAGTTGCTAGCTGAATGTCAAGATAAAAATGATGTTTTAAAAGAAAATAATTCCCTATTGAAAGAAAATAATAGGTTATTAACATTACAATTAAACTCCATTCATAAAAAAAGTGAGACAAAAAGTGAATCTCAATATGCAAACGTTGTCAAGCGCGTAAATAAAAATGATGTCAACATTGTCAACAAAATAGTTCCAAACGTTCCACAGATTGTAGTTCAAACATCTGAGAGAAGTGACATGAGACCTAACCCTAAAAAACATAACCTTAGTATTAGCAACTCCAATGTAAACTCTGTCAATAAAAATATAAATAATTCTGGAGACATGGACAACTACAATCAGTTGGAAACAGCACAGAGAAAAAAAATGGAAGAAGTAATAAATCTGGGTCAACACACAGACTCAATTAATAACAGAACACATTTAACGCCTGAAAATCAAGAAGAATGGAAAACAATGCATAGCAGAAAGAAGAGAAAATTCAGACCAACTAGATTTGGGACCTATAAGATGACAGAAGGTATTGCAGAAAACAGCTTCGTTGGGCAAGAAAAAAGAGCATGGTTCTTCATTAGCCGAGTAAAAGCTCATGTCACTGAAGCTATAATTGAGGAATATATAAGAAAGAAACCAGGATTCGCTAAAGAGGTTGTGGAAATTAATCAATTAAATTTTGAAAATAAAAAAAGTGCTCAAAAGAGTTTCCTAGTGAAAGTTCCTTTTACTAAAAAGGATGAATTATACAAACCCGAATTTTGGCCTGAGAATGTGGTTATAAAAAGATTCAACATGCATGTGTATAGAAAAAATAATACTGCGGTTGATTTTTTATAAGAAACAAGTCGCAGAAAGTCAAAACCAGAAATGAAACAGCCAATAGAGAGTGTAGTATTATACATCAAAATCTGCAGTCTATGGGCAATAGTATCAACGCTTTTCAACATTTTCTCTTGACACAGCCTACCTGCAAGGTTGTTTGTGTAACAGAGCACTGGAAAAGTGAAGATGAATTAGTGCACAAGTTGAATAACTTCAACTTGATATCATATGTGTGCAGAGACAGAGGCAAACACGGTGGATCGGCAATATACATCCATGAAGAAGTCAAATGCAAGCGGAGAAAGAAATTAGAAGAGTTTTCCATAATTGGTCAGTTTGAGTGCGCATCTGCTGAGTTATCACTGGGCAGTCAAAGTTTTATTGTGCTATCAGTGTACAGACCATGCGGTGCGGCAAGTGACATAGAGGTGTTTCTATCACAACTAGAAAAAGTTCTTGCTGTGATTATTGAGGAAAACAAGTTCATCATTGTGGCTGGAGATTTCAATATTGACATTTTGGAGAATACTAGTAAAAGGTCGGATTTCCTTACATTATTGGGTTTATACCAACTTTTTCCCACAATAAATGTTCCTACTAGGGTTACAAGTTGTACAAGTACTTGCTTAGATAATATTTTTGTTAATTTTGATGCTGATTCAGAAGTGCTCAGTACTACTGTTTCAGATCATTTCGGACAAAAAATAAGTTTTACTGTCATGAGTAAAGAAAATAATAACAATAGGTTAGTCTATCGTAGGTTTTATAATGAAGAGGATAAAATGAATTTCCGTGATGGTCTGAAACAGGGGGGCTGGCAAGCAGTATTTTCGATTGAAGAATCTAATATTGATTTACAGTGGGAGTCTTTTATGAAATCCTTTTTTTTAATATTTGAGGAGCATTTTCCATTGAAATTGGTTAAATTGGGTAAAAAGAATTTGAAAAATTATTATGACACAAAGGATGTGAGGGAGAGTAAGTGTAAATTAGACATTTTGCTCACTTTAAAATCACATGATAGTTCTTATAAAGCTTTATACAATAGTGAAAAACAAAATTATGATAAACTCCTCACAGCAGCTAGGACCAATTTCTATAATGTGAAAATTCAGTCATCAGACAATAAAAATAAAACAATGTGGTCAATTTGTAATGATATTAGAGGTACAGAAAGTAAAAATAAAAATAATTTTTTCAATGAAGGTCCTGATAGTATAGCTGAAAAATATAATAAGTTCTTAGTTGATAAAATTCCCATTATGCTAAGTGATTTGGGTGATGAAGTATTTTCTTGTAATTTACCAGATAACCCCAGATCAATTGTTTTACATCCAACTAATCCTAATGAAATAGTCGAAATAATTAAGAAAATAAAGAATAAATACTGTAGTGGCGATGATGGAATACCTGTCAATATTATGAAATATTGTGCAGATGAGATAAAGGGTGTCATTTCATATATAGTCAACAATTCTCTTAAGTTTGGAATTTTTCCCAAGAACTTGAAATTAGCGTTGATAAAACCCATTTATAAAAAAGGAGATGATACTTGTTTTGAAAGTTACAGACCTATCAGTATACTGTCCAGTTTTTCCAAAATATTTGAACATGTAATGTGTGAAAGACTGTTGATATTTATGAAGGAGTGCAATCTGTTTAATGACTCTCAGCATGGCTACTTGGGGGGTCGATCTGTTCAGACTGCATTATATCAGTTTACAGAAAGGGTTATAAGACTTCTGGAGGAGGATAAACTTGGGTTGGGTTTGTTTGTTGATCTGGCGAGTGCTTATGACTGTTTGTTCAGACCTTTTCTTTTAATAAAACTTGAAAAACTGGGTATTAGAGGTAGTGCAAAAGACTGGATAGCTTCATATCTTTCCGAGCGTTCGCAGAGAGTGTCTATTGTTAAAAATGGCAAAGATGTAAAATCAGATATAATTGAATCAAATTATGGGGTACCTCAAGGCAGTGTTATAGGACCCATCCTATTCATAATTTTTATAATAGATATATGTGATGTTATTGAAGACATCCTAAAACTGTTAACTTCTTTTGTTGATGACACAAATTTGATGATTGGTGGAAATGATTTTGATGATATCAAGGCAAAAACACTCTCAATATATAATAAATTAAAATCGTGGTTTACAAAGAATAAATTATTTATGAATGAAAATAAAACATCAGCTGTGCTATTTAGCACAAGCAGATCGCAGAAAATGAGGGAAAATGTGTTGGATTTAAATGGTTGTAATGTCAAGATTGAAGAGTCAATTAAATTTTTGGGGGTATATTTGGATGGTTTTCTTAAATGGTCATATCACATAGATTACCTGTCAGGGAAGCTATGTAGTGTAGGATTTGGAATCAGAACCTTATCAAAGTATTTGAGTCTAAATAATTTAAAAACAGTTTATTTTGCAAATTTTGAATGCCTCTTAAGATATGGAATTATTTTTTGGGGATCAAGCTCAGAGGTCAATAAATTGTTTGTGTTGCAAAAAAGGGTGATGAGGTATATTTTTAAAATGACTTCAATTCAATCATGTAGGGGATTATTTAAGAGAAATAAACTTTTAACAATTTTTGGTATATATGTATTAGAATGTTTGCTTTTCTTTTTCAAGAACAAAGATATTTTTTCAGTTCACACAATTAAAAGTAATTACCCTTTAAGATCGCAGAACTTACATTATCCTATACATAGGTTATCTCTATCAGAAAAGCACCCATCTTATATGTGTATTAGATTGTACAATAAACTACCTGATAGGATTAAACTGTTGAATGATTTTAAGAATTTTAAGAAAAATGTCAGAGATTATTTGATTTGTTTAGAACCATATTCTCTTTATGATTATTTAAGTTAATTTTAGTATTTTTGTGGATTTTGGCAATTTGACACTATTTCTTTTATGTATAGTACACTGTACAGACATATTATGAAATAAAGAGTATTATTATTATTATTATTATTATGGACTGCAAAACGGAGAAAACATCTCAACCGAAGGTGTAATAGGGGAAGTGAATCGTCTGCTTGAGACAGATATTGCCGAATCAGATATTAGTGATATATACCAGCTAGGAAGGGGCAAAAATCGACCCTTGAAAATTGAATTCGCTACTTTTATAGGAAAAAACAAGTACTGTTGGATAATTCTAAGAAACTTAAAGGAACAAATATTTATATAACTCAAGATCAAACATTGCAACAACGAGAAGAACAGAAAATACTTAGGAATTACTTGAGGAAAATAAGAGAAACCACCAGTGATGTGGGATACGTTAAGGGTAACAAGTTGATAATTGGTAATGAAATATACACGGTGGATGATATAAGAAAAATAAACAAACAAGAAGAAATTTCTGAGTCTGCAGGTACCACCCCTTCACCAGTTGAGGAGGAAACTCAAGAATATAACGCGGAGGCCCACCAGAAGATAGTTGGTTCCAGGGAGGTGAGACATGTGAAAGATAAAAATTTGAACAAGGAACTTAGGGTGGAAGTGAGGACAAAATAGACAACAAGATCGAACAAGTAGAATATATTTGGAGGATGTACAGTTGTTTCATAGAGCCGGATATGTTTTGTTGTACAATATGGGAAATGTGAATAAGAATGATGGAGTTTTGGTTTATGTAAGGGACTACATGTTATTGGATCATCAGGTTGTTTCTCTGGGCTGCACTGATATATTAGTCATAAATTTGAACATTAATGGGTTGCTTGTTACAGTTAGTGCAATCTACAGATCTCCATCCACAGGGGTAATGTATTTCATTGAGGAGCTAGAGGTATACCTCCATAATACAAAAAAAAAAAATAGAAAACCATATATTAATGTTGTTGTAACAAAATTTTCCTGATCTTCGACTGAATGCCCCCGATTTTGGACAAAATGCTCCTGATTTGCGACATACTGCCCCCGATGATGATAACTTTACCGAGCATGTCCTTTCTTTTTTCACTGATGATGTGCGACACGAGGAGGAGGGAAGTTTGTTTTCGACAGATAGCTCTGAATGAGGAGACTCTGCTAATAATTTACAGGCGGCCGTTTCATCTGAAACTGCAACCTCATTTCTTGGTTTATTTGTATTGTGTAATTTTTACCTTAGTTTGTCTTGGAAGCTTAGGAGCATTTATAATTTTATTTTGAGGTGTTCAATACATTGAATGTGATATTGTGTTTCTATGTACCAGTTAGCAAATAAACTATATTATTATTATTATTATTATTATTATCATCTCAAGCGCAGAAAATTATGAGGACATCCCGGCTATGCTTCAACGTCGACGGCCAAACCGAATATTCACGGTTCCAAGGTCATACTCAGTATTTGATGGGACCAGCTCGGCGTAGTGCATTCTGAGCTGAAACAACCACAGGCGATTGTTATCGAACGCAATAAATGCGTTTGAGCCGAGCATTGAAAACATGGGCGCCCGCAGGGGGGGGCATGGCCCCCCCTGAGATTTTGATTGCCTCATTTTTCAGCACAACACCCTCACTATAACCTTCTCAATCCAAAGGGCAAGGAAAAACGGAAAGTAATGGATTCACAACAATTTTCCGGTTTTCAATGACAATCATGGATGCCTTATCGTTTTTCAATAATTTTCATTTTGCCCCCCCTGAGAAGAATTTCTGCGGGCGCCCATGATTGAAAAATAACATTTTTTCAAATGGGATTCGTACACTGCCCGAAAGATGGGAGAAAGTAGTGGCCACCGATAGACAATACTTTGAATCATTAAATTCTGGTTGACAAAACATGAATGATATAATTTTTCGGAGATTAGGGTAATGGATATATTCTGAACACCCGATATAATCATTTCCTCATCTCTTAATTCCAGTATCTAGCCCAGCATACGTCACGAATAGAAGTACACAACAGTATAGCAGTAGCAGAGCTAATGAGAAGAAATCCACTTTAACTGCCAGGATAAGGGTGGACGCTTCACATGTCTTTACTCGATCTAAAGAACTTTATCTGCAAAAATACAAACCGCTGTATGCATTCCTTTTTCGTCTATCATGAAGTACTGCTCAATCTCCTTCTGTCTTTCTTGGTATTCCTGTAATGATTTTTTATGTCTTTCATTTTGCGTTATGTCCACCAGTTCACACGACATATTTATAGTTGAGATAGCCGGTATCTCGAAAGATTTGACTTTTAATAAGATTGCAATAACTTCATCAGGTTCTATTATGCCACTGGATTCGTCCGCTTCTATTTCAATTATTCCTTCGATAAATGACCTGGAATAAAAGACAAACTATTTTCAGAAATGTAATATATAGATACCTATAAAAGAATTGGAAAATTTCACGCTTCAAACCGGATACTATTATTTAAGCACCTCCGGAGGTTTTCACAATATTAATAAGTAGATAGCGCATAGAGAAAAAGAGAAATCTACTCTAACGGAAAGGCGAGACGCACGATTGTTTTGATTGGTTGAACTCATTTCGACGTTTTAAGGGGAAATATACGATTATTTAGATCACGTGAGTTGGCTTCCCATATAATTGGTTGGCTAGACCACGCCAAAAAAAGTCTGGATTTTCCAATTCTGTTGAAAAATCCGGCTGTGAGACATTTCAGTGTTATTTTTAATAGACACCCTTTTTTTAGAGTATGTAGGTCCATAATTGCATGAAGGTACATTAAAAGAGGTCCAAGGCATTTCATTTCATAACCTTTGTCATTTTTTCGTTGGACAGCATCAGGACTGGTTACCCTTAGCCTACCTACGCCATTATATGCATTTATGTGTAGGGAATCTATCGATTCCCTCGAAAATATTCTCAGTAAAAACTGAAGATTTCGGTGTGAAATTTTGGAATTATCAAAGTCACACCCCTAAGGGATCCGTAAAAAGGTCTTGCTAACGGTCGAATGGAAAACGGCCTGAATGCCCATAAAAATCGGCATTTCAGGGCGAATAATTCAATTGAGTTTTGAGTTCAGACCAGTCTACAACTACAACATATGTTCAACACTTGCACCGACAACGAGAAGATTAAAGATTTTCACATATGTACCCGAGACCGACGAAAAAGTACCTGCAACGATCGAGTGACCAGCGACCCTAAGAATCGATTAGACAAATTATCATCTTCTTCAAACTCTTTTAGTGGGTTGGAAATAAATTGAATACGTGTTTTTATCCCGTTCTTTTATTTCCCTAAATTGTCCTTGGCCGTGAACTACTTTAGTGACAGTATAAGGACCACGACCCACATATGGATTTTTGTATTATTTCTTTGTTATTTTTAATCGCGTACATTTCCATATCTGGTCATTTTGTAAATCGGGATAGTTGAACAAAGTAGGTCGGTAGCTACTTGTACCACCTGTATTGAACTTAAGTAGAATTGAAGAAATAAACAAATATATTTATATTTTATCGATCCAAAATTAGTTGTAGACTTCCTCAATTGTATCTTACTTTTGCCAAGTGTATTTTATTTCTCTATCTTTCGTAATGTTTCTCATGTATATCATTCTCTCTATGTCACTCCACACAGAAAATGCTTCAATAATCATGTATTCAGCCGAAAGAGTTATTGGAAATTCCCCAAAATGAAACGAAATTCCTGGCATTGGGCTATTCAGATTATGAATCAAATCATGATCATATTTGTAAGTTCCTCTGCCTGTAAACTTCATAGAAATTTTTTCAGATCCCAGAATCATGGGGACTGTCGCCTGAAAAAAATAAGAGTATATTGAGAAAAAAAAGTCGAAACTTCATCATTGAATATCAGTAAAAAAAATCTAGTACTCTGGAACTCATAATAGCAAAAATTATACAGACAAAATACAAGAAAATGAAGAGCGGAATAACACTTGTGCCACCGTGGAGAAGATGGAGACTCCTAAGCGCAGTAAGGAAAGAGGAAATGGAAAAAATACCAGAAGATCCAAACACGAGTTGAATAAAGAAGCACCCGTTCAAAAATTGAAGAGAAAAATCCAAAGAAAATGATATAAAAAAGTGACCAACAAGAAAAGACCCGAAACAACTTGGTACCTCCACTAAGGAAATTATGAACAACCTTGTTAAATTCCTCGAAATAGAGATGGATATGAAATTCCGCAAACTAACTGAACCCAATAATTGGATATAGTATTTTAATGGAAGAACTAACCTAACGATAGTCTCATGGTCTGCGACTCCACAGATCTGAACTAGAAGAGATTATATCTGAAAATAACCATCAGACATTCATAAACATACAAAAGACGTGACTATCTAGCAGAAATAATATGATCCCCAACTACGAATTATATGTATAGGAATGACAGATCAGGACAACTCAGGAGGCTCCTATCGTCAAAACAAATATAGACCACTAGATTGACGATATTGTAAGTAATCGCCGAACATCAGAAATTGCCACGATTGTAATAAATATCATATGGAAATTACGTTGCATTCAAGTAAATACAATTATGCTCAAAATAATCAAAATGAAGATCTGAAAAAGATGCTGAACTTCCCAAAAATCATTACTTTTGTGATATGAGCTGTATATCAAGAGAACAGCAGAAGAGGAAACCAAAATAGGAAGAAGCTCAAGAGTTAGATACGCCAAAAAATAGAATTGGAACTGAAATTACAACATACCTGACCAGAAGCAATGGCCTTCCAGACGTATAAGATATTGTCATAATAAAAGACATTACTCAAGAGTTCAGGCTAGGGAAGACGGTATATCAGACTACCCAATAGAACTCAGATTAAGGCACGGGTCGATAACGAAAGACTTCACAGACTGGCAAAAGTACAGGAAAAAATGACTGAAATCCCACTGATAAGAACTCCTAAAGAAATAGAAGACGAATAGTTCCAAATATAGAGAAGAGATTAACAGGATCAAAAAGCCAGCCCAGGAACATCCACATCTTGAAACTTGAAATCTTTAGAATTTCAAACAGTGAAAAACAAGAGGAAGAGCTAAATAAATACAGCTAAAAATACTCAAAGAGATCTGAGAAGATACAGATGGAACCAGAGGGTAAGAGAGTTGAACATCATAGACCATTCTTATGGCGTGAGAAAACTGTAATTACACCACTACACAGACCTAGAGGGAATGATGCAATATTTGGGTTTATATGTTATGAAATGTCAAGCAAATTTTCGTTGGGGTCAATTTCTGAATTGGTAGAAAGGTAAAATTAGTGTGAATAAACTAACTAGATTATGATGTTTTATATTTCATTCAATAAACTTACCTGATATTTCTTTGCCTCAATTGGGTGGAACCTGAACAGTATTGCTTTCGATGAAAGAGGAGGAACAGTTCCTCGATAATTCAGACACGATAAAACAGGAAATCCTTCATTTTCGTTCAAGGCGTCAATTTGTTCTTCGATCACATGATAATCTGCTTCTTGAGAGGTATAATTGTACAACCATACAGTCTGATAAGGAGGTTCTTTCGCTCCAATAAACATATTCAAAAACCTCTTGTGCCTTTGGATATTGTATACTGACAGTTTTCGTATGTCTAAAGAAATACTATCAATTTGGAAACATAATTCTATATGTCTTTGTTTTGCCAGTTTCAGGTCGTAGGCTACTTGGTCGTTGGTTATAATATTGAAGTTCATAAATACATCCAAGTACTGAAAGGAGAGCCCCTGAAAGTTCATTTTATTTTAAAAATTTAGCTCCACTAGATGGCGTTAGGAAGAAGTTACTTCGTTCCACAAAAACTTTTCTGACAGCTTTGTGATTAGTTGACTCTGTTTAGTTTGAGCGCGGATACTATCGAAGAGAAAATAAGCTTTAATTTACAGTTTTTTCGATAAAGGCGAAAATGCAAGTCAGGCGGCTGAAAATATAAATAGTGTTTATGGTCCTTGTATTGTAACAGCCAATCACACGCAACTTTAGTTACGTTGCACCACACACTGGAAGGCCAATTTTCGAAAATGTCGATAAAATCGTGGACATTGTCCAGCCCGACCATCATATAAGCACTGTTTCGATTGCCTAAGAGCTAAAGATTGCACAAAAAACCGTTTGGAAACATTTGCATAAGGCCAGTCTCAAGAAAAAACTCGATGTAAGAGTACCACACGAGTTAACGCAAACAACCTCATGGACCGAATTTCCAACCGCGAATCGCTGCTGAATCGCAACAAAATTGACTGAGTGCAAAATGAATACTTTTTAAACATGATAAGCAATTATTTCCTGAAATATCTATATTACAAAAAAATATTCTGTACGTTATGAGTATCTACGGCCACGTCGAAAAGAACTTATTCTACCCTCAAGAGTTTGAAAACGTATTAAAGAAATACCATGGGAAGTGAGAGAGTGACTGAGCTAGCTCTGTTGAATATTTATTATGATTATATATTCATACAATACATGTAGGCTTGGTTAATCGATCGTCTAGAGGTATGTTTCGATTACCTGGCCTTTCGTTTTTTTTTCTCCGTTACTTTGTTGGATTTGTAATAATTAAACTATTTTCAATTATATACATCTATTTACAAAGCCACACTTGTACAGTACAAACTTAGTATTGAGAAGATCCTAATTACGTCTTAATTACAAGTTTCTCACTACGGTACTGAATTTCGTCTTTAACTCGTTTGTTGATTACTCGAAACGTCTTCGTTTATCACGTCTTCGTCGTACTACAAGTTTTGGGTCATCTTGTCTTTGATTTGTTCGCGACTCGTCTTAATCTAGTCCGCGAACCGTCTTTACGTCGTACGTCTTAAGTTGACCGACCGAACTTGTTCTGTCTCCCGTCTTAGACTTAATTTGAACTTTACTCGTCTTCGGCTTAATTTGAACTGTGTCTCTCCCGATTGGAACTACTCTGTCTCGAATATCGACCTCCCTTCTTTTCGTCTTGGCCACACCCTTGGGGGAAAGTACCATCCCCTAGTCCAATAAGAGCTTTGCCGTACCGCTCACAAAGATCTTCGCGGATTCCTGGAAATCGAATATTCTAGAAGGACTAGAACCTGATAAACAGATGTAACACATCTGGTATGACCGTGTTGCCTTCGAACCTTATCAACCCCCCAATAAATCTCTTCAAGATTTACAACTCTTCTTCAACATATCTTCGACACCTCGAAGAATAACACATCCTTTTTACATTATGTACAATAACAATTCGTTCCCTGTAAATCAATTGAAACTGTCATGCCCTCGACACTAAAAGAAACTAATAGGTCTCCAAGCATCCAGTTGACCATCGCAATCATTTTCAGGGAACAATTATTGGATCCTACATACATACATTCATACAATATTCAGAATGTATTAGATTTAGGTATCCTAGGAAATTTTGAGTCGTTCGGTTGCTCAGCCTCCCAAAAAAAAATTCTGGCTGCGCCATTGCTAGTTCAATAATAAAGCACTTGAGCACTGCATCAAAAAAATTCACTCACATGTATAGTCTCATCAGATAGCTGCATCCTTAGCATATTCCTATGTGGACACTTGAAAACTTTCTGTCTGAATGATAAGCTCTTAGAGATCTCTGTTATTTGACAAGAGCACATTTTCACCCTAGACAATGATACGTCGAGGTCAAATTTTGTAATATTCCTTAGAACGAATCGTATGTGGTATTCTTTCTCGTGACATGGTGTACTAGGTAATTCTATTTTGATGGTTCTTGTCTCACCTTCCCTCACTTTTACAAGATCTTCATTGATCCTAGAGAAATTATATATTTGGTATCAGAGATTTTGAGTACTGAAGATTATCAATAGAGCTTGCAAATTCGGGGCTTTTTAGACGTGGTCTAATAGGGAGAATTTTTATTTGGTGCAGCAAAATATTCCATAGAGCAAAATAGTGAAATATTATAATTTCAGGATAATTGTAAAAATCTTACCTGTTGACACAGAAAAAATTCCACATATCTAATTTGCTGAAAAGAATTCCTAAATTATGCTCCACGCATTCCTCAATCTGCAATTTGAATATAAGGTGTTAATTTTAAATTTCTTAAAGAAAAATTAAGTTTTGTCATGTTCATATTTTGTAGGCATAACAAAATGTTAATCAATATTCTTTGATCAACAAAATTGCGTACAATTCAGCAATAATTGCAAACCCAATGTAAACAAATTGGTCCTGGAAGTGGTACAGCACTCATATTGAGGGAAAAATATACACATTTTTGTGTATTTTTTATTGTAATTCAAATTGTTTCATTTTTAACAGTTATTGTTTTTATAAGAAAGTACACAATATTTGTGCACACCATGAACAATTGTAGAGAAGTGTATATTAAAAACTCTTTCTATATATTTTTCGATTCTGTTTTCATATTCGTCTTGTTAGGTATAAAAAAATTATAATCGTGAGAAATTCATAAATTTCGGATGAAATTTTTTTTCGCTGTAGACATTTAAAAAAATTGTTTAATATGGTTTAATAACTGCATACCTGTAAAGCTGGATGAATACACCTATATTTTATTGAAAATAAATCTACTGGTGGATTAGGAGCCAGGACCTCTCCAAACTCATTTATCCTTGTCATATAAACTATCTGGGCAACGTGATCTCCTGCTGTCTTTGTTTTGAATGAGATGCAAACTGTTGTGTTTTCGTTGGGCCTTAATCTCCCAAAAGTATGAGAAATTTTTATGGTATCATGATTTTCACTGAATGTAATGGCCTTCAAGGCGTAGCAGACGGCAGATTTACCAAAATTGAAGATCTTGAAGTGGACCTCTCTTTCAGCACCCCAAGGTACTTCACCGAAATCTGTGTATCTCGGAGTGGCCTGAAAATTATACAAGATTAAAAAATTTAGATTTTATTTTTGTTGATTTATCATATACAGGGTGATTCCGAAGAACTTGGATTCGAAGAAAGACTCGAGATAAACATTTGAAGACTTAACAATGCTTATCCTCTGTTAATTAAAAATGCAATCGAATTGATTTCTATTCAAAGCCATGACAAAAATTTTTTTCATGGAAAATTCTAGTTTTTTCATTGGTCAGGTGGAATCGACATACGTCAAAAATCTGTCTATCTAAAATTCTTATTTTCCAAGATATTCGGTGAAGTCTTATTTTCCTTCAAGGAATTCTGTATTCTCTGATTTCTTTTTCTCCTTCAATAATGAATTTTAATTACAAATGTTTCCACCGTCTTCTTCTTCGGCTCAAAAATGCCGATTTCTTCTGTTGAGAATTTCCAGTTGACAAAATTTCGCCTCGTCAGTCTGAATGATTTAACGTACAATAAATAAATCACGATCTTCTTGGAGCTTTTCAGGAAATAAGCATTTTAGAGCAGTATTACACTTTTTTTTGGGTCAAGGAGTTGAGAAATTGGGTAAGCTTCAAACATGACCTGTCCTAATTACAATCTCAATCACGAAAATGTTTACTAAAAATCTCAAGAGAACTATTGAGATCAAGGTAATAATATTATGACTTTCTGAAGACGGTTCTTTTAGTTATGGCAAAGACGATAGGAATATTCTTGAGAAGCGGAAAACGCAAAGGCCGACAGTAGCACAAGGATGAGAACCAGATAGGCTACGAAGATTGGACACGACAGAGCTGATAATTTAAATATCCAGCTTCGATTGAATTCGATGAAGGAGAAAGCTGAAGACAAGGAGATTTTTCTCTCCTATACGATGCTAGGCTGTATTTGCATATTTTTTCCTTGTCGATAGACTAACTACATTTTATCTTGTATACGCTGCAACGATTCTGCACGCTTCATTTCATGTTACACTACTGGAATTTTCAAAGACGCGGTAATCTGTCAATTCATCGTATGCGATTGGTCGGGATGCGGACGCGCGTATCTAGAGAAAGAAACAGAGAGAATTTTCTGAAAGATTTTCAATAATTATAGATACTTCAGGAAAGATGCGTATTTCAGGTTTGTAGAATTCTTTTTGTGTCGAATAATTTCAGCAAAACTCGTGCTCAGGTTTATTTTATGATGAATGTAATAATTTCTTTATGATTTCTTATAGAAATCCGAGAAGGAGTTGTAAATTCAGGTTGACATATTCTTATATCGTTGTTCATTTTCCCAAAGCACCTCCTGTGGGATTGGAACAACAGAAATCTCTCTTCGGATTTAAAAATATCAAGAAGTACTACCTTGAGATACAGAAGTTGGAATAGTACGTACCTGCGTAATACCTCGCGTTATTACATCAACTTAGCTGAATGGGAATTTGAATACTATAGCTTCCTGATAAGATCTGGTGTTCAGAAGACTGAAAATAATCTACAGAAGAGGTTCCATCCTAATAGACCAGTAATTCATTAAAAACTGATTTAAGTTTAGTTAAATTAATTAATATTTCAATATTATTTGTTAATTATTATCATTATTAAACTTAGTGAAAAGGATCGATCTTTGTATATTTTAATTTTATTAAATTCGTAAAAACCTGGGTAGGAGTTTTGTTGCCAAATAAGCCAAACCACCCCTAGAAATCTTTAGAGTCTCATAGGCAATTGTAACGTTACAACGCATGAGTGATTAAGACACTGATAGCTAAAAACTCACACAAATTTGGGCATACTCGCAAGCTGCATGTATTTTCACATCGACCTCGAAAGGTAATCCAATCAGTTGATCGAGATTTGAGATGACTCTCATACTACATTGGATATCCGTCTGGTCTGGCACATCTAGTTTTGCGTTGAAGGTCCACTCGGTGTCGATCTCCTCGTTTGGATAGAGCTCGACGAATGGAGGTTTTACGTGAAAATATTCATGGCTGCCGATCAGTTCCAATCTAAAGAAAAACATACATTTGAGTAGGACTATCGATAAAAATTTCTTGAAGCAACACTTGTGTTTGTAATGTTTATATGGTTTATTAGAAAGTTAGGAAGATCTGAAAGTCACATATAAAATATAAATTATGAGACGTAGTCAGACCTAATGTTCTATGCCTATTTCGTTGCCTAATTATTTATATTCTCCAACTTGCTTGATGTTATCCTAATCTTAAGCAGTTGTTTACAACTTGCTTTTTATCATCAAACTAACCTCATGTGATGCCTTCTGTAGCAGGTCTCCCGAATGAGTGATCAAGACATTATCATCGGCAAAACAGTTATAGTTCAGTTTTTCACCATTGACATTAATTTCCATCGATTCCTAGTTTATGATATCCAAAATATTTTGCAGAAGTGGTACACTTCTATATAATAATGATAATGAAGTTTATTCGTCTAAACAGGAGATACACCCAATAAAAGGACAAAAATATTATATAGTACAAAGTTTATATCACTTAATAATATTAAACGAAAATTCACAGAAGGTAACAAAAATGAAAACTCTGATGTAACAAAATCAGGCGCGGATCCAGGCCCCACTTTTGGGGGGGGGGAACTTTTAGATACTCAAAATACTGAAAATGTGGACCCCAGACTCTTCCGCCATTTTGGGACGTCATTTTTTGCCGTTCATTAATATGGGTGTTCACAAAATGTATTGAAGATGAAATTTTTGCTGTACTTGCAATTATTTGAGCCTCAGTATGTCAAATTCTAGGAGGGCCGGCAAAATTTAAGAGGTGCCCGGGCCATTTGGGGGGGGAACGTTCTCCCAGTTCCCCCCCCTGGATCCGCGCCTGAACAAAATCAAATCTTACAAAATTGAATGCAGATTCAGAGAGTACAACAAAATGAAAAATTCGCGGGCTAATGTTGCATTTGCTTTAGACGCAGTAATTCCTTGAGTTTAAGCTTAAAAGTTTGGACACCATTGTTAAAGACATCAACATCAACACATATCCTATTGAACTGCTGGCACATAGTATAGATTGGTTTGATCATCATGTTGGTCCTTGGTTTGGGGAGGTATACCTACCTGTTCTAGTCTACTATCATAGCGTGGAATACGAATATTCAGCTTGGCTAGTAACTCCGGACAATCCACAAAGAAATTGAGTAGCTTGAAGAAGGCAAGACATGTGCAATAAACTCTCCTGTTCTCCAATGATAAGTATGAGAACCTAGTGAGAAGTGTGTTATAGTCAAAACCCCAGGCTGGGTAGGCACCATCCAATTTGAACACCAAGAATTTCAATATATGTGTGGTCAGTATGGCATTTCACTCTTGCATCTAAAAGTTTTTTTTGGCGTATAGAGTCAAAGGCCTTTTCAAATTCATTGAATAGAATAAATCTCTTTGTCTTTGTAGATTTTGAGAAGGCCTTTGAACATGCATAAAATTGAGAAACCTAATATGCTCAACTAAGACTTGCCCATACTTGACAATATTCATTTTGTCAATTAGAAAAATGAAAACAGGTCAAAAACACGTTGTAGATGATAGAGTAATTTGATAGATGATGATGACAGCTATGTATTCCTATTTGCATTGTATTTTTTGATTGAGTTAGTCTTGGTGTAATAACTCCAACCTTAATTTTAATATAGATTTCATAGTAAACACGAAAAAACGTATTTTATACTCACCTCAGATGGTAACAAGAAGTATTTTTGATGGGGACCTTCACTATATCCTGGCAACCAGGTAATGTAGCATTGAAATGTATCGTGTTATTATCGCCTATCAAGACAGATGGTACAGCCGACTGTCCAAGGAAAGTTATCTTCAAATATTTTTGGGGCATGCCGTTGATTTCCATCCTCCATTCTTCCTTATACAGCGTAGATGTAGCCTGAGTTTGTAACTTGACCACGAACAGTTTCGTGAACCTCATCAAACCCATCATGGGTTTCACGGTTATCGAACTTGGGTACACACCGAAATTAGTAAATTTGGATTCGGCATTAGTTCAACTGCTCACCTTTTCCTTGGTGATATGAATTTGAAGAGTACTGGTAGATGACCATCGGACTTCATCATAAAGGTTGAGTAGGACTGATGGCCGGGAATACAAACAGGAAATAGGATTTGGGCAGGAATTATTTCAACAGCACTTATCCATAATTGGTTTTCGGGGAAAGAATGCCCTGAAAATACTTAAGTGAATGAATCACCACAATCAAAAAATTATAATTGGAGGAATTGTCAAAAATCTTCTGAGAAATTTTGAACGCTCATTCTCCGAATCGATTGTTAATATCATAACAATGTCTTTAATTTTGAGTCGTTATTGGTTTCATATGATGAAGTTCGACTCATTGACGTTGGACTAGTGAATTAGTTCCCAACATCGACTTTCTACAAATATTTGGTTCTGGGAGAAGGGGTTCCTCGATAAGCGGTTGAAACTTTCAGCTTCCTCGGTAGCTTATTGATGAGAGCGCTGGTAGAGATGCGGAGATTGCGGGTTCGCTTCCCGCTCGAGGAGGTACTTTTACCGGAATTAAAAATTGTCTCTTTGGTCCATTACTACACTATTTGGTATCTTGTAGTTTTGTCTTCAATCGATTTCGAGAAAAAAAATTTCAGATAATTCTCTGATAATAATACTCCCTAGGAAAATCTAAATTATTATAAATGTCCAGTTAATAATCTGTGATGAACAAGTTAGTTATATGTTTTGGTAATTATATACCCAATATGTAGCAAAGATTAATAAAGATTCGATAAATGCGTATAATCATCACAAAAAATTATGACTACAAGAAACACCCTGTATCTCGAGAACAAAGCGTTTGCGGACACATATTTATAGGACTTTTTTTCTTAAAATTATCCGAAGATTCTCTAATTTTTCTTTGTACCTTCAATTTTGAACACTCTGTATATTTATCAATCAACGTTTTCAAACAAAATTCGTAGCAAGCATTTTCAGAAGAATCATTTCAGTTTTATTCAATATTCGTCGTAAACATTTTCAAAAGAATCATTTCAATTTGATGCAATACTTTTCATTCAAAAAAATGTACCCCCCTGACATTTTCTGTAACGGTGCCTATAATAATACGTATTTATTATTGGATGGCTGGGCAACCATTATGCAGGGCCGTCGCTAGCCAAACTGCCGCCCTAGGCAGAGACCCATTTTGCCGGCTAACTCTGCAAAATGCTAAAAATTAATATTGGATAATCGAGGTCCAGCGCCTGCTCAAGCGTTTCTACCGTTCTATTTTTTATGGATTCAAATTTTAATCCAACAGATGATTCAGGATAAGTGGAATGTAATAAACAATAAACGTGCTCAACTGAATTCTAATGAATAAATGATAAAATATATGAACTCAGTTCAGGTTTCAGATCCTACATTTTTTTTCTTTGATATGATAAATATTTATTCACGATGCACGATGTTTAAGATTATTAAATTTGATAGAAAAAATCATTAGTGAAATTCGTTTAAATAAAAAAAATTATTTAAATCGTTCTTCCAGTAAATGTAGATAATGTCGCCCTCCATTATTTGCCGCCCCTCTAGAGTGGGCTCTGCAGTTTCAGGTTCCTAGCTCAGTTTCGATTTTAGAAAAAGCTTGAAAATTTGTTTTTTTTTTGTTTAAGATTATCGAGTAAAATAATCGGATGATGCCAATGAACCATTATTTTATTTGAATGCTCCCACGCCCAACACTAATTAATTTGATATAAAAAATGAAGAATATTATAAAATAATGGAATGTCGTATGAAATAATAAAAATTCTTATATTTCTTGAGAAGTATCAGTTGGAAGTGATGAAATGCAATCGTTTTTTTATATTTTGCATTCTCTTCTGAGGAACCAATATTCTGATTAGGGAATTGAAAAGAAAATAATCCAGAACCCCAAGTGGCCATAAAATTCGGCAATGTAGAGGGAACGCCGACAAGCCTGATGAGTGCATGTGTTTTTTTAGCGTCAATAACTCGTAAACAGCACTATGAGGGGATCACGCCACATCTGGATATTTATGAATATTATGTATAATGCAGACCTTTTATGGTTTTTGATGTTATTTAAATTTGTCGGTATTCCTTCCTGTTGTTGCTGACTGAATTAAATCTCATTTGGTAATTTGAATTTCTACACATGTGATTTTTGTTGATCAAGTTCGAAATGCCGCCCTTGAATTTTGCCGCCCTAGGCGACCGCCTACCTTGCTTACCCCCTAGCGACGGCCCTGCCATTATGGAAGGCGGGATTTGTATAGGCTGAAGGAACTCAACTCTCATATAATTACTAGTAATTCATGTTCATTTACCAATCATAATTATATTAGCTTCGAGTGGAACATGTTCATCTTCTTGCGATTCGTCACAATTTAGGGCAATTGGTGTATTAGGTCTTGGAGTATTTCTCCAGTGGATCTGAGCAGACATTTTTCTGAAGTATAGATGATCTCTGAAGTCCGGATTGAATGTTACTTCAAAGTAACCTGTCTCATCAGGTTTCACATCAAGAACATTTGGATTAACAGAAAATATTTTGTCCGGATCTGAAAAGTTTGAAATCCTGGAATTAATCCAAAAGTTTTCACCTTATTCATAGAACAGGGTTGTTTCGTTTTAAACATTTTGTTGTAATCAACTGTTTTAAACATGTTTTGAGCATTTGCTTAGGTTTGAAACAGTTTTTGTTGGAAACAGTTCAAAACATTTTTAAAACACTTAAATTAAACAAGCGTTTTTTTATTTTCTTCATCAATATAATGAATTAAAATAGGAAAAATTCTCAAATACATTTTTCAAACTTTTCAACATACTTATATTCATTACGTTTTTACTGATAGGAATAAAACAAAAATTGAAAAACTTGAAACATTCAAAAATAGGAAAAATTTTCAAATACTAAATACATTATATATATACCTTTTAACATACATATTATTTTTTATTCATGATTAATAGGAATAAGGAACATAATAAAAATTGAAAAACTTGAAACATTTTATTTTTGCATGAAAGCGTTAACAAATTTCTCACACTCTTTCAGTCTCACTTTCATGGTCCCATCTCATAATCATCATTATGATCAGTCACGTCATCACTGTTGGAATTAAACTAATAAACACGGCTTTATACTAAATCTGGGGAATGATACAAGAGTCAAACTTACTAATATTAACCTCGTTCCTTCGTCTATCAATTAATACTAAAATCGTTGCTCAAATACCCTTATTTATGAAAATAAGCCAATTTCTTCAACGACACCGTACTAAGTTGAATGACAATTTATTTGTTTGGATTCCAAACATTGACAGGAGAACCAAAAATTGCGGTGTGTGACGTCACACTAATAGAGCGTATTGCCAACTTGCAATGCAAATTTGATACTCTAGTTTCCCCAGACCAATTGGTTTTCTAATGACGGGGATTCACCGGCACCTCCTTACGGCGGTGGCGAGAAGTAGTTCGTAACTCAACTGATCGCGACAGTTTAGTACAGAGTCGGAACTCAAATAAGGTATCTATCATTTAGTAGAATAAAAAATAATGGATTGATTTAAATGATGTTTTTTTAAGTTTTATTCGTTTAAAACATAA
This sequence comes from Harmonia axyridis, assembly GCF_914767665.1. Classification (NCBI taxonomy): domain Eukaryota; kingdom Metazoa; phylum Arthropoda; class Insecta; order Coleoptera; family Coccinellidae; genus Harmonia; species Harmonia axyridis. Next base: position 10,569,572 of record NC_059505.1, read on the forward strand.
AATTTAAAAACAAAAAAAAACATGTTTAAAACAAAAAAAAACCGTTTAAAACAAAAAATACACGTGTTTTGTCTAAAATTAAAAAATACACGTTTTTTTCAACCCTGTCATAGAAGTACTCACCGTTGTACCATTTAATTAATATATCATGTACCATATTATTTTTTATTATAGCTACAGCTATATTGTCACTTCGGTTTCTTGCATAATGTTGTGGTAAAACTCTTCCAAAATCGATATAATTCTGATTAAATTTGTAGGGTAGCAATTTTTCATCGGCAGATCCGAAGTCATTGAAGTAGGCATCGTAAATATTACATACTTCGTAAGGGTACATAACGACATTTCGTAGATCATTTTCATAATTTCTGTTTTTGCTGTATATTCCTACCAAATCTATTAAAATGGGTTCCTAGAAATGAATGACAAAATAGTTGGAACAGAGGTTTCCCAAAAATTTGTTATGCAGCAGACGCAAAAACAAACTTTTCACTTGACCGTCAAGCAGAAACATATCTGATATCATAGTAGAGATTCTGAGGATTCATATATCGTCGGCTAAGAGTGTAAATCTGCTAAGTCCATTTTGCACAATTTCACAGGAGACCAAAAAAACCGTACAGTACAGTGTTATAATAATAATAATAAGAGAGTTTATTCATGAAAATACATTCAATAAACTCTATTGAATGTATTTTCATGAATAAACTCTCTTATTATTATTATTATAACACTGTACTGTACGGTTTTTTTGGTCTCCTGTGAAATTGTTCAAAATGGACTTAGCAGATTTACACTCTTAGCCGACGATATGAAACCTCGGAATCTCTTTATTAATTTTGTTTGAATTTGCAACAATAATGGTTGAGTAAATCCGAAATTACGTATTTTCTCAGTTTAGAAAATTAATACCTATGTAGGTAGTAAATAAAGATACTCCTACATACTAATTTTCTAAACTGAAAAAATACCTAATTTCTAATTTAATAAACCATTATTGTTGCAAATATCATTCAAACAAAATTTGGATATAACTGCCGATGAGGAGATATGAAGAAAATTTCATAAGAATACCAATGAAGCAACTTGGAGAAACTGCGAATAAAAGATTCTATTTACTTGAATTCAGAGTTCCTACATGGGATGATCTCAATTAGAGAAGAAGAAAAATCCATAAATAAAAACTTGAAATTGAAAACTTATATACTTCTACTATTACTCATCAATAAAAAAAAAGATGGATACAAACATTTTAAATTAGTCTGTCAGTTTCCTCCTGATCACTAAAACTGTGAGTAATTGCCTAAAAAATTGTTCACATCTGAAGGAAATTGAAAATATTATATAAAATTAAATTATATCCATTTCTCTTTTTCAATGAATAATCTTTTTATTCTTAATCTTAATTGTAGTCAATTATAGATAGTATTTTGATTTATAGCAATGATATTGAGGATAATTTTTAGGATAAAATCGAAACTTATTTGCGTTGTTAAGAAGTGGACGTGCTATAATATCCTAATCTTCCTCCTTTTTGAAACTTGTTAAAAAAATAATCTCGACTCCAATCTACAATTATTTCACTAGTGTATATGAATTTTTGCGAAAAAATTCAGGAGCCGATTTCTTGTGAAAAAATAAGGTGGGTCTTCCATATAAACTTTTTTTTGAGCCCCCCCTGCTTAGTCACAGCCCCCTAAATATGGCGCCCGAGGAGTGAAAAGTTCATAATTGTTTATTTTTCGTTACATTTATTTTATATTTGTACCAGTTCTCAATAAAAATATCATTCTGAAATCCGTGAATTTTAGCTAATAAACACAAGAGACCTAATTTGTTAAGAATTGATCAGTCTATCCTAAATAAATCTTCGTATTGCAAAATATGAATATAGAAAAAGTTATTGCGAAACAAAATTGAGAGGTGGCTTTTTCTACCTTTTGAAATTATAAACGAACAACTCCAAAAAATTTTTTTAATGCCTTCTTGACCGCATATAATGTCAACTTAATTTCATTTTCGTGAATTTCTTGGTTTTTATGAAAAAAAGTGAAAACTCCTTTTTGGCCGCCATCTTTAGGGGGCTGTAGCTAAGCAGAGGGAAGCTCAAAAAAAGTTCATATGAAAGACCTACCCTATTTTTTGACAAGGAATCACCACCTAATTTTTTTCGCCACTATTCATATTCACCCTGATGTATATCTAAGTAGTTTATTACCAGCTTTGTAACGAATTGCAAAAATGAAAACTTACGTGCTTGTAAATCAAAGCTACAAGTTTCTTGTAGTGCATTCCTTCAATTTTTCCGTTGAAGGTAACGGTTATGTAGATGCTTTTTTTGGGTTGAATTTGTCCATTTACAATGTCCACTAGGAAAACCTCCTCGTTCTCATTGATGTCAAATTGAAATGTAGCAGGTACTTTTGAAACATTTTTCAGCTCAAATGTGTTAACTCGTTTGACTACGTTCGGTGTCACAGTGAAATATAAACGTTTAGTCGAACATTTAACCTTAGTTCCTGAAAACAGAAAAAGAAAACCATCCTCACAAACAGTATTTGAAGATTTCAATGAATCTTCTGATTTTAAAAACTCGGTAATTATTATACAAACTTTGCGACTCAGCTAACCAAACAGGAATATAATTGTGACCCTCGGAACGAATTTTTTTACAGCAGCTTTTACTACACCAACAGATCTGGAATAATTTTCTGAACATGGACGAAACCATCTTATATCACTATCGACTTTATTTTTGAAACAATCACAACGAGCTTCTTTGAAATTCCATCTATCCTCAGGTAAAGAAACATTGATGTGAAGAATATTCCCTATATGAATTAAAATTAGTTAACTACGTGGACAATCATTGCAAACTTTACGACTAGCAGAATAAGATGTTTATAATCATTATCTCCAGAAACTAGATTATTATTATTGTGTTCCATCATTAAAATAAACGAAAATAACATACAAAGAATTTGGGTGAGATTTAGAATTATTTGAGGGAATAAATGGATGTGTAACATATCTATTGTAAGGCAACAAATGAAATGAAATGAAAAGTTACAATAAATAATAGACAACATTTTGAAAATCTAGTAAAATATTTTTCATTATTTTCATGTTTCATTATCGCTCTGGCTATTGAAACTATTGTACTCTTTTTTTTTTTTTGGAAGGACTAACGAAAAAAATTGATGGTACAGCATTTTTGAAAAAGCAATTGAATAGGTTCCTTTAAAACAATGTGTTGCAGTCATCACTCTCACAGGGTTGATAGAAATTGATTGAAACCAACCGTTTAAAATTTTCCCCCTATGAACTAAAGTTCACCTGTTTTTGCATTTGTGCTGATTTTGCATGAGGCTAAGATATTAAGGGTGGTGCCTTTTCAAATTGGCACACTGTATATTAGAGCGATCATTTGACAAACCTCAAGCCAGACAATGAATGCAATTATTTTACCAGCCATTACTTCAATATTTCTTCAAGGCTTCTCCTCAAAACATATTATTCCAGCCAGTGAATACGATCATGCCTTTGAACAGTGAATTAATGGAATAAGTGATCATTATTTTCTTTTTCGTTTCTACGCTACGATGACCTAACTCAACCATTTACAATTCCAAAGTGTCCAATATGTTCACGTGGCCTAATTGGATCATAAAAATAATTCTTTCATATCTCTTCTTATCCAATCTCATGAAATTCGCAGTAGCATTTGATACAACTTTAGCCCTTGTTGATTTCTTACGAAAGAGTCCCTTCAATTGCTTCAGCACACACGACACAGCGTAGCGTAGGACAACAACGCTGTAATAAACTGGCCTGCATTCATTACAACGCAGCGTAGCGTAGGACATTGTTAAACTGAACTTTGCAACATCACCCTACATATCAACGTGCATCTACTTCTGAAAGCAACCGCCTGTTAGGTATTTATAGGTATCTACCAATAAGTGTTGTGCTTAAAATATGGAATCTCAACAGAGATTTTCTGAAAACCAGAAAAATTTGCTAAAAGGTTGATTTTGATCGGTTTTCAAGAATTAAAATGCATAGAATGAGTGTTTAATATCTTGATCCTCAGAGAATATGATTTAAGGCCTCGTGTCGCGGCAAGAGGCTCAGCTCTTACCCCAGCCCATCGAAGGGCGCGTTTGGATTTTGCGAGAGATTGGGAAGAGGCTGATTGGGAAAGAGTTCTCTTCACAGATGAGTCTAGATTCTGCCTGTGGACAAGGGAACGTCGATCACAATGGTAGAGGCAGAATCTATTCTCATCTGTGAAGAGAACTCTTTCCCAATCAGCCTCTTCCCAATGGATATGCTCTCTCGCAAAATCCAAACGCGCCCTTCGATGGGCTGGGGTAAGAGCTGGGCCTCTTGCCGCGACACAAGGCCTTAAATCATATTCTCTGAGGCAATTTTCCATTGTCTGAGTGCTAATCTGCAACCCATGAGTTTGCTCAAGCTGATTTTGAAGGAGGCGAGTAGTTGCAAACCGTTGTCTCAACGAAGAAACTCTCAAGTAACGTTCTTGAATGGCAGTTGTTACCCGTGGTCTACCCTGTCCTGGTCTTTAGACATTCATACCTGTCTCCCTGAATCTCATCTTTTTTTTTTCCTGCTGGGAAAAAACATCTGTATTGAAGAAAAACGTTGAAAGTGGATAACATATGCATGCATAATTCTGATGAAAACAATTATCATTGAGAACACCTTCAGTTGTAGAATAAATTTGAGATTTCCATAATGTGCCTTAATTTTTTTTTGCGCAGTGTATTTCTTAAATCGCAAACCATTTTTTTTCTAATAACACCCAATTTTGAAGCCTCCAGTTGAAGCAAGACAGACAGTGCCAAAGTGTGAGCGAGACAGATAGTGGCGCTACTGTGATGACTCGCTTCGTCTATATCACCTTAGTATATCTATCGCCCATAAAAATCTTGAATCATAGATCGATAGCGCAATCTATTCACCATAATAATTTCATCAGCTTCATTTTCGAATAAGTAAGGTCCAATCACACCACCACCCCAAAAACTGCACCAAACAGTAACACGTTGAGGATGAAGAGGCTTTTCAACAATCTTTCTTGGATTTTCCGAGCTCCTAATGAGACATTTCTGCTCATTAACTTAACCTCCGAGGAGTAAAATGTGCCTCATCACTGAAGATGATTTTTCGATGAAAATCCGGATCATTTTGATGTATTTCAACTTTTAAAGACCCAATCAACGAATATACGACGTTGCTGGTTATCGACCGGCTTGAGTTCTTGGGTTAACTGAATCGAAATACGTTGTTATATCGTTTTTGGAATGCCTAATTCCCAAGATCGCCAACACTATAGTGTTGACGAAAACCTTGTCGATTCCTCGTCGGGCTACAGCAACAAAATTCTCAGTTGATATTGGGCGACGTACACGGTTAGGACTCTTCCCATCACTAATTTGTCCCACCAACTCAATTTTTTCCACCCAAAAGTGCTTTAGTTTTGCAAACTGCAAATTTTTTACCATTTTTGTAGTGAATTTTAACAATTTCAATGAGTAGTTGAAGCGTGTATCGTTCCATTTTTACTAATGGTGTAGTTTCTACTTGTCAAATGCTGACAGCTGCCCAGAAAACGGGATGTTCAAAGTAAAACGTCTCATTGAAAAACCCTTCAAATTTTTTCAGTTAAACTAGGCTAAGTATTAATTTTGAATCTTTGATTGTACAAAAAGTGATATTTATTTCGAAACTGGAGCAGTCCCTTTCAATTTTAGGAGTTTAAAGATGCAGTATTCGGGATTATCTACAAAACAAAAAATAATAATGAAAAATAAATATGTATTTATAGTAATATTTTTTTTTCTAATTGTCTATAATTTTTGATTTTGTTCAAATATTTTTCTGATAACTATTACTTTGCCTGTTACAGATTCTGGCTTGACGTCGACTCCTGGAACCCCCTGTATAGTATTCTTTTCGATAATACTCACCAAGACATTTTCCTATCAGTCTCAGTTTTTCCAACTCTGTGGAATCCCGAGCTGAAACTACAAATAAATCCGAACTCTTCTCATTCTCAAATAATGGGGAATATGTGATCTTCAACTGTGAAATTGTCCTCGGGTTTACTGTTACATTGTATTTATTGAAATGAAAAGACTGGTATATATCATGCACATAAGACATTCGATGTACGTAATACGATACTGGTTGCTGAAAAAAGATTTTAATGATGTAATACGAGAATTGGTGTCTTCAATAACTCTCACATCTAGATTATTCTTCAATTCGATACATTTTGTGGTCAGATTTCCTGGTAACACTTCACCAAAGTCTATTATACCAATAGACGTTTTCGATATTCCAAATGGAAATTTTACACCGAGTGCAGCTTCTGCAAATCCCACACTAAGACAAGGACATTCTTTCGATGATATTTTAGTTGATTCTTCATTTTTGTTGTCACACATTTTTGGGAGTTTGACAAATCTTTTTGTCAGATAATACAAAATTATGACAAGCTGGAATTAATTGTCAAAAAATCCAAGAAAAACCATAGATAACAAAAGCACTACTTGGAGTCAGGTGCTTTTGAGAAATCGTTCATTCATGCACTTTTTGCGCCCTTAGTTTATACAAAACATTATACAGGTAACACTTCACTCAATCAGTTCAGGGCCTAACCAGTAAAAACCATTTCATTAAAAAGATTCGGCTTTGTTTTCGAAAGATATTTGAGTCGGCTTTGAAAAACCGATTGACGGATTTCCTGAAGGGTAGATCGCTCCTGCATTGTGCTCAACACGGCTTTAGAAACAGAAAGTCAACAATCAATAACAGCGATGATAGACGTATGTTAGATAGTTATTTGGGCTGTTTCCATCATCTCAATCAAACTTGCCAAAGAAACGAACCACCTTACGTTTCTACACCTTGCCAGAGATCGAAACCTTGTTCCTAAGGGTCTCAGAGTCAAACTCCCAATTAGAGGCAGAAGGGCAGATAGAATCTCCAATAGAGCAAGCCAAGCACTCATAAGAGAAAAGCTCAACTACCACCGGTTCAACAAAGCTAACCTTATCCAAACATGCGAGAACATCAATACAAGCTTACGAAGCAAAACAACCGCAGAGGACTATGAAAGAATCGTGGAAACGGTCAAGAGGAGCTATGAGAGAACAAATGAACAACAGAAAGAGACACAAAGGAGGAAAATGGACAAGCTGAGATGATGGAAACAGCCCAAATAACTATCTAATATATAGTCCATCATCAATATCAAGACAACAATTAATGATAAACGTACTCAAATCTGTTCTTCAGGCTTACAGTAACGCAGAAGAAGCTGAGATGATCAGAATGGACCTTAGTGAAGTCTTTGACAGCGTCTGCCATGAACTTCTGCTGGAAAAGCTCAATTCCTACGGTATAAGAAGAGAATCGAATGAAATTCTCTCAACTTATCTGAAAAATAGGCTGCAAGCGGTGAACTGGAATGGCACTGTATCTGAAAGGTGGAGGTCGGGGTCCCGCAGGGTTCCATACTGGGGCCTCTAATGTTCATAGTTTTCACTAACGACATATACGAAAATATCCCAGCAGATAAGGCTTGTGGCTATGCCAATATGTTGAATTTCTGGATCTTTCAGACAGCAGAGGTGATATTTGGTCGAAGGGTGGTATCTATGAAGCAGATGCTCTGGACCAGTTTTCTGCAAACGGCCTCATGATGAACAAGGCTAAGATACAAAGGCTTTTGTTCAGCAATAGAGAGATAGATGAATCATCTCCGACGTATCTGGGTTTGGAGTTTCAGACTTCTTTGAGTTGGGGAATGCATATTGAGATATCATACAAGAAACTGTCGACAGCAATCTTTATGGTGAGAAAAATGAAGCAGATATCTACAACCTAAATTGCCAAGCTCACCTACTATTCGGCTTTCCACTGCCTGGCAATATATGCTATCATCTTGTGGGACCAAAGCATTCACGCCCAAAAAGTTCTTCTTCATCAGAAAAAGACAATAGGGGCCTTATATGGCATGAGGAGTACTGACATTTCTAGATATGTCTTCAGGAATGAAAAAATTCTAACCTTAATAGCAGTGTTCAAACATGCGTAAATTAGGTGAATGGTCACCAGGAGAACTTCTCAAGAAATCTAAAATTTCATAAGTACAACACGCGACAGAAAAACAAGCTTTCCATTGCACGACTGAGAAGCAGAAAGGAACAACAGGGTCCTAACTGTATATGCCTGAGGCTCTACAATGGTCTTCCAGAGGATGTCAAGCGGTTATCACCGAGGGAAATTCACAGGGCTGTCAAGAAGATACTGCTGGAGAAGACAGTGTATACTCTCATTGAATTTCTTGGTTACTGTTTTTTATTGTTCTTTCGAATTTTCAATGTTTTTTTTTACCTTTTGATTGCATCGACGGGCCATGTAACTCTTTGATGGTGATCATATATGTTTTGAACTTTTATATATTTTCATGTATGAATTAGTTTAGTAACTCCCAACAAACATTTCTTCTTTAGAGCCAAATTTTCTAGCCGTGGTCTAATCGGTTTTTACCTACGATAACTCGGAAAATTCTGTCATATACGACAGAGAAAACTCTGAACATGCCTACCGCATTTGTAGGCGAAACGTTAGTTGAAAAAACGATCAGACTGTAATTATTCAACTCTTTCGAAACATCTTAGAGTGAAGGCTATCAGCATTATATGAAATCTGTAGCTCAAAGTACTGGGATTATTACATAGAAATTCATTCAATAAGATATACCACATATGGATATGTAACGAGTGTTTTTTTCGAGGTATATAACTTTAAGTTGGCATTACTGTTCAAGATGGCGACCGATTTAACAGCTGTCAAGAGTGTCAAGTGATTTATTCTCAGTTTGGTTTGGCAATTCATCATGAACTCACGCCTGAACAACGCTTGCAAAAAGTGCAATTTTATTTCGAAAATAATGGTTCTGTGCGGAATACGTATCGCGCACTACGTCCATTTTATTTTGTTTAGCGATGAAGCGCACTTCTGGTTGAACGGCTACGTCAACAAACAAAACTGCCGCATTTGGAGTGAAGCTAATCCTCAAGTGTATGTCGAAACACCGTTACATCCAGAAAAACTGACTGTTTGGTGCGCTTTATGGGCTGGTGGAATCATTGGTCCGTACTTCTTCAAAAACGATGATGGCCAGAACGTTACAGTCAATGGTGATCGGTATAGAGCCATGATTACTAACTTTTTCATTTCTGAATTGAACAACCATGATGTCCAGGAGCTGTGGTTCCAACAAGACGGCGCAACATGTCACACAGCTCGTGCCACAATCGATTTATTGAAAGACACGTTTGGTGACCGCCTAATTTCACCTTTTTGGACCTGTGAATTGGCCTCCAAGATGTTGTGATTTAACACCGCTAGACTACTTTCTATGGAGCTATGTAAAGTAATTGGTCTATGTGGATAATCCAGAAACCCTTGCCCATTTGGAAGACAACATTCGCCGTGTTATTGCCGATATACGGCCACAAATGTTGGAAAAAGTCATCGAAAATTGGACGTTCAGATTGGACTACATCCGAGCCAGCCGTGGCGGTCATATGCCAGAAGTCATATTTAAAATGTAATGCAACAAGATTATCTTGCGGATTAATAAAATTCATGTCAATCGAATAATCCATCGTTGTTTTATTGCAATTTAAAGTTCTATAGCTCTTAATAAAAACACCCTTTATAATCCAGTAAAAATCTGAAAAATGAATAGAAGCATTCTCATTTTTCTGAAGATACTCGGAACATAAAATATCTAAATATTAGCCGCAAAGATTTCTTCAATTATGAAATCCATAACCCAACAGAATGTGGTGAATTGTTTGTTGAAAAATCAGAATGAAAAAAGCAACAAAATCATAATATTTATTCATAACAACAAAATTTGAGGTAGCAACATAAAATAAAATTTCAAGTAAAAATAAAAACAAAATTCAAGTGGTCTCGAGGAGAGCTAATCCTAATAAAGCTAAAAACAGAATTCCCACATCAAATATCGCCCTCGTGGAGGATGACTTAGTTGTGAAATCTGTAGAAAAATCATAATTTTCAGTTGTTTCATCATTACAAGTTTTAGTTATATAATTTGTTGTACTATTCTCACTGCACTCTTCCACGAAACATAGAGTTACATGATTACTATCGAAAAAATTGTACATGTTAAACATAATATCACAATCAAAGGAGTTATTGAAAAAATAAAGCTCTTTCACAGAAGGAAACTTATTATAAATCAACTTATAGTTAACATACGAAAGATTGTTATAAGATAAATCTAGGCAACTAAGCGAATTTTGTACATCTGATTTGTAATCTATAGTTATATTACTAATACTGTTTTCACCTAACCATAACATAATCAGTTTTTTCATATTATTTATTACTATATTGAAATTGAAATCAAGAAATGAATTGTTTGCAAGATCTAAAATTTCCAAAGAGTTCAAACCAACAAAACCATAGGGTTTGATGGTTGTTAGTTCATTGTCACGAAGAAGTAAACTACGCAACGATTTCAGTCCGTTGAAAGAACTGGTTTCTATTTCTTTCAACTTATTGAATCTCAATTGTAAATCTATCAGACTAGTCAAAGGTTGAAAATTATACTGCGTTAAATAACTTATGCTATTATTATTGAGATATAAGAAGTTTAAGTTCTTCAAATTCACAAATGCCAGAGGATGAATTTCTAATAAATTATTGTTTTGTATTTGTAATATCTTGAGATTGATCAAATACCTGAAAATACGTTCTTCTAACTTATTCAAGAAATTATCATTCAAATAGAGATATTTCAGGTTGCTTAAACCATTGAAACCCTCAGGCTGTAGCAAGAATATATTATTTTTATTCAAATCCAAAATATCCAAATTTTCCATATCGAAGAACAAATTATTTATAATAATCTTTAAATTATTCTGACTAAGATCCAACTGAATTAATTTTTTTAAACTGGCAAACGATTTGGTATCAACATTATTGATAGAATTATTTCTCAAAACTAAAATTTTCAAATGGTGAAATTTAGTGAATGCCAACTCTTTGATAATCTTAATTTTGGATTTAACAATATATAACATATTTATACGATTATCTTGAAATGGAAATGTTTTGTCGTCTATCGAAGTCAAGGTACAGTTCTCGCAGGTCAACCATATTATTTTGTTTAAAGGAACATCGAATTTTTGGAATGTATAACTTGTCACATTTGTACATATCAGCTGGTCTTTATTTCCTATTTTATTCTTGACAGTTCTGCATTCCTTAACTACCTCTGTTACTTGCGCTTTCTTCACGATTAATATCAACATTAATGTGAGGATCCATCTTTCCATAGTATAACTGAAAAAAAAATTATAAGAAATTTAAATTTGTTTAATTATATGAAACAATAGGTATGTAGTGCCCAAGTAGAATCAAATCACTTTAAAATACATGTTTATATGTTGTTACGACCTAAACCAATAATGAAAAATCAATTTTCCAACATTCAAAGATCTGCGTAACCGACGTTATAGTCAGAAAATGAGGAAAGTACTGACCTGAAGTCAGCAGCTTTTGCGAGCGCTCGTTGATTCAGATAATAAAAGTAGAATACCGGAAAAAAATCAAGAAGAATATCGAAAAAAAATGATAGCTTGATCATTAATTCTCCAATTGTGCCTTTGAGGACCACATAACTGTAAATTGTTATTTATGTGATTTTCAAGGGCGCACTTGAAGAACGATGAGCGATCAAAAACTTCTGACTTCATGATAGATGCTTTATTCTTTTTTTTTTTCGCCAGTGTAACTTTATTAGTAGTTTTCTCACATTTCTATGAAATCTGTTGGTAGTTTCAGAAATCTAAAAGCTGGAGCCACATAGGTTTGGAAAACCATTGAAATTAATTGATGTTTTTATTCAATAGACTCGAAAAAAGAGAATATCAGAAACAAAAAAATATAGAGAATTTACTAAAAAATATAACACACTTACATATATGTATTTAAATAAAAAAACCAAAAAGAATGGAATTTTTTCTCAGGAAAAAACAAAACGAGTTTCGCCGAAGTGGCAAATATTAGAGGAGGCATTCTCTACTTTTTCCGAGAAATCCGAATTCCTAGAAGTACCTTTATATTGAATAATTTTATTTAATTTTACAGATGATTTTTATATCAAATTAACTAGGGTTGGCCGTAGGCGCATTCGAATCTAAAATAATGGTTCATCCGCATCATCCGATTGTTTAACTCAATCATTTTGAAGAAAAAAAAAACCAAATGTTCAAGCGTTTTATAAAATAGAAAATCAGCAGAAGAATTTGAAGCCGCAGGACCCGCTCTAGAGGGGCGGCAAATATTGGAGGGTGGCATTTTCTACTTTTTCCAAGAAATCAGAATTCCTAGAAGAATGGATTGGAAAAATGGCTATACATTCCACATATAGCCAATTGTTTAATTTCTTTTATCGATATTGAATATTTTTCAATTTCACATACGATTTTTAGACCAAATTAACTAGAGTTGGCCGTGGGCGCATTCGAATCTGAAATAATGGCTCATCCGCATCATCCAATTGTTTTACTCAATCATCCTGAAGAAAAAAAATGTTCAAGTGTATTATAAATTCAAAACTCATCAAAAGAACTCGAGCCTTAGAGGGGCGGCAAATATTGTACGGTGGTATTTTCTACTTTTTCCAAAAAATCGGAATTCCTAGAAGAATGGATTGGAAAAATGGCTATACGTTTCACATATAGCCAAGTGTTTTATTTCTTTTATCAATATTCAAGCATTTTTTATCAACGCCAGAGCTGCTCTTACAGTTACAAAAACCTACAATAGGTTAGGCGACAAATCAGAAAAATGCCTCATGTATCTCAAATCTTGGATGGAGAATTATGGAATCAAACAAAGCCTGAGCAAAATAAAGAAACTCAATTTTTTTATTATTTTTATTTTATTTATATATTCATATATTTTATTTATATTTATAGTGATTTAATTTATGTTTCTTTTCAAAAAATGTTGATATTTTCGGTTCTTTCAACAATAAACTTAATAAATTAAAGTGTTTTTTCACAAGGTTTCTTCTGATTCTATCATTTCTTTATTGATGTGACGCTACAAGTACTACAAAAAAAAATTACTAAAACAAACACATAAACCCAATCGTCAATAGAATAAAGTTCATCAATATAGTAATAAAATTATAGTGGATACTTAGTTGTAGGAAGTATCAACAAAATGTCTCACGTGTTTTCAAAAACGTATACCACGAAAATTTTCATTTTTTTGACTAGGTATAACATACGTCGCATAGATTGAAAATTGGTTTCTTACTATTGATTTGGATCCTTAAATGTAGAAGATTCTAATAAGTGGATCTTTCACGACAGTATAATTTGTTGTGAATTGGAAAAGCCTTAGTTTTTGATCGAAAGTTCATCATTTCTCGCATTTCATGAATTTTCTCAACTCAAATATGAAAATTAATATGATTTCACTTGTTTCAATCCGTAGATACACAATAATTTCTTGTCAATTCCCGATGAAATGTTCGCAGTTTCAGAAATGATTCTTAAATTTTTGGCTTTCAACATTTATTTTCTCATTTTTTTTTGTATTGCCTAGATTAGGATACAAAATAAAAGCTGCAAAAATCTCTGTATCTTTCCTAAAGATTCATAATCAGAAATGATGAGAAAAATATGTTGAAACAATTGTTGAATAATTCAAAGCTGGATCTGGAGTGGATAGAGCCGAAGTAATAGGAGTAGGAGAACGCATTGTTATACGATAAGATATGTCAGCATAACTTTAAGTACTTCGTGCATCATTTCCTTCTATAATTCAGAGAGATAACATCGAATCTTATAATCTACAATTTGTGTCGGTTGTGAGTTCAGAACAGCAATTTTTTATGAATGCGATAGAAATTGTTGAGGGTTCCCACTCGTTATTTGATTTGATGTGGCCGATGAATGCGATATAGTTGTGGTTTTGACATAATACTCTAATTTTTGAGCGCTCAATCACCTAGCGATCGGTATGTCATTTCGTGACAATGTCTGTAATTTTCGAATTTTGGTCTGGGAATGGTCTTAGATGATAAGATGACGAATTTGAGATCAAATTCAAGTATGTCCCTCTGGGACTGGTAACTTTTCGTTTTTCACAAAATAACTGATATACAGCGTGCCAACAAAAAATAACGTAACTCGTCAATAATTCTTGAACGAAGAATTATTGAGGAAAATCCTCGCACCCGCCGATTTTGAATTTAAAATTGCAATTGATTGTATGCTTTTTTGAATTTGCTCATTATCACCTCCTACGCCCCGCACCCCTCTATTTTTCCAATGAGAATATAAATATTGTGCCTCGGGTTTTTCGATATTTTCAATTCAGCGCTTGATTATCCAAAAAGCCTTCAAAAGCCTTTTTTTATCAACTTTTCAAATTGATGTAGAGAATGAAAAAATTTTTTTTCCGAAAATACCAAAGCTACGTCTTGTAGAGATTTTATTCAAGATTTCAAAACATCCCCTAAATTTTCTGTGCAATCATTGATTGGTGAGATATTGGTGGTTAAAGACAAAAAGGTCCTTTTCAATTTCAAGTTCGACATTTCAGCGAGAAGTGCTCGTATCGAAATTTTGAAAAAAGGATATTGAAGCTGAATGAACAAGTTATCTCATCCATATAGTGGTTAAGTTGGAAAAAAATTCCAAGTCTGTAGGGCAAAAATAAAAACTGAAAAAATCTCTAAGCAATTTTAGATACTGTATTTTTTAGGATTGAGCGGGACACGATGCTCGAAAAATTTTTTCATCGTGAGATCTTTAAACTATAAACTTCAAGCTTCAAAATTTTTTTTCAAATTTAGATATGACCATTGTTATCGAAAATACAGCCATTTGAAAAATCGCAAACAATTTCGACTTTTATTTTGATCCTTTAATTTATTCTACTAGTATATTACTTTGAATTTTTTGCGAATCCCATTGATATTTGGGTTCATTATTTCCTCCAAATATAGCACTGGAATTATTCGAGAAAAAATAACCCTTCTTGAAATTTTCGCCGTCCACACGTTGGAAAGGATCCAGAACTTTATTTTGAGAGATGATTCGAGTAGATTCTTATTAAGATATTCACGAATATTTGAAATTCTAACGATCTTTACAAATTTAAATCAGTTGAATGAGTAACAAGTATAGTTATTCGACATCAGGCAGCAAGTCTGTGATTCTTTCGAATTTTTACAATTTAACACAATTATCAATACAGAAATTAATACATTTTTTCCTAATAAATTTTTTGGGTGTTTCATTAGATACTACTTATGAGAATTTCAAAAAAATATACCGAACTTTTTTTGGTATCTTATTCAAACGAATGTTAGGTATTCAAAATAAATAATAAACCTAAATGAACTAATCACTGATTGAAAAAATTATTGTTACCTAAATCAAACAAGTCCGAATTCGAAATATGATTATCACACAAATATAATTAGGCAAAACAGAATATCATACTCTACTGTAATAAATAACCACCATTGTGGTGGTAAAAACTCACAGTTTAACGAGAAGTTATAATCCGTTTATCAGGAAACAGAAAAACTTGAACGTATTCACACAGATTGAAGCCATGGAATAACTGTTACAGGAAATAACTTTGCACGTATATTTTTTCACGTCTAAGACATTGAAGAGTATTAAGATTGAAACCTTACACCATAAGGGGTTTATTTCACTTTGAAAACGATATAGTAAACTCAGTATACAATATACATGCGGACATACGGCTTATCTTCCAATTTCAACCACTTATCCTCTATTCTAAAAATCACTGAATGCTTTATAAGAATCGAAATGTATGGAAAAGTATGAAATTATTTGATATAATCAAATGATTTAATAGAATGATAAAAGCACATGGCATTAATACCTACAATTGATAATAATTTCGAAAGCAATATAATAATAACAAAAATAGGGAAATCTCTGACTTGAAGTTGGAAGATTTTGAGCATCAGTGACAACGTGGGAACGGACATATTGACGGAACCCCTAGTAGAATTTTGGCAATTAACGAATTCAGCGAATTGAAATCCGAACCTACCCTGAAAATATCTATAGTTTTTATTTATTTCCGTTAGAGAGTTACTATGTTGGGGATATAATAGAATATGTTGACTGATTCGTCATAAACCTTCATATTCCAGAGTTTAAAAAAAACACAAAACATTTAGAAAATTAGAAAAAAGTTTTTCAGTTTCTTTATAATTACTTATTAGGTTACTAGGTATGTTAGTTTTTCTATCTTTTTCCTATTATTACAGTATCACAGTAAGTAATTACTATCTAAAATACTATTCTGAAGAAAAAATTCCGAGATGTCGAAAAATTTCTTAGATACCTTCCCTATTATGTGCAAATGGTCCTATTTAATTCTTGAAGTACATCAAATATTCTCTCAGAAAGTAACGAATCTATATAGTCATCAGATATTTCTTTTAATTATCTGACAGCTCTAATCATCATGCATAAATCAAAATATATCAAAAATTCCCGTAAGAAAAACAACACCTTATTACCATAACAAATATTGCTTGAAGCTATATTCAATTGATTATTGACTGAAATTATAGATTCATATTATACATTTCATTTCTGTAAGCCCAGTTCAATGGCATTTTGGGACCTTATGAATGAGAAAGTAGAGCATGCTAGAACCATCTTAACACTCATTCATTTATTTTTTATTCAAGAAAGAAGTATAAGGGATTATAGGAATATAACAACTTTTTGAGGAATTTCTATCGTGTATGACCAACTTAAAGATATAAAATATCATTTATTTTGTCGAAGTTCCATGCTCACTTCGAAATGGATATGAATAATCTGTTTTGAGCAATAAAATGTACATTACTAATTTACAGAATTGCGGTTTACTATATCCTTCAAGAAGTAAGCACGTAATCAGAAATGAATTAGAGAGTACAATTCAAGAATCAGGAAACAGGATGTGTAGAGAAATGTTGGAGTTTATAAGGTTTTCTCACGAATATCGGCTACTACATTATGAAGATGAAAAGAGTATTCTACATTGTACGAACTAGCTAACTCATTGAATTTGTAAGTATGCCATTTTCCAATGAACCAATGCTCTTATTCAATTTCAATTATGTCAATATTCCAAAATGATTCAAAATCTGAATGGAGAAGTCCATTATGTTCTTCGTCAGTAGTCAAGAAATTTTTTGGGAAACTCTACGTATAAGATCAAATTTTGTTTTAAGCTAATCTTCAAATTTTTTGGTCAACGTGGTCAACTAAGTATTGAAAAGATTCATAAATAAAATTAAATGAAATAAACCAAAATTAATTCTGTTTTATTTAATTTAATTGAAAATTTCCATCAAATGAGGATCGAATCCATTAAATATAACAGAATTGATTCAACATTTTCATGAATATCACCAGTATCAAACCTTCGAAATAGTTTTAGGAAGGATAATTTTAACTACCCTTCCATTTTTGCGCTTTGAATTTAGCAAAATCCAAAATTCGGTTTCTACGCCAATTAAGGAATCGAATTTAAAAATATAATTTCTTACTAAATTCATAAAATTGAAATATCAGAACAGTGCTACGGAATACAAAGTCCTGTTGGTCTAACATTTCAAGGGTTAAAAATGTTTGAAAATTTAAACAGCCATTCTTATCAGAAACGTCTTATTCAAGCATAGAAGCATGATTTTATACTATTTTTACTATTAACTTGAAATATTCTTGGAGATATGAGGAACTGATGATCAACAACATACTTAAGTAAGTTGCCATGATAAAATATACAATATTTCACAAAGTTGCTTCGAACATAAACAATAATCTTTTTTAATATTAGCTACAGATTGGGTAAATAGGTACCAAAACTTATAATTAAACTATAAATCACAGCTTACTATCTGAATTTTTATAATATTATGGATTTTCCTGAGGATTACGAGAGAATTGTTTGAATTTTTTCTCGAAATAGTAGCACATACTACAAGAAACCAAAAAGTGTAGTACTGGACCATAGCTTCTTTCTATTTTTTGTTGTCCACCAAAAAAAAGCGGAAGCGAGTACTGTTCCAGAAAAAATTTTACCCACTAGATTTACATTCATAGTTAGCATATCATATGATGAAAATTTTCAATTGTTTGGATATCTATGCTAAATTAAATTCAAATATCTGGGAGGAAGAGGTGCTATGACAAAAAAAAACAAACTTTAACACCCTGTATCTCGAAAACAAAGCATTTGCGGGCCCATGTTTGAAGAAGTCTTTTCTGGAATTGATCCGAGAAATCTGTCATTTTTTGTATCTCCAATTCAAAAACACCCTGAATATTGACCCATCTTTCAATAATTGATGGAACATACCTAAAAATTGATAACACCACCACTCGCATCTTCTACAAAAACTTTATGTGGAGATAGATGCTTGACATCAATAAAGTTATTACGCTGATATCCCTTTAACATTTACCAATTGCAAGGGAATTATCGTTGAATTGAATATTCTCCAATTTAACTATTTCAGTTGAAATCAGAGAGAGAAGGAAAAATTGTGTTTTTGTAGTATGAAAAATTAAATAAAATTTGATCGAGTATCGAAAAGTTAAAAACCAACTGAAATTTTTTTTTCCTTAAAAAAATTTTCAGTAACTATGGCATAAATTGGTTCAATGGGAATCGACAAGAAATCTAACTGGACATTTAAATGGTCAATCCACACAAACATACTCCTTATCTCAAACAAATAAACAATAAACCACAACATCAACAGACCGAAAACTGACTCGTAAAAGTACTCACTGTTTTTAGGAACTATTTTTGTAACAAGCAGGAAAACATGAAGCCAAGCACAAGATACATCATAACTCCCGTATCCAAGATTTCGGCAAATAATTATCACCTGAAACTGCCTCCGGTCAGGTGTCGCAGTGGATTTTATTATTGTGAGTTTTTAACGCACAATGCTTACAACCGATACGAAAGGTACTACTTTTACAAGCGCTTTGAGTTGCTTAGATCGTCGTCCAACTCGCTCCGTATACCATTGTGAATCCGAACCAAGGTCAAAACTCCTGAATAAAAGATCTCAGATCTCGAACTCACTCAGACGAAGTTTGGTTTGTTAAGTACACCTCCGTATAAGAAGGTGGTCCATTGGTCACGAAGTAACGTTTTGGCCCTTGGGAATTATTTTTTGTTCCCAGCGCTGGACTGACGGTGCTTGGGAAGCGGTTTGATACACTTTATGCCTTGACTGAGCCTAATATGTGCTAAATGGAAGTAATGAAACTGATGGAAATATACACTGTGTCCGTAAAGTATGGAACAAATTCATTTTTAGCTAAACAGACCAGTTTTAGGAATAATCATGCAACACGTCGATTTTTTATTTTAATTTACCGTATTTCAAAATAATAATCTAATATACAGGGTGAATTACTTTCGAGTTATGACGCACCTTTTTTTTTAATGGCACACCCCCATTTTGTCTTAATTTTCAGATTACTCTAGCTGAACTGATTCCAAAAATGTATCACATGTTAATTCCAATTGGTACAGGGTGGACAAAAATACAATAGTTTTGTGTGTGCTCATAAAGTAACGCGTAACATTCTTTATTAGTTAAATTAACAATACTATCAAAAATACTTAATGTCTAGCGGCAATTGGTTCGAATGTAACACCCTGTAGTCTGTTACATTTTTAGATTAATAAAAATTTATAAAAATAAGAAATAATTTCTTTCATATTCCGTCTGCTAGCCCACAAGTACCAAACATGTTTTGAAACAGCTCATTTTTATTAATCTAAAAATGTAACTAACTACAGGGTGTTACATTCAAACCAATTGCCGCTAGACAATAAGTATTTTTGATGATATTGTTAATTTAACTAATAAAGAATGTTACACGTTACTTTATGAGGACACAAAAACTATTGTATTTTTGTCCAACCTGTATCAATTGGAATCAACATGTGATACATTTTTGGAATCAGCTCAGCTAGAGTAATCGGAACAATTGAGATAAAATGGGGATGTTCCATTAAAAAAAATGACGGTGACCTCATTTTTCGAAAGTAATTCACCCTGTATATTAGATTATTATTTCGAAATACGGTAAATTAAAATCAAAAATCGATGTGTTTCAGGATTATTTCTTAAAATGGTCTGTTTAGCTAAAAATGAATTTGTTCCATACTTTACGGACACAGTGTATGTTCGTCAGTGCGTCTGAAATCCCAGGGTGCTTTCATAAATAAGAAATTTTAAGAGAAAGAAGACCCTTTTTTCATTTTAAATTTCACAAAAAATGCTATATTTCATACTCGTGAAAAACATAATTCAGGTCTTTCAATAATAATAATTCATTGATCCTTCAGGACACTTAACAATGTGCATAGGATAAGTCAGGGACATATTACAAGTTAATCATTACCTACTATTATATTATTTACAACAATAACTATTCTATTGCGTGGTTAACGAATCAAAGAGAAAATCTTCAACACTTTTGCAATGATAACTCCTTAATTACTTCATTGAATGTTTGTTTGTTTCAAATGGGAGGACAAATGATTGAACAATCTGATACTCTGATATAGTGGAGAACGTTCAAAACTCGAAGTCTGATGTTTAGGAACTAGAAGCATCTGAGAATTACGTGTTCTATGATCGTGGGAACTAGCAAGTTTTTGCCAATTAGTCTCATTATCCTTAGCATATATGAGACATTTGAATATGTATACAGGGTATTTCTAAATTAGACGTAAACCTTGAAGGAGGTCTTAGTATAGCTCGTTTGCTGTCGTTTGAGCCATATTTATCGATATCCGAAAATCAACAATTTCCGAGATATTTGAGTTCTTGTGATTTTTAAGAGATTTCGCACCTAGCGTCATTTTTCGTCAATTTTTTCTACGTTGACCAAGTTTGATTATAATTCTGGATTATTTTCATCAAGAAAGGATATGATATATTATTTTGCGAGATATTGCGTTGTGAGTGTAGCTACTTTTGTTATTTGAAAAAAGATGGGAAAAAAGAATTTCGTGTGCTGATGAAATATTGCTTTTCGGAGGAAAAATACAGTTAAAGCAGAATCTTGGCTTTATGAAGAGTTTTCGGGAACTACACCAGGATAATCAACCATCCTTGATTGGTATGCTAAGTTTGAACGTGGTGAAATGAACACCGAAGACGGCAAACGCAGTGGACGCCCAAAAGAGGCTGTTACCGACGAAAAAATCAAAAAAGTTCACAAAATTATTTTAAATGACCGTAAAGTGAAGTTGATCGAGTTAGCAGACATTGTGAAGATATCATCTGAACGTGTTCATCACATCATCATTCACGAATATTTGTACATGAGAAAGCTGTGTGCAAAATGGGTGCCCCGCGAGCTCACAATCGATCAAAAGCAACAACGTGTTAATGATTGTGAGCTCTTTAAATGAAATAAACCTGAATTTTTGCGTCGATATGTGACAATGGATGGAACATGGCTCAATCATTTCACTCCGGAGTCCAATCGACAGTCAGCTGAGTGGACTGCACACGATGAACCGAATCCAAATCGAGGAAAAACACAACAGTCAGCTGGCATCAGTATTCTAGAAAAAAAAAAGGGCCAGACCATCAACAGCGATTATTATATATCAGTATTGGATCGTTAACAGGATTAAATCGTTAAAAACGACAAAAAAAGACAATGCACCGGTTTACAAATCACTGAAAACAATGATAAAACTGCATGAATTGGGCTTCGAGTTGCTTCTGCATCCACAGTATTCGCCAGATCTGGCCCCCGGCGACTTTTTCCTATTCTCAGACCTCAAAAGAATGCGAAATTTAGCGCTAATGAAGAAATAATCGCGGAAACTGAGGCCTATTTCGAAGCGAAAAACAAATCGTACAACAAAAATGGTATCGAAAAGTTGGAAGACCGCTATAATCGCTGTATCGCACTCGAAGGTAACTTTGTTGAAAAATAAAATCGAATTTCGCCAGAAAAATGTGTTTTACTATGGTAGACCGGGGACTTTTCCCTTTTTCCTGTTATGGTACCCTGGATAAGTTATATCAAGCATACCTTCATTTGTTGTTCCGGCGAACAACACCCCCTCTGGTCTCTACGACTTGGCCTAAAAATTAGTGTGATACCCATTTTACATTATTTCCTTCAGAGCGAAATAATGTTTGAAGTCTCTGGTTTCTGGGGTTTACGCCCTTTGTAAAACTTAAATTCTCTCGCGTTCACTACATCAGACATATTGCACTACAAACCACTAGAGACCCTTTTACTTGAACAAATAATCTGCCGACTTCCAGCGACCAGATGCTTCATTATTAAGGAAGTTGCTTCAAACTAAAAGCAAATAGTGACTATTAGTAATGACCATTTATGAGTAAATCCTCTACACAATTTCTATGGATCACCTTTTATAAGTAAAAATAAAAAGTTGTGCTTATTTTTTTATTAATACAGATAGAAGGATTTGCTTAATTTTTCGCAAGTAATAATATATTATTCAACGAGCGGTAATGTAGGTCATAACGCACGCTGTAATTCATCAAGTGAGTTATGACCATTACCGCAAGTTGAATACTATAATTTATCTACGACTATTACAATAAATACTAAAATACAGGAATAGAGAAGGAACTTTATTGGCAAACTCCAAAACTTACCTGTAAACGTCAAAATTATCAAAGTGACATTCCTCCCCTCAATAACAATCGAATGGAAACACAGAAGTAAAGAAGCATAGATCCATCTTTTCCGATTTATTATAGGGAGTTATAGTAGTCAGTTATTATAACTCACGCTGTTTGTTAAAAGATACTATTATGGGACATCGCATCAGGATTATGCTGTATCCATCATCAATCTAGAGATGCTGTATCCATCATCATATAACTTAAGACCAATTAAATTGCTCAAAACCAGTTGAATAATGAATATACAATTCAATAGGAGTAAATATAAAAGATTTTTCTCCTTTTTATTAATATAACTCAATATCTGCACCGAATCAAGAATTAAAATATCGAAATCGTCCCAAATTCAATTTGAATTTGTGGCAATAATCCAAAGAGTATTATTCCGCGTCTCAACATAACAATTTTATGATATGCGCAACACTTCGTATGAATTTCATGTTTTTCGAATTAGAAATAAAATAATCCGTTTTGATTTTATGGAATTACTTCTACAGAATGAGCTGAACGAAAGTTGTGACCGTGATCCACCGTCAATGAAAATCTATTTGGATTTAAATTTAGTCATGTGTTGGCGACGTTTCAATTCGTTTACTACTGGAAATGCGAAACAGGATATTTTCATATCTCTGAACACGCAAGAAACGCAATGTTTACGCATTGAAAAGAACAAAAAGCAATGAAATTTCACTTTTGCTCGCTTTTTTTTCTAAGTTATGTGGCGTGTGTTTATTTTCCTCCACGTGACAGGATTCCTCTGGGTGAGAGCTATAATTATTATTGTTTGCTATATGTTTATAAACAACCTCCCATATTTTACTAACGAAGATCGCACGCCAAATTTTTACATATTTCTCACTATTACATATACAGGTTGAGTCTTTGACTTGTAGGTACATATATTTCAACCGAAGATTCCTGAAGTCAAAAGTAACACTTTTTTCCTTCACTATTTTTTCCGATTCGATTTTATTTCTCATTTAGTATTGCGGACATTCTGGAATTGACCGGACTTTTATGTTCGGAAATAATTTATCACATCAACAAAAAAATATATTCCGGCAATCATTTCCTTCGATTCCAATCCATTTGAGAGATATAACTAAAAATTACATATTTTATTGATTTTCAACCGCCTTCATCTTTGCAACCGAGAAGAATAGGAAAAATGGTAAAGGAAAAAAATGCTTCCTTTTACCTCAGGAATCTTCGGTTGTACAAGTCAAAGACTCACCCTGTATTATCATGAACTCATTCATATAAATTCAAAACCTCATTATTCCTTCGGAGATTAGTTTTAGTGCCTATTTTTTTTTTTTTTTTGGATCAATGATTTTTTGTGATTATTTGATTATTTGTTTTTTATATATCATATCAACTACATATTTTGTACAATTTTCATAGAATGTGTGATATAATGAGCATTTTGTGAACAAAATTCATTAATGCTTCACTTAGCAAAACACAATAAAATTCAATAATTCTTTTTTTATTTAAATTAAATTAAAAATCTCAATCGATTTCCGAAGATATGGTCAAAGGTACATTGAAATGATATTTTACTCACCTAAAATACTTTCAAGGAAAAAACTTCACATGTTCAATGTTCAGTTGAAATATTTCAATTAGAACTCAGGACAACGCTTCATGATATTGAAAAAAAAACGAGTATATTTTAAGAGAAATCAATGGGTGATTATTTCACTGTAAAGAGTAGATATTACATCAAGAGAAAACTCGAAGATCAAAGAGGAATCGACAAACCTGGGTTTTCGTCAACACTACGAGCTACAATAGCAATATTCTTAGTTGTTTTTGAGCGATGCACACGGTTTCGATTCTTAACATCACTAACTTTCTCTAAGCGCTATTGTGAGAAGGTGCTTCATGATGACCCAAAAGTGCTTTAGTTTTGCGAACTGTGATTACAAAATTTTCACAATTGTTGTTGTTTCTGCCAAAATGCTATATTTCTTCCGCAACAATTTTTTGAAGTTCCTCAATTTTTTATGAATTGAATTAACAATAGAGGAGAATCAATGCTTTGAAAGACTGAATTTTGAATGAAATTCAAGCGAATTCCTCTCATGTTTACCTATTCTCTATAGAATGGAAAGTTACAAAACTTGTTTCAGTAGTTTTCCTGAATCTTATGAAAAATTGTGTCAGGAATTTATACAAAAACGTAACAACAATATTATGATTTTGATATTAAATGATTTTCGGAAACTACAATTTTATTTTGTTCTTCAAAAAAAAATATGAAGCATTTATATATACTTGTATCTTTTGCTATCCTTATTTATATATTCAGGTGTGTTAATGGAAGAACCTGGAAGTCAAACTCTCATACCAGTACTCACAAGCTTATATGCAAATCATCTCATAAACCAAAACGTCGATTACCACATGAAGTTCCAAAAAGTAGCAGATGATTCCTACGAAGCCAGTAAAATCAGTAAGTGATATGCTTTTTTCTATCTGTTGAACAATGTATGTAATAATAAAAACAAGTTGAATAATTCAAATGTTTTACTTTCAATAAAATTGGATATTGGCAATTTGAGGATTATAAACTTAATCATGATCAACTATCAAACGGCTGAAACAGTTCAATAAACATATATGTATAATATATTTAAACCTGATTTTTTTTAAATGGAAAGGTATGTTTTCAGTGTAGATTCTCATTATACATAAAAAAGTAGAGACATTTGTTCAAAAACTTTTTTCATAAAGAATAATAATCTTCACTAAAAAATTCACCTTTTCTTTTAAAAAATCAAGTTGACCATGAAATGAACTCGAAGTGAAGGTCAAGGTTAAAAATATTTTCATTCTGTTTACCCCTAAATACCATCAACTTCTAGTAGTTGTATATGTATAGTAGTATATATTTATAATAATCTAAATTTTCAGTTTGTAATCTAACATCATCAGGAAATGGAGTGACTGCATTCATTTCGTCACTTCCTTCCAAAAAAACCCATATGCTGGATTCGATTTGTGCAGAAATGGAAATACCACATATTCAATTGCTCTGGGATTCTGAACCAACGATCTCCAAATTGACATCTTTGAATTTTTATCCAGGCGTAGATTTGTTCGCAGAGGGATTGGCTACTATTGTCCAAAGTTTGCAATGGAAAAGTTTTGTAGTGTTGTACGAGGATGAATCCAGTTTACTCCGATTGAAGTATATTTTGAAATTGGAACCGTATAACCCTGAGAAGAAATGGAATTCGATAAGATTGAAAAAATTGGGTCCCGGACCGGACTACAGGTAATGAAGAGTAGAAGAATTGAACTGTTATAATTATCAACCATGAGCTTATATTAATATCGATCTTCAATTTTAGTATTTAAGGTGCAAACCTTCAGGTGGCTTTATTTTAAGCTCATTGCTCATTGTGACACACATCGTCAAAAGTCTTGGCCTCCCTAGGTTTCTCGCGCCCTAAGGGGGCGCAAGTCTACATCACCAACGACAGCCAGTTCACGCTGAGATCCCAGGAATCGTACTGCCAGGGGTCTCTGCTAACCTGGGAGTGCCACAACACCATAAAGCAACTAGCCAGAGGTAATAAAATGACTCTTCTATGAGTACCAGGGTACTCTGACGTGAAGGAAACGAAAAAGCCGATGAACTTGCAAAAGTGCATCAAGGTTAACACCTGCTGGACCTGAGCCTTTCTGTCGGCTAGGAAAAGACCAATATAATCCAGCAGTCCAGCAATGGTAGTCGGATAACCCACTGGACAAACACTCCTGGACTTACTCAGGCCATGAAATTCATGATGATTTCACCTATCTATACCAGAAATCTCTTGGAGCTGTCACGAGCTGAGCTCCAGGTGATGGTGGGACTGCTGACGGGGCACTGTCGGTACAAACATCATTTGTACCATATGGGAAAGTCAGCAGATGAGATTTTCAAGCTCTGTGATCAGAAGCAGAAACAGCTGGTGAACACATGGTATGCAAGTGTTCAGAGCTGGTTGGTTGGTCTAAGAACCATTCATATGGGGAAGCCTGTCTTGGATACCCGAGAGATAACGGCCAAGGCCCTTGAGGAGGTTTTCAGTTTTATCAACGCCTTTGACGACCTACTTGGGTTTTCATGAATGTGTAAGGTAGAGAACAAAAGATCTACATGGTCGTAGTTCCCGGAAGAAAGACCCCAGATCAAATAATAATAAAGATAGGTTTCTCAAGAATGAACAATTAATGTTCTGATATGAAATGAATATTTCCTATCAACCAATAATTATTTTGAACCTTAATAATCAGATCAACTGGATAAAATCAATAAATAATAACCAAGAGTTAATTGAAAATAATGATTGTATTTAACCCGAAAAAGGTCCAAAAACGTGGGGTTCTTCGGCCCTCCTCTGGTTAGCACAGGGTCCTCGTGTTGGATAACTCGATA
The DNA here is from genome assembly GCF_914767665.1 of Harmonia axyridis. NCBI lineage: Eukaryota > Metazoa > Arthropoda > Insecta > Coleoptera > Coccinellidae > Harmonia > Harmonia axyridis. The sequence goes on from NC_059505.1 coordinate 10,596,859, forward strand.
GTGTCATCCCACAACACCCCCGACCAATCTGTAGAAGTTTCGTCAAGTTGAATTTTTTTCAGCAGACCCCACTTTTTTTGCTTTGACTACTGGTCCATAACTTTGATCGACTATATCTCAGTTGATATTAGGTTAACAAAAAGTTAGTGTATGCAAAATTGTAGAGAATTCAATGATCTTCAACTTTAAACAATGAAAGTTTTGGTCGAAAATACTTAGTTTAGAAGTTATGAGCAAAAAACTGCAAAAAGTCCGGAAATGTTGAGGTTCTTCGACCGTTCAGGGTCCACGTGTTGGATAAGTTGACAGGGTCATCCCACAACATTTCCGAACAACTTGTAGAAGTTTCATTAAGTTCGGAATTTTTTCCAGCAGACCCTCCTTCTTTGTATTTGTCTACTGGACTAAAACAAAACGTTTAATACAAACTTTTAAAAAAAAAACAGATCTAGTGACGAAATGATATATCATTTCGATAGATGCAATGTGTTCTTTTAAATTTCAAAATTAATTTTAATTTCAGAGGTGTGTTCAAGGATATCAAGCACATACCTGAGACCAACATAATTTTGGACTGTAAAACTGAAAAAATTCTTGATGTATTACAACAAGCACAAAGTGTCCGTATGTTAGAAATTTTTCACAGTTATTTCTTGACTCCTTTGGTAAGAAATATTATAAACATTCTTCACTGACTTTTTGCCATTTAATATTTTTTTTATTAACATATTAAATTAATTACACGGCATTCAGACAATTTTTCAATTCTGGAAAAAGTACCTCCCCGAGCGCGGCTTGAACCCGCAACCTCCGAATTACTAGTCCGGAGGTTACTTTTTCCAGAATTGAAAAATTATCTGAATGCCGTGAAATTAATTCAATATGTTATTATAATACAGACGTTAAACCATTATTATTTTTTTTTCATTTTAGGATGCACACACAATCGATTTGGAATCGTTAAATTACAAGGCAAATATCACAACAATACGAATATTTCAACCTGAGCATAAACTTATAGAGCAAGCAATTAGAAATTGGGAACTAGCAGAGCGTAATTTTTTCAATAACACAGTCAAATACGATCGGTATACAATCAAAGTAAAGATTCACGGAAAATAATAAACCTTAATTTAAATTCCTTTTCATTTTAGACCAGTACCGTTCTGATGCATGATGCAGTAGAGCATCTTATTGGTGCAATCAACGATTTCTACAAGACCGAAAGAGTCAGGCCAATAGCGTTAATGTGTAACGATACCACCAAATTCGAAAGTGGATTTCGCCTTATATCATATATGAAAATAGTAAGAATTTTTATACATTTCATATAGGTCGTATGAGTTTATAGCTTAAACCTCAACCCTTCTTAAAGTTGAAATAAATCAATTTTGTTGCAATCGATGGCTGTAACGGTAAGTGGTAGTCAAAATAAATAGATCGTAGATGTCATACAATGAACTTACGTATTTGTAAACATAATACCATCGAAATATTAGTCGATTTGTGTCTGCATCATTAAATTATTCCCGATTAAACATGTCAGCTTACGAGCCAATTCTCGTCATTTGCGAGAGGTTTTAATTTTTGCTTCAATATGAAAAATCTGCGGCGGAGGCTCTTCGAATGCTCTCAAATACTTATGGTGAGGCCGCTGTTAGTGAAAGCTCGTGCCGAGAGTGGTTTCAACGCTTCAAGAACGGTGATTTGGCGTCGAGGCCAAGAGACCAGAGAGAAGGTTTTCGAAGATGCAGAATTGGAGGCATTACTTGATCAAGACTAGTGTCAAACGAAACAATGAATTGATGAACGATGAACGATTAATTAAATTGAAAAAAAAAACAAAAACTGGCAGGATCATTGGAAGTGACGCAATAATCCATTTCAAAAGCCCTGAAAGTCATAGGTATGATTCAGAAACAAGGAAATTGGGTGCAACACGAGTTGAAACCGAGAGATGTTGAACGGTTTTTGTTTGATTGTGAACAGCTGCTTGCAAGACAAATACGGAAGGGAGATCTGCATCTGCATTGTGACTGGACTCGAAAACTGGGTTCAATACGATAATTCCAAGCGCAGAAAATCATGCGGATATTTCGGCCATGCTTCCTCGTCGATGGCCAAACCGACTATTCACGGTTCCAAGGTCATGCTCAGTATTTGGTGGGACCAGCTCGGCGTAGTGTATTATGAATTGTTAAAACCGACCAAAATAATCACATGCGATTGTTATCGAACGCAATTAATTCTGAGCATTGAGAGACAAACGGTTGCAATATAATGAGAGACATGATAAAGTGATTTTACAGCATGACAATGCTCGACCCCATGTTGCGAAAGTGGTTTAGACATACTTGGAAACGTTGAAATGGGAAGTCCTACCCGCCGCATTCTCCAGACATTGCTCCCTTGGACTATCACTTGTTTCGATCAATGGCCTGGCTGACCAGCACTTCTGGTCTTATGGAGAAGTAAAAAATTGAATCGATTCGTGAATAGCTTCGAAAGATGGCCAGTTTTTTCAACGCGGTATTCGTACGTTGTCCGAAAGATGGGAGAAAGTAGTGGCCAGCTATGGACAATACTTTATATCATAAATGTATAACCAGTTTTTCACAATAACTTCGCGGAAGCAAATTCATACACCTATGTAATAATAATAATAGAGAGTTCATATTAAAATTCATTTTCCTCTACCAGATTCGGACAACTGTAATCAACTACTTCTTTTCAGAAACCAGCAGACCGTGCGCTAACAGGCCCAATTCAATTCAACAAAAATGGAACAAGGATTGATTTCACTATTTATTTGATCAAAGGTACAAGAAACCATACTCTGAATAGTTGGAGAGCCCAAGATCAAAATTTGCTATCTAATCGTACACAAAAGGAATATGAAAAAGATGTTGAAGAAATGTTGAAAGGGGAAGATCTGGTGATAGCATCAAGGTCAGTCCGAAATTGAAGGAATTGATTATAACATTATTATTTCACATAAACATAATATACACATAAATTTAGTGAAATGATGATGCGAATCTTTTTTTTCTTCAGGATCATGTTACCTTACTTATCGTACGTAGAAGGACACCAGAGTAAGATTGGTAACGATAAATATGAGGGCTATGCGAAGGATTTGATGGATTTAATTGCCAAAATAGCTGGTTTTCAATACACCTTCGAATTAGTTAACGACAATCAAGCAGGAACATACGATAAGACTCTAGGTCGGTGGAATGGTCTGATTGGAGAAATCACCGAACATGTAAATATTTTCTTTTTTTGTTGTCTAACAGCCCAATTGAAAAGTCCCCCGGTCTACCATAGTAAAACACACTTTTTTTGGCCAAATTCGATCTTATTATTCAACATAGTTGCGATAATACGATTTGTCTTTCGCTTTAAAATTGGCCTCAGTTTTGGCGAATACTTTTTCATTGGCGCTAAATTTCTTTCTAGCGAGCATTCTTTTGATGTCTGAGAACAGGAAAAAAGTCGCTGGTGGCCAGATCTGGCGAATACGGTGAATGCAGAAGCAATACGAAGCCCAATTCATGCAATTTTACCATTGCTTTCATTGATTTGTGACACGCCGCATTGTCTTGATGAAACAGCACCTTTTTTTCTTCAAATGAGGCAGTTTTAAACTATTTCATTCTTTAAACGATCCAATAACGCTATATAATAATCGCTGTTGATGGTCTGGCCTTTTTGGAGGTGAATGAATATTATACCTTGCGCATCCCAGAATACTGATGCCAAAACCTTGCCAGCTGACTGTTGTGTTTTTCCTCGCTTTGGATTCGGATCATCGAGTGGAATCCACTCATCTGAGTATCGATTGGACTCCGGAGTGAAATGATGGAGCCATGTTTCATCCATTTGTCACATCTCGAAGCAAAAATTCAGGTTTATTGCACTTAAACAGCTTCAAACACTGCTCAGTATCATTAACACGTTGTTGCTTTTGATCAAGTGTGAGCTCGCGCGGCATCCATTTTGCACACAGCTTTCCCATGTACAAATATTCGTGAATGATATGATGATAAAATTATTTTGTGACATTTTTTTATTCTTTCGTCGGTGACAGTCTCTTTTGGGCGTCCACTGCGTACGCCATCTTCGGTGCTCATTTCACCAAGTTTAAACTTAGCACACCAATCAATGATGGTTGGTTTTCCTGGTGCAGATTCCGGAAACTCTTCATCAAGCCAAGATTTAGCTTCAACTGTATTTTTTCCCTTAAAAAAATGCTTTATCAGCACACGAAATTCTTCTTTTCCATCTTTTGTCAAATAATAAAAGTAGCTACACTTACAACGCAATATCTCACTAATGGCCGGGGACTGCTGTCAAATTTTGACACGTATTGTTTGAAGGTTGGTACTAACTAAAAATTATATAGATTCAGTACTGGCACTGCCATCTATGCATCAGACCGGGGACTTTCCAATTGGCCTAATTTTCAAGTGAAGGATTTTCCAATAAGAGGTTTTATTTTGATATCAAAATGAAACGAGTATGTTGTATATTATTCTGTTCTTATTTGTTCTGATTTGGATTACAATTTCATAATAGACTTTTAGATTTAATGTCATTCTATCTTATTTTGAATACATTTGAAAAAGTGTTACTGATAAATTGATACTTGATAAATTTTCAATATTCTCTGTACTTTGTACTGCAAATAAACTTGCCTTGATAAATTCTAAAGTAGACTAAACAAAACGTTCGTTGATTCCAAATTGGTCGTCTGATTTCAATGGTTCTAACCCTGTAAATTGAACTTCAACAAGAAAACGAGAATATTTTAAGAGAAATCAATGAATGTTTATGTCATTATAAAGAGGAAGATATGCCAATAACGATGAGAAATATTATAAACTAAATGGCCGCCACGGCTACGGCTGTAGCACCAAATCATTTTAATGAAATTTTCCATGACCACATTTGCTTCTGTATGTCCTCGATAACTTCACGAATTTCATCGCTGAGGTCTTGAATCGATTGTGGAACATTAGCTTAGACTTTATCTTTCGCGTGGCCTAGGTGGGCTGGGTGAACTGGAACCTGAAATACCAAAAGGGCGGAGAAGGAGTTTATACAAAAGACAGCTGCCAAGATTCAAAATGAAACCTCTTATTGGAAAACCCTTTATAACCAACAATTTCAAGGAGCTAAATCTGATTTAGAATAAGGGTGAATAATGCAACACATGCCAAAGTGCTGTTTAACTGTACAGATTATGCTAGTTTTTCGAATTCCATTCATTTATTTCAAGCAATAATTTTTGCTTGGTGATAGACCTAAAATAAATAAAGTAGGTACTGATCTAATATTGTACATAATATGATTCAAACATTTTTCTATCCTTTTAATGTTGTTTCATGAGTTTAATCTTAATAATTCAGCGTGCACAAATGGCCATCAGCGATTTAGCAATGACTGCTCAAAGGCAGCAGGTTGTTGATTTCAGTAGTCCGTTTATGAATCTTGGTAAGTTTTCCATTCTTTCCGTTTCAGTGTACAATAATTTTTTATATTCAAGGAATTGGCCTTATGGTGAAGAAAGCAACTATAAAAGAAATACCACTATTTTCGTTTCTAGACCCATTTACGCAAGATGTATGGGCTTACACTGCAACACTTCTTTTAGGACTATCGCTTCTTTTCTTTCTAGCATATAGGTATGATTTTAAAAAACGATAGAACCATAGAAATAATTTGAATCCCGATATTAATTTTATTGTAACTTCAGATTGGCACCCAACGAGTGGGTTAATCCTCATCCATGTGAGCAAAACCCAGATGAATTAGAAATCGAATGGAATTTCAAAAATTGTGTATGGTTAGTTCTCGGATCTTTGTTACAACAAGGTTGTGATATTTTACCTAGGTAATAACCTGATTCGATCCGAACCATCTCATTCATGAATAATTTTTTAGATCTTTATCTACAAGAGTTTCCCTATCTTTATGGTGGTTCTTCTCTCTCATAATGTATAACTCATATACAGCTAATCTGGCTGCCTTTTTGACAACCGAAAAGGCTGGTATAACTGTCAAGAATGTCGAAGAACTGGCTAAGCAGACCACTATAAAATATGGATGCATGGAATATAGTGCCACATACGAATTCTTCAAAAATTCAGACTACACAACATACAGAAAAATGTGGAACAATATGAAAGCAAGTAATAATCCTAGTGTTTTCGTGAAGAATGACGATGAAGGAGTTAAAAGAGTTTTGAGTACCAAAGATAGTTTGTACGCTTATCTGACAGAGTCCACAATTATCGATTATAATGTTAAGATAAAATGTGATCTGAAATCAGTAGGAAACTGGTTGAACTCCATCAGCTATGCAATCGCTATGCCAATGAGTATGTTGAATGTATAAAAATAGATAACCTGTCTTTGATATGATTTATTTTTGTAGATGCCGGTTATTTGGGCATAATAAACAGTGCTATACTGAATTTGTCAGAAAGTGGAGAGTTAGATAAGCTGAAGGAAAAATGGTGGAAACAGAAAAGAAATGAAACCATCTGTCAGGTTAGTTTTTATATAATCGTATACTCAGGTAACATAATCCCAGGAATTGATCACTAAAGACACCGATTCTTGCGGTCATCTCAACTGTTTTTGTTCTGTTATTTCAAAAATGAATAAAACATCGAAAAAATTACAACTTTTGCATATCAAAGTGAAATTTTGAATGCCAAAGCGTTGAATGCAATTAACGGTAGGTATCATCGTAAACACTTCCGTGTGAAGGAGAACAGTAGGTACATTTTGAACTGTCCAGAAGTCGTTAAGGGTTTACCTTGCTCAGCTTGGTCATTAACTTCTTCAAGTGAACTCAACATCATTAAAGTGAAGGAAATGAAGATTGAAAATTATCATTTGTAGTCTGAGGAAGATAACCACTGAAATTTACACATATTTAAGACTTTACATTCATAACATCAGAAGATGCTTGGATTTATGAAAAAAATCAGTGAAAGAATTCAATAATGAAGTCTTCTAACTAACGAAAACCGAGAAAGGTAGGTCAAACACGATAAATATATTGATGATCACAGAGTCGTACTAAATATATATACAGGTTTGGAAAATACATTCGAAAAAATAGGATATTCAAAGTTTTTTCCAGAGAATAATCATGGCCTTGTGAAACAGTTCGACCATCAAAACATCTGCGTGATACGATATCGAATAAACGAGTGCTTTCAATGGCGAAGTGGGGATGGCCATACTTCAGCTTGATAGTTGTTAGTTCACTGAAATGATTGAGGATTTAAAATAGATAGAAGATGGACTCGGAAACAGCAAAATTAAAATAAATCAGAAATACTCGTAGGAGTACTAAAAAATATTCCACTCGCCATTTTCATGATGTAGGTTTGATAAGCGATTTGCCAAGTGAAGCAAGGGCCACAGAAAAAAGGTATAATTTTGAATAACCCGCTATCTGGGCAGCTTCGTCTTAAAGTAAATGAGCCATGACAAGGTGCACATACTGAAAACCTCTTTGAACTAACCAATTTTTCAAAAAAAAAATTTTTTTCTTGAAAATTTCTGCACGCCTGTGAAGAAGATACAAAGACCTTAGCAAAAAAGTACGGCATGATTCACTTTCCCTATTTAAAAAATTTAGAGGGTTGATGGGGATAGCACATGGTGCAACAAAAATCAAAAATGCATAAAATTTGGTAGAAGTGAAACAAAAATTGACCTGTTTCAGGATTTAGTTGCCAAATATTTTTCTTCTGAGAAAATGAATATGTTCTATAATTTTGACGCGGACTGTAGGTATATTCGTAAGTAAATAGTAATGTGATTTACTTTTTTCTACCAATTCTGAACATGCATTATGGACTCCACAATTCAACGAATTTTATTCGAGTATCTGATTGAACATACTATACTTCCGATCGTTTACTTTAAAACTTTTTTTTTCAAATTCTCGAAAATAATTTTTTCAATGGAATTTGTTAAAAGCTCGGTAAAAGGTGAATGAAATTATCACTCTCAATTTGATCCATTTGTAATATGAAATCTGAATTACGCCTTTGTCATAAACCCCCCCCCACCCCGAAACTGGCAACGCCCGTGCATCAAACAAGATTCTAAAAACAATGAATATATTTCAGGAGGAAAGGAAAACTGGTGAGAATAAATCCCTGAAATTAAACAGAGTAGCAGGTGTATTTTTAGTTACTGGAATAGGAATAGCAACTGGTTATATTGTTGCAATGCTGGAGTTCCTGTGGAACGTAAAATCAGTTGCTATTGATGAGAAGGTAAGTATTACATTTTCACAATAAAATTATCAAAAACTCAAATTCATTTTTCAGATGTCCTATTTGGAAGCATTAAAACATGAATTCATGTTCGCTATCAACTTACGTTTGCAAAAGAAGCGAACCAAACATAAAATAACCCCTGGAATTTCTTCGGAAAGGTTAAATAGTAACACAATGAATAATAGAAGTAGAAGTTTTTCGAAAATATCAAATATATTCGTGAATAATGAATCAAATACCTCAAATATAGATAAAAAAGACTGAAATTAATTTGCTATCTCTCCATCGTAATTTTATACTATTCAAAAATAAAGTTCTTGAGTTTACATTCTTTGATTCACTTACTACATTACAATATCAATTAATAAACATATTAATACAATATCATCAATGACGCAATCCGTTCATTGAAAAGAATGAGGAAAAAACTTAGGTGAAGGTGAAGTGAAAAGTTAGAATTATCAAACACATCTCAGTGATATATTTGGTTTATTTTTGACTTGGAATATAATTCCAATTCTAAAAATGACAAAATTAATAATAAACCAAAAGAAAATTCGAAATAACTAAAAATAAAAAAATTATTTTTGTAAAACATAATTAATAATAAAATAAATTCATAAAATATTCATTTGCCATTTCAATTTGAAGTACACACAAGATAAACGACAAACAAACAATCGAAGGCCTTATTGTAAATTACTACCTTCTAAAAACAATAATATTACCTACTGTCTTGACTTTTCAACAAAGTCATATCCCATTAAAAAATCATCATCAGAAACTATTGTTTACTCTGACTTCTTCACGATACTTCTTGAATATTTATTATAGTTGGGGTTTCTCTTGAATACAAAATTGAAATATAAAAGTTCTGACGTGAAGATCAGCAAACTTAAAACGTATCCTATGATAAGAACCACCAGAGCTCCAGAAAACTTTCTCATGCTCATTATTGCCATTGTTTCTTCTACTGTTTGAACTTCCACATTCAATATTTGCTGCATAGCATCATCCAACCATTTTTTTATCAACCCTGCTTCTAACACCGTTCTGATATGTTTATCGAATCGTGGTTTTATTGGAGAATTTTTTTGAAGACCTGTAAAAAAACTATTTCGTATTTATATAATTTTCATCGGATTGCTACAACCTATTGACACAGGCATGTTTATAACACAATCATCCATTATATGTAGACTCCTGTCCTCTCTCACTATATTATTTTTTGTTTTAGTGTTTTTCGTTGAATTGGATTGAAGTCGATTGGCTTGAAACCGAACTTGCCTCTTGACGATAGCTTCTTTCAAAAAATAGGTATTTTCATAGAAGGCAAACTTTCCATCAGCTACTCTATCGATTGCTTCTTCTGAACTGTTCACTATTTCAAAAGTTTTTCCAATTTCGTGTATAGTTGGATCAAGAGCAGTTTGGAAGAATTCTCTGTTTATTTCTCCCCAGCCACCAGTCGCTAATTTGCTTTCGATGAGTTCTTGAAGAGTGTCAATAGTTACTCTAAAAACAATAAATATATAGTTTGCTGCCACTCAAAAGAACAGGATCTTTTACGCGCTTGTTCAAATCCATATTATTTTTTCACAAACTTTTGTATAACTCTAATTTTAATTTTCTGAACACATATCTTAAAACAAAACGGCCCCTACTTTTTTTGTGAGCATGTAGATGATTTTTTGTTGCCTGAACTGCAGAATATTGGACATGCCCTCAGGAGAAGTGTTAACAGTAGACACGTGTTTCGGGCTTTCGGCCCTCATCAGTACGGTGAAAAAGTGCTAGATGAGCAACACTTGAAGAAAAACAACAAACAAACGGAGTCCACAACAGAAGCCAGCCGTCCATTTGAGGTTTCCGCAGAAAGACCCAATGGGGTCTGTGCTTTATAATTCTTTATAATTTGACCCTCGATAATCTTTACACATAATCTTTACCAGGACTAGGTTTTCACGCAGGTACCCATTGGGTCTACCTGCGGAAACCACAAATGGACGGTTGGCTTCTGTTGTAGACTCCGTTTGTTTCCTGTTTTTCTTCAAGTGTTGCTCATCTAACAATTCTTCACCGTACAGATGAGGGCCGAAAGCACGAAACACGTGTCTACGGTTAACACTTCTCCTGAGGGCATTTCCAATATTCTTTTTCCGTACTTTATAATTCTTTATAATTTGACCCTCGATAACCTTTTCACATTACATGCAGAACTTTAAATAACATAGTTCCAGCAGGATGGATCAACTTCACACACGTCTAAATGTGTATCTACTATCTACCACGAGTTCGTGAAATATTTCCAAGCAAATTAATTAATTTCCAAGAGAGGTGGCGTTCATTGGCCCACCCCGCAGCACTGATTTGACACCTGTGGACTTTACCTGTGGAATTTCCTCTAATCTAAAGTTCACGTTAGTATTTCCCTGAAAAGAATTGATTTTGACTTCAAAATATTCGTGAGCTAGTGAAAGTTCAAAACCATCCTAAGCGCAAAATAACAGACATTCATGGAAAAATAATAGCCGTTTTTACCCTATAACACGCGCGTAAAAATCACACAAATTTTGTAATATTCGTATCAATAATACTCGATTTATTTACCTTGGAACTGGTCTAGCTAATATAGCAGTTAAGCTTGATCTGTAAGCAACTACAACCAAAAGAGAATACAACCAGTACCATCCAGTTAATATTCTCAGAGACCATCCAGAAGGTAACTTTGGAAGTGAAACCAATAATAACATGCTGTATGTATAAAGCAGACAATTGAATGGTTCAGAGAATAAATATAAACCAATATGTTGCCCTTCTTCAACTGGTTTACTGTATTGTTCCTTCATTTTAATATATTTAGTGTCATCGTCCATATGTTTAACTTCAGGAAACATTGTCAAAGTAATAACTCTTTTCTTCTTTACATGAATTGATTCAGTTTGTTCTTTGTAATGTTTTTCTTTCAAATATTTAACATTGCAATGAAATCGAGATATCCAATAAAATGAAACAGCACTCAGAGCTAAGCAGAGTAGAACTCCCAACCACATAAAAGAACTAAAAAAATACAATATTAAAATTCTTATATGAAAAAATAGTCGAGCATTTTATTTCGCCTATAATTTGTTTGTTGGCTACCTTTATGGTGTCTTATTTCCAATAATGAAAAATGGAATCATACAACCATGATATGAAATACTTCTACTGATAAAAATATATTATTTTATCCCAAGATATTGGTTCCAATAATTTCGCAAATTTTATTCAGATTAATAAGTAAGTATGGGTTAAAAGTAACCAGAATTGTTTTTTTTATTTAGGCGAGCTGATGTATTATTCTGAGATATGAGAAATTATAATGAATATAATATAAAACTTAGTATTTTCTCATTTAGTAATGAAAACTTATTGAAAACTTCTAATGTACCTCTATTCAATTCATGAATAATGTACTTCTATTGAATTCATGAAATTATTAGAGGGGAATATAAATGCGGCTTTTTCATGATGAAATGATAACACATAGTTGACACTTGTGGTTTACAGAAAAGAAAATTAAATAATGATCTAAAAGGAAAGTTTAACTGAAAACTAGTGAATAATTTCACAGCAAGCTGATTGTTAACTTGTTTTTTTCAACTGATAGTTAGATTTTTACCAAATTTTGTTCAATCGATTATGTCATTCCAATCATCTGATTCTTCTTTTCATATCACTCAATATACCTATCTCATTTATTCTTACCTAAATGGAAGAATTAAAGTTTTCCAAGAGTTGTCAGTTAACGCCTCAGGTGTAACAAATGTCAAACACTCAGTATTATATGGAATACTTAGATCCATTAAATTTAATATGGGGGGAATGTAGTAGAGATCTCCGAGAGCTATATCTGCGTGTGTATAAACCATTTCACCAATAATACCACTATATTTTGTTTCTATACCTTTTCGTCCCCATAACTCAATATCTGCATTTTCTGGTTCATATATTTCATAACGGAAATTCATAGCCTTAGAAACTGTCTTCAGTATCTAAAAATTGGATATAAATTCAAGTTATTCCGGTTCTAACACAGCCTTCTCTAACTCCCGACCTATGGATAAAAAATCTTGCAACAATGAGGTCCAATAGCGCAAAATAAAAATTGTTTTTTGAAGGTCATAGATATTATTTTTTGTTGATATTCCTTCTAATTGATAGATATAAAATAAGTTTGAAAATTTGTGAGTGATCAGAAATGAACTCTGTATTCTGAATAAAGCTGATGTTCTATACTCAAAAAGATGATCAATTACGACAACGTCAAGCGAAAACGGTCGAGGTCGATACGCGGTGAGCTGGCAGAAACGGTGACCAAGCTAGGATTGATGGCCAGGAAGGTTGTATTGTGTGTTTGTTGGGATTAGTAGGGAATCTACTAGGAGCTACTCCGCTACGGCACAACTGTCAACTCGGAACTGTACTGTTAACAATTGGACAGTGTGATGGAAGCAATCGCCCAGAAGCGGCCAGCTTTGCCCATGGGAGAGGAATTATGTTCCTTCATGACAACGCCAGGTCACACACATCTATAGTGATTCGCCCAAAGCTCCAGGAGCTTGATAGGGAGGTGATTGGGAGGTTCTTATGTATCCATCTTATATTCCGGACCTGACACCGAGTGATTACCATATGTTCTTGTCCATGGCGAACAATTTTGCTGGTGAGAAATTCGCTTCAACAGGGGATTGTGAGAATCGACTGTCTAAATTTTTTGCCAATAAGGATGAGGGCTTCTATAAGAAAAGCATAATGGTATTACCTCCAAAATGGCAACAAGTTACCAAACAAAACGGCGCATACTTGACCTGAATCGGATCATTTTAATTATGGTAACTGAAGCCTTGTTTTTGTTGCAAAATAATGGATTTCTTTTCACTACACCTTATACATACATATTTTCTTTTTTCAAATCATTTTGTACAGTGCATCCCATTTTGGGTGAGACTGCCAGGTTTCTCGCTTGTTATTTAAGATAGAGCCTTGCGGTTTTCACGTTCCTGTCCTACTTTTTCGTGAAACTCAAGTTGGTCTAATCAGATTTTGCATAACTGTTTCCGTTCAAGAGATACAGGGCGATTTTGGAAATTGATACTTTTCGGACCCCTCCTTTATCTCCGAAGTTATTAGAAATAATGCTGAGGTAAAAACTACATCTGAATCAGAATTTTGCGTAGAATCCAGTGGCGTACTCAAGTTTTTTTTTCGGGGTATGGTTTTGAAGATTCAACACAAACCTATATTTTTTTCAATGGAACACCCTATATATCATTACCTCGTTGAATTCGTTATTTTTTTCCCTTCAAAATGATATATGATACTATATAGGTAGGATGGTCAGAAATGTTAAAAAAACACTAAAACATCGAATAATGATGATGTTTTGTTAATGGGCAATGGATTTTCCATATGAAAAAAAAAGGATTAATTGGATAATTTTCATTTGTGATTTTTATTTATAGTAGAGTAAGCAAACAAATATAATACAGTCATCACTAATATGAAAAACAAAACGTAGGTACCTACCTAATAGCAACAAATAAATAATACAAAAATTCATAAATATTGCATGATATCTTACAGATTAAACTGTTCAAATTGCTGTCCATTTTCCCTAATACATATAATATACTACAGTAAAAGACATAACAGCCTCGAAGAACTTCGTGCATCAACAGAGGCAGTTTTACAGGATTTACAAAACCGCCCTTTTATGATATTAAATGCACACAGGCGTATTGAAAAGTTTTGTCAATTATGTATTAGAGGAAAATGGACAGTAATTTGAACAGTTTAAGCTGTAAGATAACATGCAATATTTATGAATTTTTGTATTATTTATTTGTTGATATTAGGTAGGCACCTACGTTTTGTTTTTCATGTTAGTGATGAGTGTATTATCTTTGTTAGCTTACTCTACTATTTATAAAAATCACAAATTAAAATTATCCAATTGAACCTTTTTTTCATATGGGAAATCCATTGCTCATTAACAAAACATCATCATTATTCGATGTTTTAGTGTTTTTTAACATTTCTGACCATCCTACCTATATAGTATCATATATCATTTTGAAGGGAAAAAAATAACGAATTCAACGAGGTAATGATATATAGGGTGTTCCATTGAAAAAAATATAGGTTTGTGTTGAATCTTCAAAACAATACCCCGAAAAAAAAACTTGAGCACGCCACTGGATCTACGCAAAATTCTGATTCAGACGTAGTTTTTACCTCAGCATTATTTCTAATAACTTCGGAGATAAAGGAGGGGTCCAAAAAGTATCAATTTCCAAAATCGCCCTGTATCTCTTGAACGGAAAAAGTTATGCAAAATCTGATTAGACCAACTTGAGTTTCACGAAAAAGTAGGACAGGAACGTGAAAACCGCAAGGCTCTATCTTAAATAACAAGCGAGAAACCTGGCAGTCTCACCCAAAATGGGATGCACTGTACATAAGTTGATATTCGGAACAACAGATCCGATTTGATAAAACTTCATGAAATAGGTATTTTGAAAAATTTAGTGTTAGCTTTTATGGCATTGTACAGACTTTGCAATAGAGTGGTAAGGTGTCTTGGGCAGAGATTGCTGGTTGTCCAACTGACGAAACACCGCAATCCCTAGGGAGACTCACCTACGTTAATTAGCTCGAGAAAGATATGCCAGAGCATACGAATATTCAGAAGTATAAATAAATCAATAAATTAATCAGTTAGTATCAGACCCTAAATTCAATTGAAAGCAGTGTTGCCGATTCTTTGTGCATAGTTTGGATTGAGTTAGGCTGTGGTTTCAGAAATCCTCACTTCAACTTCAGCGCCAAAGAAATCATAATCATCGTTTGTCAAGTTAGAAGAATCAAAATTCACCAGATTTTTTCTTGTTCCAGGTGTATGACTGAATGTAACAATCTTGAGTGTCTGATTTTTCAGATCTATTGTTTTCTCACGAAAGAGATCTGTACCTGAAATTTCTTCATGTATTCCTGAATAAGTATTTTTGAATGGATCAATACCTTTTCTAAATTTTCCTCTGGAGTATATGTCCAATCGTTTAGGTACTAGGACTGCATTAATCGGAGAAGGAAAAGGAACAGTTATCAATTCAAACCATGGATTATTCTTTTTACCAACATCTTTGTATAAACCTTCATATTCTCTTATGAAGACAACATTCACGATTCTCTTCCATAAATAATATAAATCTTTATCGAAAAGTCTGCTATCATAGAGTAGAATGAATTTCACTCTAGTATCCAGCATTCTGTATCTGATAAATAAACTACTGTTAAATAATATTTTTACGGTTAAAACCCCAATTGTAAGATATAAAAAGTATACATCATGAATGTGTTTTGCCGTAAAACTTCAATTTCAGTGAATTATTTATTATTCCAGTAAACTACTTCACTGAAATAATAAATAATAAATATTTAATGTGGAAATTACTTCGTTTTATTTTATTTAAATAATAAATGACTATTTATTACGAATATAATACAGGATATTCCTAAATTTTCGATAGATCGATAGAAGTATTTTCATGCTTCCTAATGAATTTAAAAAATTTAAGTAATTTTTCATTCCTACCATAAAAGGGTACGCCCATTTGAGGTGGTAAAGAGAAAAAGCTGTTGGGAATCACTGCGCGAATTAAGACATTTATTTTATGAACTCAAAATTTATTACGTCTTGTCCATGCATCCAGCATTGCATAGCAGAATCAACAATACTAGTGGAAGAACTCTGAACGATTTTGCCGACAGCACCCAAGAAATCGTAATAGACGCACCGAATGAGCCAACTCACTACAGGCCGATAGGTCGCCCGGATGTATTAGACATCGCGATGTTTGAGAACATCCCATTAGTACATCGGATCACAGCCATATCTGAGCTGAGTTCCGATCATAATCCTTTTTTGGTTCATATTGGAGATGAATTCAATGAGGATCCGCCGAAAACCAAGTCACGGACAGATTGGCAGGTTTTCAAGGACCAAATGATGACAAACATCAAGAAGAACATCAAAATGTCATTGAACGCTTTAACACGAATTTCTTTTTGGCCTAGTCAGAAGAACTCGATCCCAGGGGATATCACAGAGCTTATCAGGGAGAAGCACAGAGCGAGGCGTAGAGCTCAGAACACACTCAGCCCTGAGGAACGTCGAGTGTTCAATCAGATCAACGCTAGAGTCAAGGAGGCTCTCAGAAAGGTCCGGAATGATCGTTGGGAAGAGAAACTGATCTCTCTTTCCACAGAAGACAACACTGTTTGGCGGATGGCCAAAGCACTGCGCTCAAATAGGAAACCAACCCCACCGATTCATGGTCTACAAGGAATGGTATACAGTCCAGAAGAAAAGGCTGAGCTTTTGCAGATAACCTCGAAAGCCAATGCAGCTCTAACTAGAACTATGCAGATTTGGACCACATCGAAGACGTCAACTGCAAAGTGAGAAAAGACTTGGAAAAGAAATCAATGGAAGCTATTGGTTTCGCAACTATTCAGGAAATCCAGAACAGTATTATGTCGAGTAAAATGAAAACGGTACCAGGACCGGGCGGCATCACCAACTCGACATTGCGAAACCTCCCTCGAAAAGCCTTAGTAGCATTGACGAATATAGTCAACGCTACGCTACGACTAAGGTACTTTCCGAAGGAATGGAAGCCAACATGGTTTCAGTCCACAGTCCGATCAGTCTTCTCTCGTCATTCTGAAAATATTGAAGAAAATAACGGAAAAAAAGATCATACAGTCGGAACATTTCGGTTTTCAAAGCCAACACTCCACTGTTCAACAAGTGCTCCGAGTAGTAGAACAAATCACGGATGGATATAACCACAAACAAGTCACAGGGGCTGTGTTCTTGGATGTAGCCAAAGCGTTTGATTAAGTATGGCACAAAGACTGATATACAAACTGCTTGCGGCAGGTTTCCCATTCTCCATGGTCCAACTTTTAGCTTCTAACCTGCATTCTCGCAAATTTAGAGCCAGAGTTGACGGAGCATTGTCTTCAGAGAGGTCTCTTTCAGCCGGAGTTCCGCAAGGATCTCTGCTGTCTCCAATATTGTTCACAATATATGTATCCGATATGCCAAAAACGGAGAAAACCTAAATGCCACCATATGCTGACGAAACCGCCATTCTTGACAGTTCTTGATGTCCCAAATAGGCAACGAAATACCTACAAGAAGCCATCTACAGACTTCAATCTTGGTTTGCTCGATGGAGAATTGAGAGGAGCGAATCCGTTCTTATCAGTCGAAAGAAAAAAGATTCCCAAGGACACGTCGTAATGTTCGGTAGGAGAATCGAATGGAAAAATGAGGCCAAGTATCTGTGCCAAATGATACTTGACAAAAAGCTCATTTGTAATCAACACGTCACATCAGCTGTGGCGAAGGGAAAGATAGCAGCGGCAGCGCTGCATCCGCTACATTGCAAAAACAGCAAAATGTCTCCTTCCAACAAGCTTTTTCTAAGTCCACCATTCGGCAGGTCATGTCTTACGCGTGCCCGGCTTGGGGATACGCCGCAAAGATCCATCTGCAGAGACTTCAAGTCGTGCAGAATACAATCCTGAGACGAGCCGTAACTGCACCATGGTTTGTAAGCAACGTACGGATACATGAAGACCTGCAACTACCAATCCTAGACCACCGTCTTAAAGATCTGAGCGTGGAGACCTTCAGTAAAATGGAAAATCACGCAAACCCTCCTATAATATGGGCTTGCGCCTTTGATGATAAAACCCCTAGGAAACACAAAAAAACCGAAGATGGCACTTCCCTAGGAAATGTGTGTTGAAGCCAAACACAGAGATTGTGTAATGATTACACAAACCTTCTGAGTGGCATATTGCCACCTGCTAGAGCAGATCAAAATAGCTCACCACAGGTAATTATATTGAGATTGAGCAGTAAAAGGCTAATAGCCTGACTGCAAAAGAGAAAGAAGTTCCAAGTTACGACTTGTGATGTAGGATGAGATGACAAGAATCGTTGTGTAAAATTTGCGTTAATTCTTAATCATAAGCTTGAAGTTCAACAATTATATACCCATATTATGAAATTCGAATGAGTCAATTATATTTGAACCAATTTAGTGCAATACTTATCCCTTACTCCTGTAAAGCAGACTACGCAAGTTAAGATCTAAATCTACATTGGTTTGATTCGATGTTCGCAAATCAACTAACTTTAACTATGATAAAAAAAAATACCTTTCACCAAAACGTAGAAATCTTGTGCACTGTAGACCATTTGCTAGTAATATTATGTACATTTGACAACCTACTTCATTGGCCATTGCAAGAGCTTCTTGTATTTCATCTTGAGGAGATAGCAGGTCATCATATTCTTCTACAAATATCTAAAACTTGTAGTCTTGGATTATCTCAACTCTTAATTTGAAAATATTACCAACCGTGATAAATGATATGAAGGCTTTGAAATTTTGAAACCATTGCTGATCGAAAATCCAACTATGCAGGTCATCATTTATTATTGTAACACACTTGTGAGCATGGAGATTTTTTATCATGATGTCAATTAAGAGTTTTTGCAAGTCTCTGTCAGCTGAAGTGGTTTTAATCACTTCAGAAAACCTATAGAAGATAAATTATTATGAGAAAAATGCAGAATAATAGTACCTTAAATAAATTTTCTACTAACTTGGAATCAGTTTTATGCGAGAACGCCATTATCATTAAAACCAAGAAAATTTTCATTTTGATTCTTGATTCACTCTGAAGCTCTTAAGAATCTTACGGCTCATCAATATCACATAAATACAAAGAAAGAAGTCAAAATGCTGTTTGCATGTAAATCATCAGGTCAATTGTCCTTGCATGAAAGGGCAAATATATTATGTATGTATTGGATCTTTCCTGAACATGGTAAAGAGAATTTAGGTAATTCGGGGTAAATTAAAATAGTCACGTATTAAAAATAGATATTATTCAAATTCTATATGTACATATTTTTGTAAAATCATAATTCAGTTTTGAAGGTATGAGTCTTGACAAGTTTCAAATCTTCTTGTGCAAACCATTCTTCATAGACTTTAATAGGATCTATCATCCAATGTTTATGGAACGATACATGCCTATCGGATTCCAAAAAACGTGGTGAATAATCTATGGGTCTTGCCTATAATAAAATAAGTGTCAGAAAGATATGATGAGTAGTTAAAAGAACTTTCAATAAAAACTGCATATTTCACAATTCCCAGCTGAGGCCCTCAGCTGCCAAAAACAATTAGTGAGGGCTCTGTAGAACAACCATTTATCACTAAATATACAGGGTGATTCACCGCGATGGCCTATTAGACGTTTATGGAAAACTAATCGGACCCTTTTACGGTTTATGAGTTTATTATCGCTTTCAAGGTGAGTAGTTTTATTGCACTACGAGATCGTCTTTGTCCGAGGTTTATTATATTCCTTTATCTTTTATCCGCTTTCTCGGCATCGCCCCCTATTTGCCATCTGTGATTTTTGTATTCGTCATCGGTATATACTTACCAGTTGTTTTCGGTTTTTTGTATCATTCTCGTCAGAAAATTTCAATATGTAGTTATCAAAGAACTGAAATGAGTAATTCGTATCGAAAAATTGTCTTGGCTGTGTTGTACAATCTATTGTGTTCCATTTGAATTGCAATTTATTTGTGAATACATCAGTTTTGAATTGACTATATCTACAAGGTCTTCCTAAATAGGAGGTATAAATGAAAATGACAGATTTCTCGGACCATTTCAAGAAAAAAAGGCCCATAACATGAGTCCGCAAAAGCTTTGTTTTTGAGATACAGGTGTTAAAGTTCAATTTTTTCTCTCATAGCACCTTCCCTTCACAAGATAATAACTTGAATCGGCATAGATATTCCAATTCAAAGTTTTCATCATGTGATATCCTAATTTTGAATGCAAATCTCCAGAATTAATTTTTTGCGAACCTCTGGTAGTTTAGAAAAATTTAAAAAGAAGCTCTGGTTCATTACCACACTGTTTGGTTTGTAATAGTTTTTTTTTGTATCTGCAATCGATTTCGAGAAAAAATTCAAACAGCTCTCTATTTTAATTCTCAGGAGAATCCAAATTATTATAAAGATCCAGTTAGGTAGCTGTGATAAATAAATTAAGAGTTTTGATACTTATTAACCCAATCTGTAGCGAAAATTAATAAAGATTCGATAAACTCGATGAATTCGATAAACACAGAAAAGTAGGACTACGAGAAACACCCTGTACCTCCAAAACAAAGCGTTTGCGGGCTCATATTCATTGGACTTTTATTCTTAAAATTACCGAAGAAATTTCTCATTTTCCTCCTTAACTCTAATTTAGGAACACTTAATATAAGGTGAGAACAACCGAATTGGTACTAAAAAAAAATATTTCGAGTAATTTGGTTCGAACTTCGTTATCAACCCCCTTTTTCTCACATTATAGATATGAGTAAACAATGTTGTCGAAAATTTTTTTTCCTATATAATTTTTCAAAGTATTATTCAAAGCTGGCGCATTTTTTAAACCAAATGGCATTCTTAAAAATTCGTCATGTCCATTATCTACAGTAAAAGCCGTTTTTTCTATCGACTCCTCGTCCATTTCAATTTGATGAAAACCAGAAGCAAGGTCAAGTGTTGTAAAATATTTTTTTCCTACAACTGCTATGAAAAGTAGCGTATTCTGCATAGTTTACTCAATTGCAAAACTATGTATTGCGCATACTGTGGGAAATATTATTCCCCACGGCACTTTGCCCACACCTCCCTTGGTAGACCAATGAAATTGGGTTTTTGAGTCGTTTCTATGGAAACGCAATAAATTAGCACATACTGTCAACGAAGGTCATTTTGATTTGAATCAAGTCCATTACTTGAATTATTGAAATTTGTACAGTTGTAGGAAAAGTATAGTGTGCAACATGTGGAGAAAGTCCTTTTCTCGCTCGTGTGTTTGCGGCACTCGCCTTTCAAGCTCGTGCCACAAACTTCCACACTCGCGAGAAAAGTTGGACATTCCCCACTTGTTGCACAATATACTATTTCCTACAACTGCTATGAAAAGTAGCGTATTCTGCATAGTTTACTCAATTGCAAAACTATGTATTGCGCATACGGTGGGAAATATTATTCCCCACGGCACTTTGCCCACATCTCCCTTGGTAGACCAATGAAATTGGGCTTTTGAGTCGTTTCTATGGAAACGCAATAAATTAGCACATACTGTCAACGAAGGTCATTTTGATTCGAATCAAGTCCATTACCTGAATTATTGAAATTTGTGCAGTTGTAGGAAAAGTATAGTGTGCAACATGTGGAGAAAGTCCTTTTCTTGCTCGTGTGTTTGCGGCACTCGCCTTTCAGGCTCGTGCCATAAACTTCCACACTCGCGAGAAAAGTTGGACTTTCCCCACTTGTTGCACAATATACTATTATTTCCTAATTTATCTAGGATACTATCAATTTGGGGTAGAGAATATTTATCATCGATTGTTTTATCATTCAATTTTCTATAATCTATGGCCATTCGCCATTTTACTTTTCCTGATAAGTCCTCTTTCTTTGGGACTATAAGTAATAAACATGGCGATGTCAAAAGCGCAGTGATGAATGAGCTGAATAAATGGAAAAAAGATGAGCTCATTGAATATATAATCAATAAAAAGGTGCCGAATAGTGTCAAAACAAATGGTGCTTTGAATTCAGCACTTGATTAGGAGTTTATAGCGGAAAATTCAGAAGAATCTCTAAAGGAAGGTGACAAGAATAAATGCTGTCAAAAACTTGAAACTAAAAAACAGAACCTGAAAAAGACTATCAATTTGATGGAAAAGCTTCAATACCAAATGGAAAAGAGAACTGAGGAACAGGAGTTATTGATAAAATTAGAGTTTAATTTCTTCAAGCGACACCTTGTGGCGCTACAGAGACCAGGGATCGTATTCTCGACAAGTGATCTTTCAAAACGTATACGTTCATTCAGTGTTCAGAGCACTGAAAGAAGGTATAAGTTTTGAAAGATCACTTGTCGAGAATACGGTCCCAGACGCCTGGTTACCCTGCACACTGAATACGACCGCCCTTGTTTCAGTTTCATATAAGACAAAATATGTGAAGAATTCATTTTACAACTCACCTGATGGAATAAATGAGAATGTATAATTTCAACTCCCAAATTTGACAAACAAAGACCTAAAATCATATCATCAGGAGATGATATTGATGGGCATTTACAAGTTGCTGACAGTTTTTCCAAGAGTGTTCTACTGAAAACCATACCACCACCACCAGTGATGTAATTGAAACCATGGGAATCGTAAACACCATAACCATACCTTTCTCCTATTGCTACATCATTATCAGCATTGTAGCAGGACAGCAATTCAATAATACGGTGGACACTAGAACTCAGTTATATAGTTGAATCAAATAAACAAATTGAAACAAATAAGTTACCTCAAGATTGTATCATCATCTGTAATAACTGCCCATTTTATGGAATTATTGTCCTTTATTTTTTCAAAGATATATTTAATTATGGCCATTGTTTTCCCACAATGACCACTTTCGGTGTTAGGAATTCCAAGTGAGATGGTTGGAATTGAATTATCTATAAATCAATTGGAATAACTAGGATCAAATCAATAATTAAAAATATTATTTTGGTAGAGAATAGCTTAGCAATAAATCATAACTTTACCCTCTTTATCACTGATAAAGTCCAATTTTTTTGCATATCTAGCCCATGTACTTAAAACTGTAGGAACTCTAATTGAATGAAATTTTGAACAAGTCTTAACAACAAAATAAATTGATTCTGCGGTAATAGACATATCCTGAAAAATGATCCACATTATTTTTTCCAATGTTGAAAATTTCAACTGAACTCACACATTTTTTGAATTCTTTAGGGAACACAGCACAATTTTCTTTTTTACTTGAACAGAATGCATCATTGTGAATCAAGGAAGTTCTGTTTGCCTCATTCCATATGAACATTGCAAATTCATAAGATCTATCAATATTAAAATCTATCGTTTTACCTGCTACAGATGTTCTTGTCGATAACCTTTAATGAGAAAATACTACAACATTATATTGAACACAGAGTATTAGAACTTGATCCAATCATTAACAAATATTTCAGTAAATCCTTCTGAATATAATGAGAAGAACCAGAAAAGATACAATATATTATTTGTAAAAACAACAAGCTACTGAATAGTGAGAATGTTACTTGTGTTCAATAAGTAAAATGTTCTTCATGTTCAAGACGTTTAAAATGTTCTTCATGTTCAAGACGTTGAATCAGCAAATAAAAGATTTCTATACAGATGTCACAATTGTAATAAGACGATAAGCACACTACTTTTTTGTTACTCAAATAATGTCTATTTACCTTTGAAGTAAAGGAATAGTTATGGCAATGCCTGCCCCCATATGTGGATACATGAATTCAACATCATGAAAATGATGTATTATAGTTGGATTACTGTCTTCTAAGGCATGACCAATCCAAAGTTCCTAAAAAAGGCTTGACATAACATTGAAAGCACTTTTTAAAAGAGGATATAACACTTTAGAATCGTCATATTCTTCAAGAAGTTTCTTTAATTTTTCCAGTCTTATCATGCTCCTGTCCTCTAGAATTATTAACCAAGAAGAATTTTTAGATATTTCATATATTTTATTCAGAATAGGAATAAGAGTCCAACCTCCAACATGAGGAAAGTCTTTATGTGACAAATAAATAGGCGGACATTCCTGAAAATGAATTCTACATTATATTTATATACTCAAATAAAAACTATCTAATTTCACTTACATCTTCTTCAATTGAAGTTTGTTGACAAATTTCGAACTTCAATTCTTCCTCTGTACTTAAATTATTTTCTTCTTGACTAATTATAACAAATACAAGATCAGAGTTCCTGATAGCTATATGAAATTTGAAATAAAAATCACATTAATTTGAATGTTTCGATATTTAGTTCTGAATACTACCTTGTACAAAAATAAACTCAAAAATAATAAACACTAAACCAATTTTCTCCATATTGAGTCTATTCCAAAATTGACGAATTGAACAGTTTGTAAGAGTTCAAATTTTTAACTACGTTGAAATCAAAATACTACTAAAATACATTTCGAATTTAAGTATTACCGAAATGACCGTTGGGAGAAATAGTGATTAAATAATAAGGACTAAAGTGCTGGGTACTTTCTGATAGAATTCATTCTATTTATTCATTTTAGGGAATGAAAAATTCATTATTAATATTTCAAATTCCTATTAGTTAACATAATACTGTTTTCATTGGAAAATGTCATAACATAACCTATTTGTGTGTTTTTTTTTAACAGTGAAATACTACTACAAAAAAACTACTATACTCTATACTCGTAGACCTAATATCAATATTTGATATTAGGTCTATGTCTATACCACAGTTCAGTGGTTTTAGTAAATTATCACCACATAACACTAAATATATATATACTCGTAGACAAGGTCTATGTCGTAGACCTAATATCAATATTTGATATTAGGTCTATGTCTATACTACAGTTCAGTGGTTTTAGTAAATTATCACCACAGAAAAGACAGTAAATTTGTGACTAGCACCACAGACTAGTAATCTGTGCTAGCACAGACCAAATTCATCCAACTCGAATACATCTTAATGATTTCCTGAAGAAATCTAATGAAAAACACACAGTGATAGATATGTTATGGCAATGATATATTTTAAGGTTTCATTCAAATAGAAAATTCAATATTTTGGCCTGCGCTGCCAATCTGTCGCACATCTGTCAGAAGCTTCTTCAAGAGTTGGCTGAACAAGGAATTTTCCTCGGAATAGAGCACGAGAGATGGGCTAAGGTGGTCGAGAATTCTCATTGAGACCTCGCGCCCTGAGGTCAAAAGACTCCTGTTGCTAGAGAGGAAACAACTTAGTCTGGTAACCGGCGCTTTGACTGACCACCTGTTCAATTAACATTTGAAGAGAATGGGATTGACATATTGACGAGCTGCATTCTATGCCGCTGGTGCAGGATCACTGATGAAACGGTCGAACACATATGTACAGTCCACTCAGGAATTGACATCCCGGGTGGCTGTGGAAAATCGAATTTAAGTTGGTACTGGCTCATTCAGTAACATTTTGAATTGCCGAATTCGGGTTGGTATAGGAAATGTCTTTGACAGAAGATACCAATGATAACCACGTTTTTCGCTGGAAATCGAATTATATTTGGAATATAGTTCTGTTTGTGTTATTTGATTTGATCCAAGATATTTTTATCAATTTTGATCACGTATCGCTTAGTTTTCATCAGTTTTATGCTATTAAAAATGGCTGGAATTAGTGGAATTGATCAGGAATGTTCCCGCCTAACAACCAGGGAACGCGAAGCAGTGTATCGATGTTATTGCGAGTTTTTCAGAGATTCAACAGATATTTCCGCTAGCATTAATCGTGTCTCCCTAGTTTTTCAGGTGAACTGATATTTTTTTTACCTATTTAAGGTGTTTACCCACTGATGCATGGATAGATTATTCAACTGTGGTGACTTAACTGGGTTAAGGTTAACACACCTAGGAAATCCAACACCTACTATTCCCATGGTGATAGGGACCCCTCCTGTCAGGCTTGCGACATTGTCTGCGTGTCTGAGGATCTGAGTTGAACAATGGGCCACTGGGCCTCAGTTCAGCTGGATAAGCGCCGCACTAAGAAGAAGAAGAACCTCTCGAAATAAAAAATTTCTATCCCACAGAATTTGGCGTACTTTTTTTCTTCATTTTTATGTTGATATTATTGTAATCTATGGTCTTCAGTTCGCACCGTTTTCTCTGTCTGTCTAAACGGTATGAAAGGTTGAGCACCGGTATAACCGGTTAACATTTACCGAACGCAGAACCACAGATTACTAGTCTGTGGCAGAACAGTGCAGACTGTGCGAACGGTGTGATTTGCCGAACGCTTATAGAGCTTACGGTGGGAATGGTGCGAACGGTGTGGCATATACCGAACGCAGTAATTAAGTTTGGTGTTGTTATGGTATCGGTAACTTAAATATTGATTGAAAAGAACTCATTAGTCATTATCGCAACGGAAAAAATGGATACATATCCAGTGGCGGATATTTGTGGTGGGTAAGGGCTAGGGATGGGAATACCGGTTACTCACCAGTGGTTACAGGTAACAAAACCGTAAGCGATTGCTACTAAGTTGAGTACCAGCGACGGAGGAACGAAGGAAACGAGACCGTTGGTATACCTAGACTATTTGTGGACTGTCCTGTTGAATAATAATTCATTGTTCATTGAGTTTCTACGTAATTTTAGAAGAACGTATGCAAGCATAACAAAATCATAAAACTATAAAAATGTTTTGGTGGCTCAGAATAACAACAAAGGTTAGAATCTTCGAAGGGCACCTCATTAAAAACAGATGGTGTAAACTCCAGTGGAAATATACCATCATCGGATAATC
Organism: Harmonia axyridis; assembly: GCF_914767665.1. NCBI lineage: Eukaryota > Metazoa > Arthropoda > Insecta > Coleoptera > Coccinellidae > Harmonia > Harmonia axyridis. Next base: position 10,623,735 of record NC_059505.1, read on the forward strand.
TAGGTATTACGTGAAAGAAATTATATCTGGAATTTCATTGGCAAATTGAATATTACAAATTGATAGAAACTTATTTCACATATAGTAATATCTAGAATCGATTTTTTGTTTACCGTTATTTTACAGAGAATTTTTAAGTATATTTGCATTTCCGATTGAGAATAAGGTTCAATTGTTGAAAGTAATCTCGGACTAACTAATTTACATTTGCTACAACCAATTTTTATCGAAGAAATAATCAAAAAATATTTGAAAAAAAAACATCGAAAATATTGAAATCATTAATCGAATTGTTTAGTTCTAATTCTGGAAAATACTATGGAAATCAAATATATTCCATTAGGCACTGAAAACACAATGGCAAAAACGATTATTACGAAGTTACAGGAAGGTAAAGTAATTTCTCCTCGTTGAACATGGCGCAAATGAATGAAAAAAAAATTAAAGCACTGACAGCAGGAGTTTTTGGGTGATCATAAATGAATTTAGTTTTGTAAAAGGCACTGGCGTACTATTTTTTTTTCGATGTTATTATTCCGGTGCCGGTACGCCGTAACTATCGTTACTTTGGAACCGGTTACTTTACGTTTGTGGAACGCGCGACTACGTTACTCAAAAATACCGTTCCAAAATCGCGGTATTGAAATACCGTCCCATCTAAGATGCATAGAATACCTGGTGTGTTTACTGATTCGATATTGTTTCAGACTTTTTGGGAGACCCACCTGTGGCTTTGGTGGTGTGCTTCACCAGAGTTCTGTAAGGGGGCGCTCTTTAAAAATTTTCGAATTCCCGCATCTGCCTGGTGCCGTTTATAAAGGAAATACTGATTTTAGACACTGCAAACATTCACAATAAATTACAATTCAGTTCATATCGAATTTTCACTCAAATGAATGGAATATAATGACAGACCATAGAATATAAAATCTTATTGTTCTATACTCAAAGTTCACGACAAGAGCGTAGAAATAGGGGGATACTGGGGGTAATTACACGGTGCTCCTAAATTGGAGATACAAATGAAAATGACAGATTTTCGGATTATTTTAAGAAAAAAAGTCCTATAACATGAGTCCCCAAACATTTTGTTTTGAGATACATGTGTTGAAGTTCAAGTTATTTTCTCGTATAACTTTCCCTTCACAAGATATTTAATATGAATTGGCCGTAGATATTTCAGTTTAAAGTTTTCACTATGTGATATGCTAATTTTGAATGCAAATCTACAGGGTGATATATTTTCTGGAAGGATGCCTGCTTCCTTCCTCCAAAACTATATTTTGGTGAATGGCTGTTAGTTTAGAAAAATGTAGAAAAAAAAATCTGGTCCAGTACTACACTTTTTGGTTTGTTATAGTTTTGTCGTATCTGCTATCGATTTCGAGAAAAATCTCTAGTTATCCTCAGGAAAATCCAAATTATTATAAAGATCCAGCTAGTAAGCTCTAATGAATGCATTAATTATAAGTTTTGGTATTTATTTACCTAATCTGTAGCGAAGATTAATGAATATTTGATAAACTGTACGACACACTAGAAACAACCTGTATATTGAAAGCAAAGCCTTTGTGGGCTCATATTCATGAAACTTTTTTTTCTCAAAATTATCCAAGTAATTTCTCATTTTCCTTCGTTACTCTTATTTGAGAACAAGGTAAGAACAACCGAATTAGTAACAACAAAAATTATTTCGAGTAATTTGGTTCAAACTTCGTTATAAAACTTCTTTTTCTAACATTACAGATATGAATAAAAGTTGTCATCAAAAATTTTTTTTCGATTATCCCTCCCCAAGAAAAAAAAGATCTACGCCCTTGGTTCGAGAATTGAGAGAAATGTCAAATGTAAACGATGTATGCGCCATCTGAAAAGCCCGCGATCCCTCGAAATCAAGTAGGTATAAATCCGAAAAATCTCCCGTTTTCTCTGAAAGTTTTACAGGTATAAGTAGACACACCAGGTATTCTATGCATCTTAGTCCCATCCCTAATAAGATTAAATGGGGCAAAAGTACATCTATTCTAGTTATGGAGTTATGGTATTATATATATGTTCGAAAACAACCACAGTTGTAAAAATTTGATTCTTGTTTATTGAGCAATTTATCACATGAACGTGAGTAATACAGCATCTTGTTTATGTTTGTGAGACGACTTTCAACTAAATTTTCACCATGGACAAAATTCAAGATATTTTGTTTCAAGATGACAACATAGAAAATAATCCACTACGATGTGTTGTATGCAGAAATTTTTTATCCATACCTCCAATCCTCCACGATGATACTTTCGGAACCATTTGTGGGAGAGAAAATTGTAACAAATTTGCAACTTCCAATATTTCTTATTATCGACAGAGTGCCTATGAAGCATTAGCACGATTTCTGGATTTTCCTTGTAAGAATAAAGAAAACGGATGCCAAGAACGATTACCATGGGGCGAAATATTGGAACACGAAAAAATTTGTGAGTTTGTAGGTTCACTACATTGTCCCTTTTCAACCAACCAATTCGAGCATTTGGATGATGAGTTATGTTACTGGACAGGAAACATTGACAACTTATTGGATCATTTGGAAGAAATGCATTCAACCCATAAATTTGATGATATTTTAGAGTTTGATTTCAAAAATGATTTAAAAAATAATCAATTATTTTATTCAAGAATTCAAGAGAGTATTGTTATTATTTTAGTACTTGTTGATAAAAAATCGTATTCTTATTGTAGAGTATGGTCAGGTCCTGAAATTTGGAAGAATCTGAAATATAATATGGAAATTTCAACAGAAAAAAATGAACTTCTTACTTCTTCAAAGATACAAAAAGCTGGATTAATTAATTCCTCATTGTTTAAAAGTGTAATTAACTGTAGCTGGCTAAAAATAGATTTTGATTATATCAGGAATTTCTACGAATGTCCACAGTCTTGGACAATTAAATTATATTTCAATGATTTTGCAATGGGTCCAGCAAAAGAAGTTCATTGTAATCCTTCATTATTGTTGTTGAATAACGTCAAATGTGATAGTTGCAACCAGGAATTGTGTTATCCAATGTTTGTTTGTAAAACTAATAGTCATTATCTATGTGAAAAATGTGTACTTAAAAGCAAACCAAAAGAACCAGATCAACAATTTACATATGGATTTCATAACCAAAAACCATCTATTTTTGCAAATCAGAATCAACACCAACAAATCTCTTATGGAACAACTAAAAATATCGAGGATAATTTATGTTGTTTGTGCACAACACCAAATAACAAAGAAATTTATAGGAATTTGGCTCTGGATAAATTAAAATCTGCCGTTGATCAATCATTTAAACATTGCAAACTGTGTATGAAAAAAGTTGATTGTCTCTCTTCTCATATACACATCAATCACAATGAATCAATTCACCAACTAAATGAATGCCACAGAAATTTTTCTTCAGAACATTATGTTTTTTCTTTTGATCATAATATTTTTCTTCTAACCAAAAAGTACACATCTGAAGGGCTTTCATTCTCGGTACAGTGCTTAGAAACAAGAAAGATTTTATATAAATATGAACTCAAGTTAATGAATTCTAAAACTTCGTATTCTGCAATCACCTTCAGTGATTTTTGCCACCCTGAATATACTGACCTAAATTCATCACATCTGACTCTTGTACCTTATACTTTTTTGAGGAAAATTCTCCCTTATGTAAATAATATTGACTTCAAAATGAGTATTTCTAAGATTTGAATTTGGTACTTGAATATTAGAACTATATTTAGA